>NC_055994.1:74889140-75196640 GCF_018446385.1 Zingiber officinale
AGCGTTTCAAGCTCGACAAAGGCGATGTGGCGTGCCACGACGGCAGCGCTCCGACGGCAACACAAGGAGTTGCGTGGAGGGTCTGGAACACGGTTGCAACTACTTGGTCTGGGTGAGGGTCGGCTACTACCGACGTTGGCATTGGAGCATTGAGGCGTTGGGCGTCGCCATCGTCCTCACGGCAGAACAGCGCCGTTGTGAGCTTGGTGAAGGCGAGCCGTTGAGGAGTGACCGGGCAGTCGGGGCAGCTGTGTAGAAACTCGGTGCCGACGATAGGGTCCGTGGCTAGTTTCCGGCGAATGGCAACGTCGCAAGCAGACGCGGCAATCGCACGGGCTCAACGGTCGTGAGGACTCGGCCGTCGCGAGGACGCGGCAGTCGCATGGAGGCGGCGACCACGCGGAGGCGGCGATCGCGCGGAGGCGGTGATCACGCGGGGGCACTGACCGCGCAGGGCGGCGGTCGCGCGAGAGCAACATGATCGCGAACACGTCGTGAGGAGGGAGACGGCGCATTACTTAGGGTTTAATAATCAAAAACTAACTTTGCTTCAATCAATCCCTCCTTTAAATAGGGTAGCTTAAACAGGCTTTCCGTAGCCCAATAAGTAATCCCCTTAATCTACATCATACGGGCTCCAATTAATTCTAGAAAAATTTCTAGAAATCCCTAAATATTCTAATAAGATTATTTGTCAAATAACCTTATTATTTGAATATTATTTGGGTACCATATTTTACATTCTACTCCACTAGTAAAAATTTGGTCCCCAAATTTTCTGCTCAACTCCGGGATCCTCATCCTAGGGTAGCAACAAATAAGATACTCCAATACCATTCCATCCAAGTATTCATGAACAAATCTCCAACCTTAAGGGATGACTCTATGGGTTATGAGTCCACCCTGCTTCCGCTACGCCACTCTAATACCTAATCAACTATGAATAAATCAACTACCTCTGAAATCCATAATCCACTATCAACAGATCCTCCAACATCTGTATAGCGCTCAAACTATCGACATCATCAATCAAACCTGCTAACCTCCCGAACAATAATAGAGAAAAAGGAAAGCATCCAACCTTCAACACCCACTGTTAATAACTTAGATGTACCCACTATGATTCAACATTGCACCTCCATGGCGTCCCTCTACAAAGATAATATCTAGTGAGGAAGTTTATTATCATAAATCTCTAGTGAGACAACCAATCATATTCTCATCCTTCCGAATACTCAAGTATCCACAATATAGAAATTACACTCCAAAATCCAAATGGTCACTCAATCGTAAGATCACTTAAATCGGATCACCAACTATATATCACCAAATCCCTAAATATCACACAAGTGCTACTCCTCATGGTTCTATCAACATCAAATACCAAACAATAGATCATCAAGTCATATATCTACTAATAGAGTATCAGAAAATCAAATATTACTACATTTAGATGTTGTGTAAGAAGATATCCACCAATGACTAACACAACACAAGTCATACCTGGTATAAACACATGGTACAAACACTAAACAAGTACACATGGTATAAACAACTAACCAAGTACTAACAAAAGTGTATGATAACGGTATACCACATACCTCCTATAGCTTGGAGATTCCTGCCGCTGCCTGGTCCCACAACTCGAGAGCCACATTGAGGGATCAACTTACAAAGGGAAAACAAAACAATCGGAACATGGAAAATCATAAATTGAAACAAGATCGAACCTGAAAAACACAAAACCTCGCATTTGACTCTAACCTCGCTCTAATACCATAAATTGGTATCAGATTAACTCGAAAATCTAAACATGAAAACAAATCGCACAAACCTAAAACATAAAAATAAGCTTCGCAAAACCTGAGCTCTGATACCATTAAATTGGTATCAGATTAATCAAAAATCCTAAACATGAAAATAAATCGTAAAATCTGAAACATAAAGATAGGCTTCTCAACTTGGCTCTGATACCACTAAATTGTCACGCCCCAGAGGAATCCATGCCAGACAAAAATCCGGCAACATCTCCCCTGTATGGGTGACAATCTAAAGCAATAGATACATACATACTCAACATATAAACATATAACATAATACAACAGCCCACACGGCTGGATATAAGCACAACCACGCAGTTAATAACAACCCACTCGGCTGGAATAAAATAAACACACAGCAGCGGAAGACATAAAACGATACGAACGTAAAACCAACAACGACACTAACAAAAATACCTGCCATCACAAACTTGACCCAAAATTCACATCGACTTATTGAAAAGTAAAAAATACACAAAATCAACATACCACCCAAACGATAACAAAACCCTAAAAAAAACTATCCTCGAATGTGACGTAGGACTGGCAACCGGGACTCTCCAAGCATCCATGACTCATCTACCTGTTACATGGCGAAAGGAAACCAAATTTGTGAGGTGGTGAGTATTGGAACTCAGCGGGTAAAGATAAGATAGTGCATAAACATAGTATACAAATAGAAAATGAGCCAAGAGTATACAGTCTCATAAAAGGAATAACAGATACTACAATAGAACCAAAATAAATGCTCATACCTGAAACCATATCCTAGCTAGGTATAGTAGGTTAGAACTGGTACTAATCTACTACAGTACTTCTCATAACTATAGAGGTAATAAGAAAGCTATATACAAATTTCCAATGACTAAACATCTAAAATGAAAATATATCTCAACACAAGCATATCAGCATATGTGAACAACATCAATAAGTAAGCAATAACAGCATATATAGACAATAGCATCCAAAACAAATATAATAACAACAGCGTATGCACGGATGGTCACTTCCGCCCACCTCTCTGCACCATGACCCCTGTATGGTCGAGAGGCCGGGTCAGTGACAGACTGTACACCACTCCAGCTACCACTCACACGAGTGGCCGAGGGGACAGTTGCATAGTAGCTAACTAGCTACATCTGCGACGGGGTCCCTGCTGCTCGTACTCCAGCTACCACTCACATGAGTGGCCGAGCACGGCACGACAAGACAAGTGACATCAACTCCAGCTACCACTCTCTCGAGTGGCCGAGGATGCGGCCTGCATGCAATGACATGATGCGAACAATGCAACAGTCATCATATATATATAAGCAGAAACAGGGTATGCTACATGAAGCCAGCATGCTTAATATAGTACATAAATAAACAACAGTCAAAGCATACAAACATGGTATCTAGTATCTGCTACTGATCATGAACAATAACAAGAGACTGTATAGATATGGGAATGAATTTTCTCAGAGATCAAGTGGAAGTATCAAGCGCAAGAAAATAAGAGTGGAGTCAAGGTAAAAACACTTTCTTATCCAAACTAGTTCATGCACTAAATTCAAAGAACTATAAAATCAAGGTAAGAAGTACCCGCCTTATAAGAAGATCGTGACCAGAAATCCTACATCGAGACGCTCGTCCCGAATCAACGTCCTGTAAATCACATAGCATGCACAATATAACTAAGATTTATTATAAACCACATAACTAATCATAATTATAATCCGATTAGGAATATTATCTATGGTATAACACGAATTAATCCATTAATCAACCTATTTACTAATTAATTAAGCAATCCATTAATTAATTAATCCATCAATCTATTCCTTAATTGATTAAGCATAACTTTCATGTATTTCATCAATTAACCTCAATTAATCAACTAATCCATTTATTAATCTCACCTAATCAACCGTTTAATCCTTCTAATCAATTCTATTTGTTCATCCTATAAGTACGTAACTCATAACTAAATTATAAATAATTCATTTAAACCAAACCTTCAATTAACCTTGCATAAATATTTAATTAATCTAATTAAATCAAAAGCATAAATTTGGAATTTAGTTAAAACCACTGTTTTGATAATTCCTTAATCCGTTAGATGATCCACCAATTTTAATTAAATGTATAATTGCATTAATCACATCCTTGCCTTAATTACTCATCGTTGTTACCTTCCGTTTCGCTTCTTCTCCGACAGCATAACTACCTGCATTCCACAGGAAGTCAGTGATGGTGATCTGTTGTCCAAGACATGGAGGGAGTAGTGCAGCGATGGCTAGTCGCAACCAGCGTTTCAAGCTCGATAAAGGCGAAGTCGCGTGCCACGACGACAGCGCTCCGACGGCAACACAAGGAGTTGTGTGGAGGGTATGGAACACAGTTGAAACTACTTGGTCTGGGTGAGGGTCGGCTACTGCCGACGTTGGCATTAGAGCATGGAGGTGTTGGGCGTCGCCATCGTCCTCACGGCAGAACAGCGCCGTTGTGAGCTTGGTGAAGGCGAGCCGCTGAGGAGTGACCGGGCAGTCGGGGCGGCTGCGTAGAAACACGGTCGTGAGGACTCGGCAATCGCACGGGCTCAACGGTCGTGAGGACTCGGTCGTCGGAAGGACGCGGCAGTCGCATGGAGGCGGCGACCGCGAGGAGGTGGTGATCGCGCGGAGGCGGCGATCACGCGGGGGCGCCGACCGCGCAGGGCGGCGGTCGTGCGGGCACAACATGATCGCGAACATGTCGTGAGGAGGGAGACGGCCCATTACTTAGGGTTTAATAATCAAAAACTAACTTTGCTTCAATCAATCCCTCCTTTAAATAGGGTAGCTTAAACATGCTTTCCGTAGCCTAATAAGTAATCCCCTTAACCTACATCATACGAGCTCCAATTAATTCTAGAAAAATTTCTAAAAATCCCTAAAAATTATAATAAATTATTTGTCAAATAACCTTATTATTTAAATATTATTTGGGTACCGTATTTTACAAGATCAACCATGGGAGTTATAATGTCAAGTTTGACTTGACTTGAGAGGAAGAGGAAAAGTCAAGTTTGACTTGACTTTATGCCACATCATTTGTGAGTTGGTATTAAGTGGCCAATAATGGTGTTACACATCATCATGTTTAGAACATGTGTGTGCCACCTCATGGAGGTTACAAATCTCCTTCTCTTTAATGGCTACATTAAATGGGAATGGAGGTTACAACTCAAAATGTGGCCAGCCACTTTTGGAATTGCAAGTGAATGCAATTCGAGGCATTCATTCTCATTCACATCATCTTCTTCCTCAAGCTCTCACCCTTTCTCCCTCTCCTCTCTTGGCACCCTTTCTCCCTCTCCTCTCTTGGCCGAACCTTACCAAGGTGCTAGCACACCTTTGTGTTAGGTTTCTCCACCTATTTGTTCGTGTGGATACTTCTAGAGGGTTGTACACTTGACAACCTCGAGATCTGGCCTCACTTGGAAGAGCGGGATACACGAAGGGCTTCACACCAAGGGTAAAGATCTTCTCTTAATGTAGATCTAGGTTTTAGTAAACTCATACTCAAATTTTTATTTTATTTTACTTCGCACAGATCTGGTGGCATGAGGTTTCGGGGTTTCCGCGACGCGAAAAAGTGATTTTCGCGGTCCGAAAAACCCAACATTTACTTATCCCAAGCTTCGTATATCGAAACAATCCTTGCTCGTTTTAGCATGCAAGACTCCAAGAAAGGGTTTCTACCTTTCAGGCATGGAGTAACTTTATCTAAAAGAGATGTCTCCAAAGACATCAAAGCAGATAAAGGACATGAAAGCAAATTCCTTATGCTTCGGCTGTTGGAAAGCCTAATGTATGCTATGCACGAGATCAGATATCTGTTTTGCCAGTGCATAGTTAGCAGATATCAAAGTAACTCAGGACCGGGACACTAGACTGCCGTAAAGCATATATTGAAGTACCTGAGAAGGACTAGGGATTATATGCTAGAACTAAGCAAATGATTTGATCCCTGATTTTAACCTCCAATTAGATAGGGACAATAGTAAGTCGACCTCGGGGTTTTGTGTTTACTTTAGGAGGTAAAGCCATAACTATGGAGGAGTGTTAAGCATAGGTGCTTTCAGACTCCACTATGGAAGTTGAGTATGTGGCAGCCTCAGAGGCAGCCATAGAAGCTGAATGACTCAGTAACCTCAAGATGGACTTAGATATGATTTCTGGTTTGTCCAAAGATTATTACAATTTATTGTAATAATAGTGGTGCAGTAGCAAACTCGAAGAAACCATAAGTCCATAAGCCAAGTAAACACAATAGAGTGCAAGTACCACCCGATACGAGAAATCATATAAACGAGGAGAAGTTGTTGCCGCCTAGATTGCATCAGGTGATGACCTATAGATCCTTTCACTAAGGTCCTTAAGGTAAGAGCTTTTGATGGGCATGTTGAAGGGTTGGGAAGCAGATGTATGGAAGCATTTATGGCAGCATAGTCTTTTAGTATAAGTGGGAGATTGTTAGAGTGTATACTAAAAGTCTATCTTTTGTATAAATATTTATTTAGAAATAAAGAATCACAGTGGTCAATATCTACATTTATTTGTTAAATGTAATTTGTTCAATTAACTTATATAGTAGACAACATGGTATGTGGTGTCACACACAGAAGATCATATTGTCGGTTATTTATAAATTATAAACAGTTACTCGCGACTAAAATGGAAACGAACAAACCGTTGAAGTAGTCATGGTGTAATTAAGTATTAGTTTATCTTAACTAATAAATTACACTGATACACTCCAAGTGTATTGAGTAGGATCATTTTAGGTAAGTTCTTTTTGTACTGACTTTATAAAAGAACTAGACCTTAGTTATTATGGAAGTGTGTGCTCTTAATCCTAATATAATAACAAACACATATATTTAATATTTATTTCTTTGACTTATCAATGGATGAGATTTAGCTCGATAAATCAATAAGCCCGATAAGTTGGGAAATGATATTACTTATAGTGTGTGTTGTTGATTATAGAAGGAAACTGTGTCCTAGTAATCTAGGTTGAGAATGACCCCAAGAGGAGCTCTTAATGATTGATATGTTAAACCTTGCAGGTGGACTTAGTCCAACATGACGATGAGGTTGAGTGGTACTACTCTTGGACAAAGATATTAATTAAGTGAGTTGCAGCAACTCATTTAATTAGTGGACATTCAACATCTTAAACACAGGGAGACTAACACACTCATAATAAGAAAGAGCCCAAAATGTAATTTGGGATTGGTGCGGTAGTTCAATAATAATTCTTTAGTGGAATGAATTATTATTGATGAAATTAAGTTATGTGTTCGGGGAGAACACGGGATGCTTAATTTCATTAGGAGACCAAAACCAATTCCTCCTCTCAGTTCCTATCGTAGCCTCTTAATTATAGAGTACTATACCCACCTTCTTATCCATCCTATAGGGGTCGGCCAAGCTAGCTTGGAGTCCAAGCTAGGGCCAGCCAAAGGCATGGTTCATGGGTTCATGAGGTGGTCGGCCCTAGCTTGAATCCAAACTTAGGTGGCCGGCCCTATTAAAATAAAAAGTAATTTTATTTCTAAAATTTTTCTTATGTGGATTCCATGGTTTTAAAAGAGAGTTTAAAATTTAAATCTTTCCTTTTATAGCTTTCTACAAAAGATTAAGAAAAGATTTGAAATCTTTCCTTATTTGTAGATTGAAAGGTAGATTTTAATTTTGAGAAAGCTTTCCTTTTTTAACCATGTTCATGATTTAAAAGAGAGTTCAAAAATTAAATATTCTCTTTTATTAGTTTCTACAAAAGATTAAGAAAAGATTTAATATCTTTCCTTATTTGTAGATTAAAAGGAGATTTTAATTTTTAGAGATAACTTTCCTTTTTGGAAATTATCCACATGTTTAAAAGAAAGATTTTAATTTATAAAATTTCCTTTTTATAATCCACCATGAAGGAAAAAATTATTGG
Source organism: Zingiber officinale (assembly GCF_018446385.1). Lineage (NCBI taxonomy): Eukaryota > Viridiplantae > Streptophyta > Magnoliopsida > Zingiberales > Zingiberaceae > Zingiber > Zingiber officinale. Next base: position 74,896,934 of record NC_055994.1, read on the forward strand.
AGAAATTTTTTTATAAATTTCCGAAGACAAATTAGGAAGTTTTAATTCTTATTATAATTAAAACTCTCCTTTTTTATAGCTTATAGATGTGGCCGGATATAATGTGAGAAGAGGAAATTATTTTTAATTAAATAAAATTTTCTTTTTCATGGCAAAAGAATTAAGGAAGTTTTTATTTAAATTTTCTTATTTGCCAAGACCAAGGATTATAAATGAGGGGGTAGAGTTGCCTTCATGGCTAACGACTCTATTCTTTTTCTTTCTCCCTCTCATCCATGGTGGTGTGGTCGGCCCCTCTTTTACTCTCCTCTTCTTATTGTGGCCGAAACTTCTTCATTGGTGGAGTTCTCATGGTGGCTGGATCAAGCAAGGAGAAGAAGGAGAGAAAGGAAGCCTAGTCTCTAGCATCCCTTGGAGCATTGGTGGTGGCCGAACCTATCCATCAAGAAGGACTCTTGGTGGCCGAAACCTAGAAGCAAGAAAAAGGTGCATGGTGGTTCTCATCTCTGAAGATCGTTGCCCACAAAACGTCCGAGGTTAGAAGAGGAATACGGTAGAAGATCAAGAGGTCATTAACATACAAAGAGAAGGTATAACTAGTAATTTTCTTCCGCATCATACTAGTTATTTTTCTTTGTATGAATTCCAAACACAAGTGGCATTAGATCTAGTTTTTTGAATTTATTTTTTGAGTATGTGTTTTCTTTGTTTTTGGAATTTGTGATTCAATTGTTCTTTTTGGTTAACCTAGAGTTATTTAAGGAAATTAAATATTAGCTTTTCTTAAAAGGCTTTGTCTAGGTGGTGGTGGTTGCTCCCGTATCCAAGAAGGCCATGTGCCTCGCCATGCAGTCCTGGAAGCCAATTTTGGAAATTAATATTTAATGGAATTAATAACATAGGTGGATTTGAATCAATAGTGTTAAGTTCCGCTTGCTATTCAAATCTAAACCATTAAGAATAGATAAGTTAAATTTAGAATCAACGATGTTAAGTTTCGTCTGGTTATTTAAGGAAAGGTTCGACACTTGTAGAAAAAATTTTTGTACAGTGGAACCGATACGATTTTCCTAGGACTAACCAACAGTCGGGTAGTGCGAAAATCTTGGTGAGCGAAGCCAGGTGAAAACCCTAGTGACCGGACACTTGGCACGAGAAAAAAGTCCAAGTGGTTTAAAGGATTGACTAAACACTTGGTGGAGAAGTTCCGACAGGTTAAGGTTGACCGGATGCTAGGTATGAGGAATTCCAATAGGTCACAGTTGACCAGATGTTGGAATCAGGGGCCCTTGAGCTTTAGTTAAGCAAGTCAAGGGTGGTCAATTAATTAACCAATCGATGGAACCGAAGCCCAATCAATCAGCTGATCGATTGGGAAAGTGATACGATAAACAACAGCCCAATCGATCAGTTAATCGATTGGGAGCTTATATCACGCGCACAATAGATTCCCTAATCGATCAGTCGATCGATTGCGCTCCCCAATCGATTGTTCAATTGATAGGGGGTCAGTTTTCTCCCGTAGACACGAGAGCACAGAAGAAGGCTGAATTGATCAGTCAATCGATTCAACCTCCCCAATCGATCAGTCAATCGATTGGGTTATGACTGTTGCATAGGATAAAGTCGTTGGCGAGCGATTTCTTCAGTAGTTCTTTGCGATCTTCATCCTGAACCCCACACGACTTTCTCCACTGAGCTCACTGACAAACACCGGTTCTTGGAGGCTTAGAAAGCAGTGTTGGTATACTTCCAGGCAAGTCAAGAGGTGTATTCAAGCAAGAAGAAGAAGCTAGAGTTTCGACTTCATGTTGTAAATCTTGTAAGATTTTACTTGTATTTGCTTCCCTTTTTCTTCTTGTTGTATTTTGAGTATTGTACAAGGCTACTGCACCTTCAGTAGTTACTGACAAGAAGTGTTTTCATAGTGGATGAGTGAGTGAGGGTCGGATCCTCGGATTAGTCACCGCTTTTTGAGGTGGATATCTAGTAAATCCTCTTGTTAGCATTGTGAGTGTTTTCTTCGAGTTCTTTTCCGCTGCACATCATCATGAAGCATCAAGATAACGAACGTGATGAGCTATTCACCCCCTCTAGCTAAAAATCGACCCTAACAAGTGGTATCAGAGCGAGATTGCTCTTCACTAGAATCATCATCGGAAAGGGCAATAAGCTAGAGGGAGAAGAAGTTGAAACAAGATCATCAAATTCAAAGACTTCAAAAGAGTTAAACTTCAAATGTAATTCCAAGATGGACTTGGATATGACACAAGGGTGCCTCCACCATTCACAATGACAAGCTTAGATTCTTGAAAATCAAGAATCAAAAATTTCTTCATGATGGAGATAGAACAATGGTTTGCTCTAATGGAAGACTTTGAAGGTCCAAAAGATTCAAAGGGCAAAATTCTCAAGAAAAGCAAATGGAGCAAGGAGCAAATTCAAAGATGCGAGGTGAATGACAAGGTAACCAAATTATTGGTTAGTCTATTGCCAAGCACATTCATTTGCAAAATTGGATAATACAAGGATGAAAATGAACTATGGAGCAAATTGGCCAAGCTTTAGGAAGAACCCTCCACTGCACCAAACTAAGAGAAATCCAAAGAGGGTGACTCATTGGAGCAAGACCAAGAGGAAGAGGACTCCGAAGTTGAGAAATGTCAACTTCCGAAGAAGAAGTCCAAGAAGCTTCATTCTCAAAGGAGTATAACCAAAAGAGCAAAGAGGGAGCATAATCATTATTTCATGTGCAAGAGGATGAAGATGATGTAAGGAAATAGGGCGCTAAACACGTGAAAGCGCAGCGGAAAATATCTAGTTCCTTTACAATAGATCCATGCGAAGGAAACCATATACTAAGTATTAATTATCTACATGAGAAAGTTATACCTTTGTTACGTGTCCTTCGCAATCCCGATTCCAACGTTTCTTTAGATGTGGATCTTAGTGCGATCAAGTGGTCGCGCCTCTATGGTATCCACACGAGCAAGTCTTGTTTGTCTCACAAACTCATAAGGTGGAGAATGAAACAACCAAAGTTTGTGCTAGCAACCTTTCTTGGAGGTTTCGTCCAAGTGGAAGAGAGGAGGAGGAAGAAGAGCTAGAGCACCAAAAACTCATCATGAAAATGAATCCAAAAAATCCCTTTTTATAGATTCATGAAGTTGGCACATACCTTAATGTCAATTGTCTTGATTGACATTAATATTTGTCTTCATCCAATGAATCCAATGCATGTGCAATTCAAATGGTTCACTCTTCATCCAATGAATTCAATGCATCCAATGCATGCAATGCATGAGAAATTCAAATTGTTCACTCTTCATCCAATGCATCCAATGCATGAGTAACTCAAGTTGTACACTCCTCTTTCTTCATGAAGTCAAATTTCATGAAATCATATAATGAGTCCAACTCATTAATCATCAAATAATTCATGAAATCATATAATGAGTCCAACGTATTAATCATTAATCCAATTGATTCAATGAGTCTAATTTGAATTGGACTCAATCCAATAGTTGGATTTAATTGAGTCTTACTCAAAGAGTCCAATTTGATTAGACTTAATCCAATGATTCATCATATGAATCCATCTCCATCGACTTATTCTTTATGTGTGACCCAATAGGTTCTCGTAACGTTGGCAATGTATCTAAATTAACATTTAAATACATAAGCAATAATTGACATCTAGCAAGGCATCATTGCTACCCAAATGATGAGAATGTCGAGGTCCGACTTAACTTTTCCGTGGTTATTATCTTGTATGACTCAATCCTTCAATCCTCGATATCTAGATTGATCAATGAGGCATAGACCGTGTCATCCTCTTATCAATCTTTATGTTTCTTGATCTCTAAGTAGACACACTCAATTAAATAAGCTCAATATCACATATTGACTTATTTAAGCATGGTCATGCATTCTTGTATCCTACTAATCAAGGGGCTCATAGATATCACTTTCGTCATATGGAAGGGATATATCCCATCTACATCACTCACATCTCTCCACATAATTTATTGCATACCCAGTGATCGATTTATAGTCCATCCTGTTACGGGTGACGTTTGACGATAACAAAGTATACAACTCCTTATGTAGGGAATCGTAGTGACTTCAGGTCTAAGGACTATTCATACCAATAGTCACATGAGAATATTTATGACACGCATACGACGATCTATGAAACATTCTCATGGTGGGTCATTCAGTACATATTCTCTAATATATACCCATGTGTCAACCTGATATCTCATATCCATGACTTGTGAGATCAAGTCATCCGTTGACCTACATGCTAGTCTTAACGCATTAATATTGCCCTTGCATATTAATGCTTGACTAGGAATTGTTAAGAGTAGTGTTCTATGTATATCTACAATATCTCACTATCAATTCAACCAATTGATATGTTGTAGATTAGAACCTCTTACTCTAGGACATTATTATGCTTATTCATTCGACACTGAATTGAAGTAAATATAATAACCACCTTTGCCTTTATTAATAATGAAATATGATATAAAAGGAGCCCTTTACAATCATCTCATAATTGGTACTAGGGCTAATACTAACAATCTCCCACTAGCACTAGTGTCAATCACTGAAATATCTAATACCCAGTGACCTTGTATGACCATCATGCTTCTTCTGTGCCAAAGCCTTTGTCAAGGGATCCACAATGTTACCATCGGTCGGTATTCTACATATATTCACATCTCCTCTATCGATGATCTCTCGAATGAGATGGAATCGTCATAGTATATGTTTGGATCTTTGATGAGAGTGAGGTTCCTTAACCTGTGCAATAGCCCCATTATTATCACAATAAAGGTCTATTAGATTTGCTATACTAGGAACAACACCAAGCTCGGTAATGACCTTCCTGATCCAAACAGCCTCCTTTGCTGCAGCTGAAGCAGCAATGTACTCGGCCTCTATTGAAAATCAGCTACTGTATCTTGCTTTGAACTCTTCCAGCTCACAGCACCACCATTTAAGAAAAATACATACCCTGACTGCAATTTATAATCATCCTTGTCAGTTTGGAAGCTAGAACCGGTGTAACCCTTTACAACAAGCTCTTCATCGCCTCCAAAGATCAAGAAATAATGTTGAGTCCTTCTCAAGTACTTAAGAATATTCTTGACTGCTGTCTAGTGACCTTCACCTAGATCTGACTGGTATCTGCTCATCATACTTAATGCATATGAGACATTTGGGCGAGTACAAAGCATGGTATACATGATAGAACCTATTGCAGATGCATAAGGAATATGATCCATGTGGTCCCTTTCTTCTTTAGAAGAGGGGCCTTGAGTCTTCGAAAGACTCACGCCATGTGGCATAGGTAGGAATCCCTTCTTGGAATTCTCCATGGCAAAACGTTTAAGCACCTTGTCAATATATGTACTCTGGCTTAGACCAAGCAATCTTTTAGATCTATCTCTATAGATCTTAAGACCTAAAATGTAGGCTGCTTCACCTAAGTCTTTCTTTAAAAAACAATTCCCAAGCCATGTCTTCACTGATTGAAGAGTAGGGATATCATTTCCAATGAGAAATATGTCATCTACATACAATATGAGAATGATGACTATGCTCCCACTAACCTTTTTGTAGACACAAGGTTCATCTTCATTCTTAATGAAACCAAATGTTTTGATTGCATTATCGAATCGAAGATTCCAACTTCTAGAAGCTTGCTTTAATCCATAAATGAATCTTTGCAACTTACACGCCTTTCCAGCATTCTTGGGATCTACAGAACCCTCAAGTTGTGCCATGTACACATCCTCGAGTAATTTCCGTTAAGAAATACAGTTTTGACATCCATCTGCCAGATCTCGTAATCATAAAAGGCTACAATCACTACAACAAAAACCCTCATAGACATCGGTTTTCCACCGGTGTCTATTACATTTTCGACCGATGTATATGAAGCTGATGTAAAAGGTCTGCCATTTTAGACATCGGGTTAAAACCGGTGTAGTATCACTTAACGACACCGGTGTTCGAATCGGTTATTAACCGGTGTAGTATCACTTAACGACACCGTTTCATCAACGGTGTAAAACCGATGTAATATTATATGTTAATAACACCAGTTTTGGCAGTGGTATACGACCGATGTAATATTAGTTAATAACATCGATTTTGCAGCGGTGGAAAACCGATGTAATATCAGTATATTTCACAAATTTGATTTCCGAAACAATGAAAAATCGACAGTAACAAAAAAATACACAAATATTCATAAATTACACAAATATTCTTCATTCAACAGTATGCATAAAATACACAAATATTTACAAATTACATAAATATTCTTCTTACAACAGTATCCATAAAATACACAAACATTCTTTTTACATCAAAAGCTAATAGATATCAGAATCATTAAGGTAGAACATTCTTTTAACAACACATCAAGGTAGAACCGCACTTCAAATGTAATCTAGCATGCATTCAACCCACTCGAACCGCACTTCATCAATTTCAACTCTAGATTACTTGAGATTTGTAAACTGTAAAAACACATAAATAATATATTAGTAAACCAAGACCAAAAATCATAGTTGAAAAAGTAGTAAGAGCACTAGGTAACAAGATGACTAATTTGAATGCTTAAAAAGAGACACATTCATCATTTATCTCAACCATATCATATAGTGATAGATTTATCATTCCTGTGAACTTAATATATTCCAAACCAGAAATTATTGCAACAAAGTTTTTCTCATAGTTGCAATTTAATTAATCAGTACTTGATGGAGCTTCAATCTTTTCATATTCAGAATATCATTCAAACATCCTGGTGTAGCAACAATGATATCAGCTCCACGATCCAACTCTCTTAACTGGGGTCCTTTTTAATTAATCAGTACTTGAGAAGTGCCAATGAACGTATTCTTGGTACTTCTTTTTGAAAATGGAAAAAAGAGATTTCCAACCTCTCATCAGAAGTCCTGCCAACTATAATGATATGACTAAAGATTTTATGTTTTTGTGAAACATGAGTAAAAGAGGGTGGAATTGGAATAACACTTGTTTAATTATGCACAAACAGCTAAGAATTTTGAATTTAAGTAATAGCAATAAAGTTAAACTAGATAACTTGGACAACGTATGATTTGAACACATCAGAAACAATTCAAAGAAATGTCAATCAATCAAAAAAAATTAAACCAGTAAAAATCTAGCAAATATGTGCATAATTTTGAAACATAGATAATGAAAGACATTATAACTAGGGAGTCAAAGCTTACCAAAAATTACCATCATTCTTGTTGAGAATTAATGACAGACAACTCTTCTTCGTACTCCATTGCGTGTAATGAGCATTCCCTTTCAATTAATAAAAATTCCTGAAAAATATATGCCCAGTTAATTTCTTTTGTCGCATGTTTTGTTGGGGAGCTGGCAGTGATACTCAAAAACAGTTCAAATCAATTTTCACGGTGTAGAACTCAAACTATGATGATTTGTTCATTCACGTAGAATGCGGAGGGTAATACCTGTAACTGGTGATGACTAAACAAATGAAGGATTCCATATTCCGAAGAAGCAACTAATTCTACAAGTGCATCACGATGATCTTTTAAATTGCCCATTTTAGCAAGAGAAACTGACACCTATTGGTGAACAAAAAAGGATCAATAAAGATCTGTAACACCATGGTGTATGTCAAGGAACACATATAGCACAGAAATAAAAAAGTATCGAGGTTGAGATTCTAATTAACCTGCATACAACGAAGAATAATTTATAGTAGACAGCACCTACGATTAAGCCCTTTCACTATGTAATTAGTAGGGTTTATCAATAGATCTTCCTTGAAATACCAAGCATCAAGCCGAAATATCTCCATTCTCACTCCAGGTTGAAACCGGTTAAACTCACCTGATAGATAAATTATTGACCTTCTCACAAGAAAATAACAATAGTGCATATTTAGTGGATTATGATACCAATACCTTTGAAACCAGCATCCATGATAGTGGCAAGAGATGAAAACACAAGGAGCTCAGAGATGTAAAACAACATGATCAAAAAGGGTGCTCTGAGATTTTGGAGAGATCATATCAAAGAGACAGGGAATTTGGAAGGGTGAAATGGCATGTATACCACACCTTTGTGACTTCAGCATACAAAGGGGCTCTTGTTCCAGTATTGTTATTATTTCAAGTTCTCTTTCAGGGTCTACAGATTGGTAGCAACTACTGGATTTCCTGGGCAACTGAAAAGGAAGACCAAGTGAGCAAAGAAAAACTTATTGGAATTTTTGTTCTACTGTCAGCCAGCAGCTCAATGTTTATACTAGGAAGGGGAGTTTTGCTTGCAACTGTTGCCTTTGAAATAGCACAGAAGCTATTTCTGGGAATGATAACAAGCATTTTTAGAGCACCAATGTCATTTTTTGACACAACGCCTTCTAGACGAATACTTAATACGGTTAGTTCTTTGATTTTCTCTCTTTCTTCTTTATTGTCAGGTCAAAAAGACATATCACTACTCTTTCCTTTAATTAGCAAAGTAACAATGTTAATATATGAAGCATTATCTAAAAGATTTAAAAATTTCAGTAGCTTGCTTAAATATCAAAGTATAAATTTAACAATTGTCACCTTTTCCAGTCTTCATCAGATCAGACAACCGTTGACACTGATATCCCATACAAACTGGCAGGATTAGCTTTTGCACTTGTTCAACTTCTATGCATCATCATTCTCATGTCTCAAGTTGCATGGCCAGTGTTCATCCTCTTCATTCTCGTTGTCACAATCTCCATTTGGTATCAGCTAAACCAACAACAAGCTTTTGTTGCATAATGTCTTTAGGAGTATTTGATTATACTGCATGGAAAATGAAAATAGCATTCTATTGTTACAGACTGGCAGGATTATGTTGTTTTACATCTCGATAGAAAGAGATGTCTAAAAATTTATAGTATTGTAATATGACCAGAAATATGGTGCATAAATTTAAAACAGAGTTTTATGATCATCTTGCGAGTAACACAATTCTTGAAAGTGAAGTTTAGTCGTTAATTAGCAGTTCTTGAGATCGTCCCACTTTGCGGCTCACCTTCTTGAACGAGTCTTTATTCTCTTTACATTTTCTCTGTAATGAGAAAGTCTACATTGACTTGGTTAGCACAAGAGATTAAATTAAAACGTGACAAAGTCTGAACAAATAAATCAGAGGAGGATGGCTAAGTCAAAATAATATCAATATCATCCAACAAAGATAACAAAAAAAAGCATGAGTAGTTGAAACGATGTAAAACGATGAAGTGCTAGAGAGATTTTGACGAGATCTGCAAAAGCATGAGTAGTTGAAGTTTGCATAATAAAAAATATGGAAACAATTTGATATGAAACATTATGTTTTAAGAAATTTATATTGACATATTTGCCTTGTGTTGCTCAACAAGTTATGCATCTTCATGCATCAATATCAGAAACAGTATGATCTCACACATGATGCCCAAATGCTCTTGTGAGTCCAGCTATGTGTATTTATTATGAGAAAATATACAAAAGACCGAGTCATTTAAAGTTTAGTGTTCCAAAAGAAATAAACACGTCATGTTAGTATAATTTAACTGTTAGCAAGCTCATGATAGCATGCACATCAACAACAAAAGAGTCGTGAATTAGAACTGCATACAGATTACTAAAACAGTTTATTCGGGAGGAATTACTAAAACACTTTTATAAGATAAATTGGCAACATATTGTGATTGCTAACATAAAATGCAGATCATTTGTAAGTGTTACTTGAAGTACCAATCACAACGAACACAACAGGCAATAAGATCCATCGAACGACCAAACACAAGACTGTTAAGTGGTTACCCATAAATTGGTTTGATACTCCATGGAGAATGAGCAACAGAAACTAGAAACTGTGATGAAGACGGCGATAACTTCAGGACGTCTTTCATATGGTAAGAAATTGCAGTCCACACAAAGGATCTGAAACCCTGCCAAAGTATATAAAAATGACGATCAAAATTACATCTTTCACAGAGAAACAAGATCGATGAAAACTACCAAAAAGGCAGGTACAAGAACGAATCTACAAAGAAGCCCTACTCAACAAGGTCGTAAATAAGAGCCAAAGGAAGGGAACCTAATTGAAGTAGACCAAAGTAACAAGCCAAAGGAAGGAAGCTCCGAAGGAGGCCCGCATCCGCAGAAAGGCACGCAGAATAGCTACTTGTGATGAAGCATTTTAATGTTCAAAACAGAAATTGCTTCAAATACATTAGTTGAATGTCAACACTTGCTCATTAAATCAGGAAATAGGGCAGAGCACAGACCCCATTTGGCAATGGCACCATGATAGTGGGCTTCCCTGGAGCGGAGCAAGAAGAGGACATCGACCTCGATTTCCACTCGTACCTCATGACTCCCAATCCCCTCTCCCTTGACCTCTCTCGCCTCAACTTCTCTTCAGCCGAGAGATTACTCTCATCGAGGCCGCCTCCATCAGGCGGGCAAATCACAAACTCCTGCCGCCGTGAGGCAACTTCAAAGGCGAAGCCTTTACGGTGGAGGGTACCATCGAGGCTGAAGAGATAGGAGATCAAGCGCCCATCGGGGCTGAAGCTGATGGAAGAGGGAGCGACGTATCCCGGAAGAGGGTACTGGACGATCTCCTTCACGGGAAAGAGGAAAGAGTCTTCCTTGGAATCAGTAAGGGGCATCTCGGCTTCGTAGTGGCGCGGCTTCTTCGAAAAAGTCTCCCTCTCGCTGTCCTCCGCGGCCGCCTTGTCCTGCATCAAGAATGGAAGATATGCAGGGGGAGAGGAAGGGGTGGAGAGGCCGCCGGAACAAGAAGGAGTCACCGGGCGTCGAACCCTAGGAGTTCGGATGGCGATCAGATCGGGGAAACGAGGGGATCTAGCTCTCACTTCACTAATATAGTAATGGTGCTAGGCCCTCCTTGGAGCGGAGAAAGAAGGACCAGTACTCCTGAACCTTATCCCGCATGATCAATCCCCACTGCCCGCTTGCCTTTCACTTCCGCCGAGCTCATCACCCACACGAACCAGTAGACCGCGACAGCGCCGACGACCACCGCCGTCCACATCGCCGTTGAGAGATTCATTGCTCGTCTTTCAAATGGTAACTCCTAAAAGGAGGATGAGGAAGATTAGGGTTTCGATTTATGGTGGGCGAAGAGAAGCCCAAAAGAAATCGCGCTAAAAAAGTCCACCAGAATTTTGGTTCATAGACACCGGGTTTTAAAAACCGCGGTTAAAATCGATGTCTATTAATGTAAAAAAGGCGTTCATAGACATCGGCTAAAAAAACCGATGTCTATGAGCGAAAATCTGTGCTCATAGACACCGATTTTTCCAAAAACCGGTGTAAAATACTCAAAGACATATGTTTTTGCTTAAAACCGTTGTTGTTCCACCGATGTCTATGAGGCTTTTTCTTGTAGTGAATAGCAAGCATGATCCGAATGAACTTGAGCATCACAACTGGTGAAAAGGTTTCATCATAGTCTATACCATAAATCTGCTTGAATCCTTTAGCCACCAATCTACCTTTATAGTTATGCATATGACCATCCATGTCTGTCTTCACTTTGAAGACCCACTTACACCCAATGGGTTTGATCCCTTTAGGTGGATCGACTAAAGTCCATACTTGGTTAGTGTACATGGATTCCATTTCAGATCTCATGGCCTCTAGCCATATCTCAGAATCTAGGCCTTGTACAGCTTCCTAATACGATGTAGGCTCATTGAGACTAATAAGCTCTACATCACCATGGTCAGACAAGAGAAAAGAATATTTCTATCAGGTTGACGACGAGTCCTATCAGATCTGCGTAGAGCTTGTGCTACTTGAACAGGTTGTTGCTCCACAACTTCTTGTGGTGTAACAAAATCATGATCCCCAACATCTTGTGGTACCTGTTCAGTTTTCATCAAGGCGTCGGTGCTAGTTTGTGTATCTTGAATTTCACCAAGATCGACATTACTCCCACTAGTTCTTCTAGAAATAAATTCCCTTTCTAGAAAGACATTAGTTTTGGCAACAAACACTTTGCCTTGTGTGGGATTATAGAAGTAATATCCCTTTGTTTCCTTGGGATATCCTACAAAATAGCACTTGTCTGATTTGGGTCCTAGTTTATCGGAGACTTGTCATCGAACGTAAGCCTCACATCCCCAAATCTTCATGAAAGACATCTTGAGATTCTTCCTAGTACATATCGTATATGGTGTCTTTATGACAGTCATAGATGGAATGCGGTTAAGTGTGAAAGCGACCATCTCTAGAGCATGTCCCCAGAAGGAAGCAGGAAGTTCTGTTTGACTCATCATCATTCGTACCATGTCTAATAAAGTACGATTTCTCTGTTCTAATACACCATTCCATTGTGGTGTTCCAAGTGGAGTGAGTTGAGATATAATCCCACACTCAACAAGATGGTCATGAAACTCTTGGCTAAGGTATTCTCAACCTCGATCTGATCGAAGGATCGTAATACTCTTACCAAGTTGATTTTGTACTTCATTCTTGAATTCTTTGAACTTTTCAAAGGATTCTGACTTATGTCGCATTAGATACACATAGCCATATCTACTGAAATCATCAGTAAAAGTAATGAAGTAATGGTAGCCTCCTCTAACTGCTATTCTGAAAGGGCCACATACATCTGTATGTATGAGTCCTAATAAGTCATTATCTCTTTTGCTATGTCCACTAAATGGAGTCTTTGTCATCTTGCCTTGAAGACAAGATTTGCATATCTCATATGATTCAAAATCAAATGAGTCCAAAAGTCCATCCTTATGGAGTTGGGATATGCAACTCTCATTTATGTGACCTAAGTGACAATGCCAGATATATGTTTGGTTCAAATCATTAGACTTGAACCGCTTGGTATTTATGTTATAGATTGGGTTGTCAAAGTCTAGAACATAGAGTCCATTCACAAGATGTGCACTACAATAGAACATTTCATTGAAATAAATAGAACAACATTTGTCCTTTATTACAAATGAGAATCCTTTCTTGTCCAAAAAAGAAACAGATATGATGTTCTTAGTTAAGGTAGGCACATAACAACACTCTTCAAATTCTAATACAAGTCCAGTGGGCAAAGATAAGGAATATGTTCCTACAACTATAGCAGCAACTCTTGCGCCATTGCCTACTCGTAGGTCCACTTCGCCCTTTGTCAATATTCTACTATTTCTCAAGCCCTGCACATTAGAACAAATGTGAGATGCACATCCGATATCTAATACCCATGAAGAAGAAATAGATATATTAACTTCTATAACATGTATACCTGAGGTAGAAGTTTCACTTTTCTTCCTTTTCACTTCCTCTAGGTATGATTTGCAATTCTTCTTCCAATGTCCAGTCTCACCACAGTGGAAGCAGGTTCCTTCCTTAGCCACCCCACCTTTGGGTTTCAGTGCATGAGTCTTGCCCTTGCCTTTGATTTGGGTTTTACCCTTACCTTTGGGCTTCCATTTGCCTTTGCACTTTGAGACCATTAAAATGGTGCTAGGCTTTGCCTTCTTAAGGTTGAGTTCAGCAGTTCTCAACATGCTCAACATCTCAGGCAATGGTTTGTCAATTTCATTCATGTTATAGTTAATGACAAATTGACTATAACTTTCGGGCAATGATTGCAAAATTAGGTCAGTGGCCAATTCTTGGCCTAGTGGGAATCCCAACCTTTGTAGATTCTCCACATACCCGATCATCTTGAGCACATAAGGCCCTACGGGACTTCCTTCTTGCATTTTGCATTAAAATAGAGCTTTTGAGATCTCAAATCTCTCATGCCTTGCTTCTCCTTGATATAGTTGTCTAAGGTGTTCAACCATATCATAGGTGTCCATGTTCTCATGTTGCTTCTGAAGCTTAGAGTTCATGGTGGCGAGCATAAGGCATGACACATCTAATGCGTCATCTTGATGCTTCTTATAGGCATCCCTATCAGCTCTAGTGGCAGTAGCGGGGGGTGCTTCAGGAACGGGCTGCTCTAGAACATTCAGTTTTCGTTCTTGCTTAAGTACTATTCTCATGTTTCTGTACCAGTCTAGGAAGTTAGCTCCATTGAGCTTGTCCTTATCAAGGACAGATCGTAGAGAGAGAGTATTTGACGTATTTGACAACATGGTGATCTATAACAATAAAATATAGAAATAAGTATCATATTTTTGATCATTTAACAAGGTCTTTAATTAGATGATTCTCCCACTAAATTGTAAAGCTTTGGTAGAAGCAAGTCATGGATGTGGTTTTACCCACACTACTAGCTCCAAATCCAATCGCAATAACATTTATATGGGACAAGATCCGTATTATACCACATCTTGAGTTAGCTTTGGCTAATCGCCCAAGACTTAGTATAATTTAGGCAGGCAACATTTACCAATTACATCATATGTAACTCTTGTATCATTGTGTGAACAAGACTATTTGTTCATTTGCCCATCTTATGAAATCCACATTATAACTCATCTTGAGTTAGCTTTGTCTAATCGCCCAAGACTAATATAATTTTGAATTTCATCATATGGGATATGCCTCCAAGTTCTCAACTTAGTTAAGTTACACCCAAAGTTTTAGTAGTCAAACATCACAATTGTCCTTCGCACTCTAGCAAGATAAATCGAGTCACCTTGCTTTGGCAAAACCTGACTACAATTGATCGAGCTAGATGTGAGTACCAAACTTTGGTAGGCATATTTAAAAGACCTAATCATGATTAAACTACACATGCATCACATACAATCATAGCATATCATGGCATACATCACATATATGCATAAAAGAAATCATAACATGGTTATGGCCCCATAATCTATAATCCTCTCAAGCAAATGAGAAGATCAAAAGGTCAACCTAGGCAAAAACATCTTCTCCAAGTGCTTCCTTGGTCGTTATGTGTTGTTGTCCTTCTCCTTTTTCATCGTCATCAAGTAGACTCAATCTTTTCTAATTTGTATATTACAAAATCTAAAGAAAGCTCGAGTTACATTTGAGTGTAGTCTAAATTTACAACTAGAATAAAAGAGGAGAGGCACGACACGCAGACAGTATTATGAATTACAACACACACATCCAATCACATCGGGGTTTAAGGGTCATAACCATGCACCATGTCATATAACATTCCCAATCTATTATGACAAAATTTACTATGATTTAAACAACTAATTATGAGCCACAATGCCATGATGGTTTCGCTAAAAACCAAAGGTGGAGAATGAAACTCACAAACTCACAAGGTGGAGAATGAAACAACCAAAGGTTGTGCTAGCAACCTTTCTTGGAGGTTTCAGCCAAGTGGAAGAGAGGAGGAGGAAGAATAAGAGTTGGAGCACCAAAAACTCATGATGAAAATGAACCCCAAAACCCCTTTTTATAGATTCATGAAGTTGCCTCATGCCTTAATGTCAATTGTCTTGGTTGACATTAATATTTGTCTTCATCCAATGAATCCAATGCATGTGCAATTCAAATGGTTCACTCTTCATCCAATGAATTCAATGCATCCAATGCATGAGCAATTCAAATTGTTCACTCTTCATCCAATGCATCCAATGCATGAGTAACTCAAGTTGTACACTCCTCTTTCTTCATGAATTCAAATTTCATGAAATCATATAATGAGTCCAACTCATTAATCATTAATCTAATTGATTCAATGAGTCTAATTTGAATTGGACTCAATCCAATAGTTGGATTTAATTGAGTCTTACTCAATGAGTCAAATTTGAATCAGACTTAATCCAATGATTAATATTAATCCATCTCCATTGACTTGTTCTTTGTGTGTGACCCAATAGGTTCTCGTAACGTTGGCAATGTATCCAAATCAACATTTAAATACATAAGCAATGAGTGACATCTAGCAAGGCATCATTGCTACCCAAGTGACGAGAATGTCGAGATCCGACTTAACTTTTCTGTGACTATTATCTTGTATGACTCAATCCTTCTATCCTCGATATCTAGTTTGATCAATGAGGCATAGACCATGTCATCCTCTTATCAATATTTATGTTTCTTGATCTCTAAGTAGACACACTCAATTAAATAAGCTAAATATCACATATTGACTTATTTAAGCATGGCCATGCATTCTTATATCCTACTAATCCAGGGGCCCATAGATATCACTTTCGTCATATGGAAGGGATAGATCTCATCTGTATCACTCACATCCCTCCGCATAATTTATTACATACCTAGTGATCGACTTTATAGTCTACCCTATTACGGGTGACGTTTGACGATACCAAAGTATACAACTCCTTATGTAGGGAACCGTAGTGACTTCAGGTTTAATGACTATTCATACCAATTGTCACATGAGAATGTTTATGACACTCATACGACAATCCATGAAACATTCTCATGGTGGGGCATTCAGTACATATTCTCTAATATATACCCATGTGTCAACCTGATATATCATATCCATGACTTGTGAGATCAAGTCATCCGTTGACCTACATGCTAGTCTCAACGCATTAATATTATCCTTGTATAGTAATGCTCGACTAGGAATAGTTAAGAGTAGTGTTCTATGTATATCTACAATATCTCACTATCAATTCAACCAATTGATATGTTGTAGATTAGAACCTCCTACTCTAGGACATTATTATGCTTATTCATTCGGCACTGAATTGAAGTAAATATAATAACCAACTTTGCCTTTATTAATAATGAAATATGATACAAAAGGAGTCCTTTACAATCATCTCATAATTGGTGCTAGGGCTAATACTAACAGATGAAAAGGCCTCCACCTTTAGGATTGAGGAGGAGTGGCATGTATTGACACCGAAATAAGAAGAGACTTCCACTTTCGGGTCAAATGAAGAAGAAGAAGATGGTGTCACCTCCACAAATCAAGAAAAATCAACTGGAGGATCATGTGCCATCCCTACACGCAAAGGTATAACAATTTCAAGTTTAAATAATAAAAATCACATTATTTACTTTGTGTGTAGGGAAAGAGGGCACTATAAGAGCAAGTGTCCAAAATTATCCAAGAAGAAGGGTCAAGTGGCACCCAAGGGAAAGGAGAAGCCCAAGAGAGTCGGCCCCATGGAACGTAAGGGAAAGAAGCACATTGTGTGCTTCTCTTGTAATCAAAGAGGACATTATAGGAGTCAATTTCCTAAAGGGAATAAACCAACCAAGCCCAAAGAAGGAAGCAAGAGTCAAGGGGGAGCTTGTGAGAGTAAACCCAAGGTATCATTTGTTGAGCCAATTTCTTTAAATCATGGTAAAAAGCACGCTAGTTTAACTTTATATCATTTTAATGCTATTTATCATAAAAATAGAAGGTATGATAGGATGAAAGAAAAATATGTACCTCTTCATGCCAAGACTACCTCACCTAAGGTTAGGAAGGTAGATAAACTAGGCAAGAACACTAAGGACCTTAGTTATAAGCCTAGAAATAGAAATGGCAAGGATTTAATGATAAATCAAAATCTAGGGATTTATGGAAAGAAAATCAAGTCTTGACGTCAATGTTTGACAAAATTGAAAAGACCCTAAAAAGGATGGAAAGTACCCTTAAGGGGCAAAAAGAGCATAACCTAGGTTTAGGACAACAAGGGTCATCCAATGGCCATAGAGGTTTGGGATACAAACATAAGGCTAAGAAGGATGTTGCTTCATATCATAGGGTTCTATATACCTATAGAACCAATCCTAGGTCTAGGGGTCAAGTCAAAGATACAAGGACAGTTATTCCTAGAAGTATTTTTGCCAAGACCAATGTGACTAAGATTTCTAAGAAGTCTAAGAAAGTCACCAAGAAGGTCACAAGAGAAGCTATCCCTAGAGTTGACCTAGAGAAAGTGACAAAGGCTCCTAGTAAGCCTAGAAAGGTCATTAGGAAGGTATCTAGGGAAGTTATCCCTAGTGAGTACCTAGAGCATCCAAGGAGCACTAATAGGTTTTAGGTTCCAAGGAGCATATTCTCTACACCCTAGATGAGTTTAGAGATTGTCAACTTTAAATGGGAAGGGTGGTTACCCAACTTTGATAAAGTTGACACTTGGAGAGTATTTTCAAGGTTATTGTTAATATTTGAAAATGAAATGGATTATTGCTTACTCTTTGGAAGAGTAAAATGTACCAAAATTTGAGGAATTGAACTTAATTTAAATTGGCACACTTGAGAAAAGCATAAGAAATGCCAAGTTGGGATTTTGGTATTTTCTTAGGGAGTTAAGGGCAAATTTAAGTCTTAATTTAAGTGATTACTCTTTGGAAGAGTAAAATGTGTCAAACCTTGAAAAAATACACATAATTTAAATTGGCACAAATAGGGAAAGGCAAAAGAAATGCCAAGTTGGGGTTTGACATTTTCTTGAGAAAATATGGGCAATCTAGGGTTAGATTTTAATTTAGCAAGGATTAAGGATACTTAGATAAGTTATCTAGGTATATTTTATTTATGCTAATTACCATGATTGTTTGCCCATCATATGCCATGACATCATGTTGCATTCATGTTTATTATGAAAAAAAAATACCATGTCATGTCATACATATATCATGTAGCTATAGTGTATTTTCTTTCAAAAATTATTCTTTTTGATGTATGCCATAAATCATCATGTATTATTTTAATTTTCTTGTGATTAAGGACAATGGTATTTACTAACAAGTGGCATCCTATGTGAATGTTCAAAATTTCTAAAATGCCTAGATATATATGCATGATCCCTAGTTTAGGGCAAAATAAAAATCTACATCTCACAAAGACTATAAGGTGACTTGTATGTATTTTAGTACACATTAAATACAAGTGAGATGTTAGGATGATGAATAAGACTCAACATGTTGATTTAGTACATCTATTTGAGTTTTGATTTCATCAAAATACATAGTTATGTGTACTCCAATCATTGGGAAAGCTAATGTACAAGTCATGTGCATTAAGCCCAAAAAACATGATTGGAAATTTGTTTTGAAAAATATTTTAAATATACTTTGAAAAACCTTGGTGAAGGCTATCTTTTGATAGTAACCATCATTGAAAAGTCAGACACAAACTAGAAGAAAATATTGAAGCTTTTGCAAGTTTTCAAGTTTGTGTCAATCTTTGAAAATAGGAAGTATTTTCTTAGAAAACTATTTTCCATGATAGTATATACCCTAAATAATGTCTATAAGAGTTTTCATGATTTTTAGAATTTTGTAAAATTTTTGGAGCATTTTTGAATTTTACTGAAATTCACTTTCAGGAAATCAGAGCTTCAATCGATCACCCGATCGATTGGAGTATCTCAATCGATCAGGTGATCGATTGAGAAAGGTATTATCCCGAGAAGAAGCCCGTTCAATTGATCATCCAATTAATTCAACTCCGGCTGGATCAATCAGTGGATCGATTCATGCAGTTTTTCTACGAACAGAACCTCGCTGAATCGATCAGTAGATCAATTGAGCAATTGTCAATCGATTGAGCCCCAACCCAATCGATTAAAAAGATAATTTTGGCTGGGAAAGCCTAATTTCAGCACTTTAAGTCATTTTTAGCATTATTAACCACTCCTAACCCCTTAGAATATATTTATATACATTTAAGGGTAGTTTTTATGATGAAAATAAGGAGAAATGATTAAGGAACACTAGGTTAAAGTTTATGATGAGGTTAGTTTCAATATTGAATCTTTTAAACCTCAAAACTTCAAGTTTTTGGGTTCCTATTGATTTAGGAACTCCAAGTCATTGTTGGTGTAATGACAGAAGTCTGGAGCATGTCTTTAGGGAGAGTTACTCTTTAAGGATATGAAAATTATTTTTCAAACATTTTGGAAGGTGGTTAACCTTCTTTAGAGTAAATGCTCAAGGTCGAGCATAGGGAAACAATGGAAGATCAGATATCTTTATTGTTGGATAGAAGAATGCTATAGGAGGAGCATTGGATACAATGAAGGGTATGAGACCTTCATTGTTGGAATGATGAATGTTCTAGGATGAGCATTGTGAAGGGGTTTAATACTCAAGGTTGAGCATTGGATATAATGAAGGGTATAAGACCTTCATTGTAGTGTTGTGAACAATATGTGAGGTTGTGAACAACGTTGAGTAAATTCTCAAGGCGAGAGTTTTTGATGTGTGCCAATAGGGGGAGAATGTAGGGTTTAAGTTAGGCCTTCATTATCCCTCTAGGAATGTTTGGGGGAGAATGCTCTCTTAGAAAGGGAGAGAATGAAGGAAACCTTCATTCATGCATTTGCATGAATAAAAAGTTGAGGCTATGGGATTAGCCTAACTTAAAGGTATTGTCAAACATAAAAAAGAGGGAGATTGTTGGTGCAATTCCCTCGGTCAAGGTTGACCTGGTTGACTAAGCTTGAGTTGCCTCAAGCTTGAGTCTTGATGTTTGGATTTTGATGTTTGACAATACATGGAGATTACAGATGTAATCATCTGATTGGGAAGATTGTTGATATAATTCCCCTCTAGTCAACGATTGACTAGTTAGATGTGAAGAAGAGTCAAATAGGTCAAATGGTTAACTAGATACTTGACTGAGAAAGTCCTAACGTTAAGTAAAGGAAAGTCCTGGTGAGTAAAGTCAGGTAGTTGAAAATCCTAGTGAGTGAAGCCAGGTGAAAGACCTAGGGAGTGAAGCTAGGCAGTTGGGAAATCCTAGTGAGTGTAGCCAGGTGAAAGACCTAGTGAGTGAAGCTATACAGGTCAAAGTCCCAGTGAGTGAAGTCGGGCAGTGGGAAAATCCTGGTGAGTGAAGCCAGTGAAAACTCTAGTGAGTGAAGCTAGGTGAAAGTCTTGGTGAGTGAAGCCAGACAGATGGAAAGTCCTAGTGAGTGAAGCTAGGCAGATGCAAAGACCTGGCGAGTGAAGCTAGGCATGTGGAAATCCAGGTGGGTCAAGGTTGACCAGACACTTGGTGTTGGGAAGTCCAATTAGGTCAAAGGAGTGACCAGATACTTGGCACAAGGAAATTCAGACGGGTCAAGGGTGACTGGCCATTTGTTGGAAAGAAGTCCAAGTGGGTCATGGAGGACCTAACACTTGGCATGAGACGGTAAGTCCAAGTGGTTCATGGTTGACCGGACACTTGGCATGAAGAGAAAAGTCCAAGTGGATCAAAGGATTGACCGGATACTTGGTGAAGAAGTTCTGGCATGTCAAGGTTGACCAGATGTTAGTCATGAGGAGTTCCATCAGGTCACGGTTGACTAGATGTTAGAATTGGGGGCCCTTGAGCTTGAGTTAAGAAAGTCAAGGGTGGTCAATCGGTTGATCGATTGGGAGCTTATATCGCGCGCACAGTAGCTTCCCCAATCGATTAGCTGATCGATTGGGCTCCCCAATCGATTGGGGGTCAGTTTTCTCGCGTAGACGTAAGAGCATAGAAGAAGGTAGAATCGATCAGCCGATCGATTCAGCCTCCTCAATCGATCAGCCGATCGATTGGGTTGTGACCATTGCGCAGGATAAAGTCGTTGGCTTGCGATTTCTTCAGTAGTTGTTTACGAGCTTCATCCTAAATCTCACACGACTTTCTCCACCGAGCTCACCAATGCACACTAGATCTTGGAGGCTCAGAGAGGAGTGTTGGTACACTTCCAAGCAAGTCAAGAGGTGTATTCAAGAAAGAAGAAGAATCTAGGGTTTCGTCTTCATGTTGTAAATCTTGTAAGATTTTACTTGTATTTGCTTCCCTTTTTCTTCTTGTTGTATTGTGAGCATTGTACAAGGCTTTTTCACCTTCGATAGTTACCAAGAATGAGTGTTTTCATAGTGGATGAGTGAGTGAGGGTCGGATCCTTAGATTAGTCACCTCTTCTTGTGGTGGATACCAAGTAAATCCTCTTGTTAGCGTTGTGAGTGTTTGCTTCAAGTTCTTTTCCGCTGCATATCATCACAAAGCATCAAGACAATGAACGCGACGAGCTATTCACCCCCCTCTAGCTACAAATTGACCCTAATAGGATTAGCAACTAACATCATCTATCCCACATCAGTACAAGTCTTATGTTCCAATGTACTCTCCAAATTGTACATCCTATTATGATTGTATCTCGTAACTGTTAAGCATGTATCTTTACACTTTTCCACATCAGTGGGGTATCTATCCAAATATACCTTGTAAGTTATCCAACCATGTACATACAATCCATGGTCAAAGTCCCCATGGAATAAGATACACCGATCTCCTATAGACTAATCATGCCAACAATGTATACATCTAATTTAGTCCTTTCTATGTCTGTAGAAGTCATGTACCACTCATAAGTATCTCAAGGGTTAGAATCTCTATGAAATAGAGTAATTCGATCTTATACTTATTGAACCAATAATAGTAATTTGGTCATCAACTAACTGAACCAACAAGAGTAAATCAATCCTCTACTTACCAAGTCAATAAAAGTAAATCAGTCCTCTACTGATCGAACTAACTAGGGTAAACTAATACTCTACTAACTAAATCAACATAAGTATACAGATACTATCCACTACCCATCTAATAATAGCATAGACTAGTAGGTGACTCTAACTCTTGCCCAACTAGTAGTAACAAAACTAGTAATACTGGTGGTATGGTAGAAGGAATCTCTTGAAACTGTAATCCCTGATCTCCAATAGGATTTGATAGACATCAACAATGGTCGATACACATATGTTATACATGTTACATGCAACTAGACAAGTACTAACAGAAGAGTACCAATACATGTCATAACAATCATAGACAACTATACATATACCAACAAAATTATATGATAACAATATACAAACATAACTCCTATAGCTTGGAAATATCCTATCGCTACCTGGTCCTAAAACTCGAAATGACACAAATCAAGAAAACAAAACATGAAATCTAAAACATAGCGAAATAAGCCTCGTAAACCTATGACTCTGATATGAATAAATTGTCACGCCCTAGAGGAGTCCCTACCCGACAAACGGACAACATCTCCCCTTTAACATTGACAAATGAAACATGTATACAATGTCACAAGGTTCCTCACAAGGTATAATCAATAGCCCACACGATTGGAATATACACAACCACGCAGTAATATACACATCCCACTCGGATGGAACAAAATAATTATAACCACGTAGTTATATACATAGTTCACTCGGCCGGAAAAAAATAATCACAACCATGCAATTGTATAATAAACAACCCACACGGTTGTACTAAAAATATAGTGGAAAATGAAAGAAAAGCACATAAATAAAAAATGACATATTACTAGCCGGCTAGGTTTTACACAACCACAGCAAAGAAAATACAGGATACCATATAGTAAAACTCCAAAACAAATCAAGTTATACAATGTCAAGTCCACAACATGTAATGCAAGTAAAATAGGAAACAATACCAAAAACTATCCTCGGATGTAACGTGGGATCGGTAGACAGGATACTCCAAGTAACTCCATAATCATCTATCTGCTACCTGAGGAAAAAGACAATACAAATATGGTGTGGTGAGTGTGGGTTACTCAGCTAGTAATAGACAGGATAGTGGATGGTCTATATAAAACATGAAAAATCAAAGTATACAGTCTCAGTAGGAAAATAAGAATAGATTATATTGACATAATCAATACACCGAAACATAACTAACAAAATGACTGCACATAATCATAACTAACATAAGAAATTCACATACCCAATCTGAAGTTGGCACATACAGTGTAATGATTGGTAAACTCATCGGGGATCAACAACAGATCTGCTCGTAACACCTGAGTAATATAACTGATAGCATTCACATGTATAATAAATGACATGTATGAAGCATGACAACCATATGCAACAATCATAGCTCAAACAAGTACAACATGTCATAATCACATTAGCTAGTAACTATAAGATATGTATGCAGATATATCTCCACAGATGCATCGTGCATCGTATGCAAATATGCATGCATGCCACATGGTCACCCATTCCACCTCTCAAGACACCACGACCCCAATATGGCTAAGAGGCTTGGATCCGTGACAACTATACTACCCTCCAGTCACTATAGAGCGGTCGAATTGGATAGTTCACTAACTATTTATCTAACTATATAGCATCAGGGTCCCTGACTACTCATAACGTCGGATATCACTCCCTCCTAAATGGCCGAGTGGCACAACAAGATAACCAGTAACTGCTCCATCTACCACTACCCATGAGTGGCCGAGTGTGTAACACTAAAAATGACTGACGACTCTCCCACACTACAAGGGAGACAATGGTCGTCATCATGCAATGCAATGATAAACATGATATAATCAATCATGATATTGACACAATCATCATCAATGGAACAACCCGATCGACATAGGTACCTCCAGTAGATGATCCATCAATCACTCAAGACTATAGATATGGATAGATCTAATAGGTGCCCACTAAATAACAAATACAGTAAGTAGTGACACATATAGTACACACCAGCAATGTATGCACCCTATATTTAGATATTCAAAAGCCAAGACTATATATGAAATAACCAGATCATCTCTAACGTCAAGCTGGTAAGTCTCAAGAAGGATAACAAAATGAACATATTTAAGATAAAGCAACCTAATTCGTCAACCAATAACAACCATGCACTAAGTTTAAAGAACTAAAGAAGCTAAGGAAGAAATACCTGCCTTTATCTGTCGATCATACTAAGTAATCTCACTTCGAGACGCTTATCCTGAATCTATGTCCTGCATCACATGATGTTTTTAGCTAATTACATATGAAGTAAATAATTAAATAACTCCCCCACCTAATTAGAGTAACTCTAATAGAACATGATTATGGATTAATTCCCCAATTAACTTTAACCATACTACAACCTAATTAGATTGGGTTTATACGTGATTCATCCCCAAAACTCACCCAAATCAACACATCATTTAATACATGTCTTAAATCAACTAAGCATCATGAATCAATTAATCTCTTATTGATCAACTTAGGATTAGCCATCTTATCATCTCTAATTAATCTAATGATTAAATTAAATCCCTCATGAATCAACCATACTAAATTCATTTCAATAAGAATTAATTAACCTCATTCATAATCCATCACAACAACATTAGATTTAATAAACTTAATCCTTCCATAATCCAATTGGGTTAATTATCCCTAACCAGCACCTAATACAGCATCCACACTCCAAATTGTATGCTTAGAGATAACATATTACCTCAAATATAGTAACCGGAAGCAAGGTTCCCAATGATTAATACTCCTTGAACAATTTGGCCGAAACCTTCTCCCTGAAAAAGAAGATAGGATCAAACACCAGTCATAGAGGTGAACAGTGATTAGGATCTAGTAGAGCATATGGTCTCCACAGCCATGGATCTGCAACCTAACATAGTAGTTGGATAACATCAATGATAGTCTGACAAAAGAAAGGGCAGAGATAAAGAAACTCACTATACCCCTTTGTGACTAGGAAACATGCCTAATGGCTGTAATTTAGGGAATTTCAGCCATGAGCTTCACGTCAAAGCAGGAGAAAGAGATCCAATAGAAGTAGTACGGTTCGATGGTCGGAGATAAAATGCACAGATGTGCGGAAATTGAAGATCGAGGCTATGGTTGGGATCTCCCCTCCCTTAGTTGAGAGACTTCCCGCACAGATGCGATGAGTCAGGAGGAAGAATGACCGCTGGATGAAATCGATCGATGGAGGAGAAGGGATGCTCAACTAACAGAGGATCAAACAACGCCAGTGAGATCAGTACCCTTGTGGCATCAGCATCGGGGAAGAAAGCGTCGACAGAGACGTGATGCACAAGGGAAGGAAATCGAGAGGAGAAGAAGAGCGACTTCGCATGAGTGAGAGAGATCGAGAGCAGAGGGGAGATCGGGAAATAAATTTAGGTAAGTAATATTTATACTTAGGTCTTGATTAAATTAACTTAAGTTAAATAATTTTTAATTAATCCAATTAATTCCCAACTTAAATAGCTAATTCAAATAAGCTTTCTCCAAGTCCAATAGATTCATCCCCGTAAAACGTATCATATGACCTTCATTTAAATCTCAAAAAAATTCTAAAAATTTCTAAAATATTCAATAAGGGTTTTTCTCTAATAACACTTATTATTTAATTTATCATATCTTACAGTCAAGGAATTCAATGGCACATTGGAACAATTTACTTTGGGTTCCAAGAACTTTGATTTGATTCTTAAAATACAAAGGGTCGTATACAATAGATTTAGACTCAGATATAAGGCCAAAATGTTGGTGTAGGGAGCACCAGATGATCGAACCTAAGTTTTGATTATAGCAAAGGGTCCAAAGTTAAGGTTACTTGTTGTCTGACAAGTGTGATGGAGCTTGCAGGAAAGTCCTAAGTGTGCTTAGGCAAAATTCCTAGTGGATTCTAGGTAGGTGGAAAACCCCAGGGGGAGGTAACCCTAGGTCCTAAGGGGTGGTAACCCAAGGTTATAGAAAATCCTAGGGAGAGGTAACCTAGGTCCAGGGGGAGGTAATCCTAGACGGAAAGTTTTGGCAGGTCGAAGACTTTGGATGAAATCCTAGAGTCGAGGACTCTGGGTGAAAATCATGGTGGTCATGGACCAGATAGAAGTTTGGACTGTTGGTTGCTACTCGGAATACTATTCTAGTTCCCCTGTACAAAAATTTATACAAGCATAGTGTTGGTTGCTACTCGGAAAACCTAATGGTTCCACTGTACAAAAATTTTGTACAAAGATCTGAATATTTTCCTAGCTACCATGTGTTCTATTAAATTAAACTTGGATCGCCTGCGAAACTTAACACGTTTGATCCAAATTTTAATCTATTTGTTCTTTTAGGTTTAGACTTGGATCTCCTGCGGAACTTAACACGTTCGATCCAAATCACCTAGGTTATTAATTCCATTAAATATTAATTTCCAAAATTGGCTTCCAGGACTGCATGGCGAGGCACATGGTCTTCTTGGATATGGGAACAACCACCATCACCTAAACAAAGCCTTTTAATGAAAGCTAACATTTAATTTCCTTAAATAACTTTAGGTCAACCGAAAAGAACAATCAAATCACAAGGAAAAGAAAAAACAAGAACACAACATCGAAAACAAATTCGAAATACTAGAATCGAATGCCTCTTGTATTTGGTATTTTTTACATGAAGATAAAACTAGTATGAGGCGGAAATTAAATACTAGTATACCTTTTCTTTTGCAAGCAAAAACCTCTAGGTCTTCTACCGTATTCCCCTTCTAACCTCGGACGTTGTGTGGGCAACGGTCTTCAGAGATGAGAAACCACCAAACCACCTTCTTCTCCTCCTTGCAAGGTTCGGCCAAATCAAGTGCACCTCCAAGGAAGAAGAGAAACCACCACCAATGCTCTAAGGGATGAAAGCTTTCTCTCCTTCTTCTCCAAGCTAGAAACCGGCCACCACTTGATCTCCAACATGAAGGAAGTTTCAGCCACAAGGATGGAGAGAAGAGAAAGGATGAGGCCGGCCACACCAAGGAAGAAAAGAGGGAGAAAATAATAGAGGTTGTTCACCTTGAAGGCTCCCAAAACCCCCCTCTTTTATAATCCTTAGCTTTGGCAAATAAGGAAATTTAATTACAATAAAATTTCCTTAACTTTCCTTGACATGAATTAATTAAGAAAAATTAAATAAAATTTCTCAATTAATTATATCATGGCCGGCCACCTCATGGAGGGCAAACAAGGTAATTTTCAATCAACAATTAAAAATTCCTTATTTGACTTCGAAAATTTTTAAAAAATAAAATTTCCTTTAAAATCCCTTCGTGGTTGATAAAACGAAATTTCTATAATTTAATTTTTCAACATGTGAATAATTTAAAAATAAGAAAAATAAAATATCTTTTCAATCTACAAATAAGGAAAGAGATTTAATCTCTTTCTTTAATCTTTTGTAGAACCTTATAAAAGAGATATTTTAATTTTTAATCTCTCCAATAAATTATATCTTTCACATAAGAAAATTTTAAAATTAAAATTCTTTTTTAATTTAATAGGGCTGACCACCTTAGCTTGGGTTCAAGCTAGGGTCGGCCACCCATGGACCAAGGCTTGGTCGGCCCTAGCTTGATCCACAAGCTAGCTTGGCCGGCCCCTACACCATGGGTATGAAGGTGGGTATAGGTGGGTATAGTACTCTATAAATAAGAGGCTACGATAGGGACCGAGAGGAGGAATTGGTTTTGGTCTCCCGATAAAATTAAGCATCCCGTGTTCGCCCCGAACACACAACTTAATTTTATAAATAATAATTCATTCCACTAGAGAACTATTATTGAACTACCGCACCAATCCCAAATTACATTTTTGGGCTCCTTCTTATTATGAGTGTGTTAGTCTCCCTGTGTTTAAGATGTCGAATGCCCACTAATTAAACGAGTTATTGACAACTCATTTAATTAATATCTTAATCCAAGAATAGTACCACTCAACCTTATCGTCATGTCGGACTGAGTCCACCTACAGGGTTTAACATGACAATCCTTATGAGCTCTTCTTGGAGACATTATCAACCTAGATCACTAGGACACATTTTCCTTCTATAATCAACAACACACACTATAAGTGATATCATTTCCCAACTTATCGGGCTTATTGATTTATCGAACTAAATCTCACACATTGATAAATTAAAGAAATAAATATCAAATATATGTGCTTGTTATTATATTAGGATTAAGAGCACACACTTCCATAATAACTGAGGTCTTTGTTCCTTTATAAAGTCAGTATAAAAGAAACGACCTCTAATGGTCCTACTCAATACACTCTAAGTGTACTAGTGTAATTATATAGTTAAGATAAACTAATTCCTAATTACACTACGACCTTCCAATGGTTTGTTCCCTTCCATTTTGGTCGTGAACTATTATTTATAATTTATAAGGTACTGATAACATCATCTTCTGTATGTGACACCACATACTATGTTATCTACAATATATATTAATTGAACAACTACAAACAAATGTAGACAATTTGACCAAATGTGATACTTTATTCAAAATAAATGTTTACAAATGCTTAGGCTTTCAGTATACACTCTAACAATCTCCCACTTATACTAATGACTAAGCTGTCATATCTTCTGCCATACATCTGATTCCCATTCCCTCCACATGCCGATCAAAAGCTTTTGCCGGAAGGGCCTTAGTGAAAGGATCTGCCAGGTTATCTGCTGATGCAATCTTGGCGATGACAACTTCTCCTCGCTTCACGATATCTCGTATCATGTGGTACTTGCGCTCTATATGTTTACTTGCCTTATGGGCTCGTGGTTCCTTCGAGTTTGCAACTGCACCGCTATTATCACAATAATTTGTGATGATTTTGGGCAAACTAGGAATCACATTTAAGTCCATTAGAAAGTTCTTGAGCCATACTGCTTCTTTAGCTGCCTCAGAGGCTGCTACATACTCAGCTTCCATGGTTGAGTCCGAAATGCATTTCTGCTTAACACTCGTCCATGCAATGGCTCCACCTCCTAAAGTAAACACATAGCCTGATGTAGGCTTACTGTTGTCCCTATCTGATTGGAAATCTGAATCCGTGTAACCCACAAGGAGCAAATCGTCTGCTTGGTAAACTAGCATATAATCTCTAGTCCTTCTCAGGTACTTTAATATATGCTTTACCGCAGTCCAATGTCCTTGTCCAGGGTTACTCTAATATCTATTAACCATGCCCACGGCAAAACAGATATCGGGTCTCGTACATAGCATTGCATACATTAGGCTTCCTATAGCAGAAGTATAAGGAACTGCTTTCATGTCCTCTATCTCTTTTGATGTCTTCAGAGACATCTCTTTAGATAGAGCTACTCCATGCCTAAAAGGTAAGAAACCTTTCTTAGAATCCTGCATGATAAAACGAGCAAGGATTGTATCTATATATGAAGCTTGGGACAGACACAACATTCTTTTCTTGCGATCCCTTATAACTTTGATCCCAAGAATGTGTGCACAATCTCCTAAGTCCTTCATATCAAATTGCTTGGACAACCATACCCTTACGTTCGATAATACCTTGACATTATTGCCAATTAACAAAATAACATCTATGTATAGTACAAGAAATACCACCACGTTTTCGTTACACTTCTTGTATACACAAGACTCATCCGGACACTAAATAAATCTATATGACTGGATTATTTCATTAAACCGGATGTTCCAAGACCTTGAAGCTTGTTTCAGTCCATAAATGGACCGATTGAGCTTGCACACTAGATACTCTTTGCCTTTTTCAATGAACCCTTCTGGTTGCTTCATATGGATGTTCTCTTCAAGACTTCCATTAAGAAAAGTTGTCTTGACATCCATTTGCCAAATCTCATAATCCATATGAGCAGCAATAGATAAGAGTATCCGGATAGACTTAAGCATGGCTACCAGTGAAAAGGTCTCCTCATAATCGATTCCCTCTTTCTGAGTGTACCCTTTCGCAACAAGCCTAACTTTGAAGGTTTCTACCTTCCCATCTGTCCCTCTTTTCCTTTTGTAAATCTACTTGCATCCAATGACTTTTACACCATCGGGTGGTTCTACAAGCTCCCAGACCTTATTAGAGTACATAGACTCTATTTCAGAATTCATTGCTTTTTGTCAAGTTACTGCATCTATATCTTGGAGTGCTTCGTCATATGTATGGGGATCAGGTTCATGTTTATCCGGGATCAAGTCCGAAGACTCTCCCAAAAACATGAATCTCTCAGGTTCCCTCACCACTCTCCCACTACGACGAGGCACCGTCTGTGGTTGTGTATCATGTGTGACACGTGTTGCAGTCTCTTGTGGTACTTCATCTTGTACTGTTGGTACTAAAGTAGACGTGTCCTCTCTAATTTCTTCTAGAACAACTTTGCTACTGGGCTTGTGATCCATTATATAGTCTTCTTCTAAAAACTGGGCATTGGTGATAACAATGACCTTCTGGTCTTTAGGACTATAAAATAAACCACCTTTCGTTCCTCTGGGATAACCCACAAACACGCGAACTTCTGTACGAGATTCTAACTTATCAGCATCTGGTTTCAGCACATGTGCTGGACTACCCCAAATCTGAATATGTCTTAGACTAGATTTTCGCCCATTCCACAATTCTGTGGGAGTAGAAGAAACTGATTTAGAAGGTACTAAGTTCAGAATGTACACTGCTGTTTCCAGAGCATATCCCCAAAACGAATTTGGTAATTCTGAATAACTCATCATCGATCTAACCATCTCCATAAGAGTCTTATTCCTTCGTTCTGCCACACCATTCTGTTGGGGTGTACCAGGTGCAGATAGTTGGGATTGAATCCCGTCCTCTGATAAGTAATTCCTAAACTCTCCTAAGAGATATTCGCCACCACGATCAGACCGTAGTGTCTTGATACTTTTACCTAGTCGTTTTTCCACATCAGCCTTGTATTCTTTGAACTTATCAAAGCACTCAGACTTACGGCGCATTAGGTAAATGTATCTGTATCTTGAATAATCATCTATAAAAGAGACAAAATATTCAAAACCACCTCTTGCCTAGACAGACATAGGACCACACAAATCAGAATGAACCAATTCTAATACTTCTTTGGCTCTATACCCCTTAGCCTTGAAAGGCCTCTTGGTCATTTTACCTTCCAAGCAAGATTCACAAGTTTGAAAATTTTCCAACTCTAATGAAACTAAGAGTCCATCGGCTATAAGCCTCTGAATCCTACTTAAGTTAATATGACCAAGCCTTAGATGCCAAAGATATGCTTGGTTCATTTTCGAAGGTTCTTTTCTCTTATTTGAGTTAGAAGATGTGTTATTAATTTCCATATTATACTTTGTGGGAGAAATTGGATTTAAAGTATACAAATTGCCAACTAATGCACCAGAACAGATAATCACTTTATTTCTCTTAATAACTACATCGTTACTAAAGGAAACTGAATATCCATCTAAAAATAATTTAGAAACTGAAATTAAATTCTTTCTAAAACTGGGTACATAAAGATAATTTCTTAAAACCAATTTCTATTCCTATTAAAAGATAAGTAGACGTCTCTCACTGCAACAGCCACCACCTTAGTAACATTGCCCATGTAGACTGTAATCTCTCCTTCAGTTAGTCGTCGGGTTTCCTGGAACCCCTGCAAGGAATTGCAGACATGATCAGTGGCACCAGGTGCTGGTAGATAACACCGCTAAACATGTTTCAACAACTAGAGCATGAGATATACCTTTTTTGTTCTGATTCCTACGAGGACAATCCGCCTTCCAATGCCCTGACTGCTTGCAGATGAAGCACTTGCCCTTCTTCTTCTTCACTCCAGCTTTAGGTCCTGTACTCTGAGATTTATTCACCTTCTTTGCTGAGCTAACTTGTTTCTTCTTCTTATTTTCCTTTCGGTTTAGAAGTAGAACCATTTTTAGTATAGTAAATATGAGAATTATGACGGAACAAACCTTCTGCTGCCTGATGTTCTGTCAGTAGTTCCTCCAATGAATATACCCTTTTATTCATATTGTAATTCAGGCGATATTGCTCAAAACTTCTAGGTAGCGTTTGGAGGATCATATCGATCTAGGTTTCCCCATCAATTTCTCCTCCAAGGATTTGTATTTCATTTAGATAAGCCATCATCTTTAGGATATGATCCCTCACAGGAGTACCCTCTTGCATGGTGGCTGTCATTATCTTTCTCATGGCTTCTTGCCTAGAGACCCGATCCTGGTGACCAAAGAGTTCCTTGAGATTGTTCATAATATCATAGGCTGTTGGTAAATCTTGATGCTGATGTTGCAATACATTTGACATTGAAGCCAAAATGTAATACCGCGCCATCTCATCTGCTTTTACCCATTTCCTATGGTACTCAATCTCCTCTTGGGTAGATTCACCATTGGGAGTATCAGGGCAAGGCTCAGTCAGTACAAACTTATAGCTTTCAGCAGTTAGAACAATGTCCAGGTTCCTTTTCCAATCTATGTAGTTAGGACCAGTAAGTCTGTTCTCTTTTAGTATGATGGATAGTGGGTTGAAAGTCATCCTAAGAATTACAAATAACTTTTGGTCAGAACTCTAAATTTAGAATAATATTGATTTCTCAAACAATACTATTTTAAATTAACCAACACCTTAAAACACCGTGAATTTTATATGCCACGATAATGTGGACGTATACAAATTCAACATTTGTAAAAAGAGGGGTTTACCCATTAATTTTATTATCTTGTCAACCTAACTTTTTGACAAATAAAATTAATAGTTGGTTTACTTTGGTCACACAAATAATAGCAGTGACTCCGATGGGGAGGATACTATTAAACGTGCCTAAGTGTGTACCATTACTTGACACTAAGTCCATTAATAAGATTGTGCCCCTTCCGATGGGGAAGATCACACGCTCTTAATTAACTTCCTATAGTTGTTGGTGCAATATCCCTCAGGTCAAGGTTGACCTGGGTAACCAAGCTGAGTCTTGGTTTGGGTTTAGATGTTTGACAATAAGATATTGATTGAAGAAGAGTCAAGTAGGTCAAGGTTGACTGGATACTTGACTGGGAAGTCCTAACTGGGATGTTAGGCAAAATGAAAGTCCTGGTGAGTGAAGCCAGGCAGAAGAAAAGTCCTGGTGAGTGAAGCCAGGCAGAAGGAAGTCCTGGTGAGTGAAGCCAGGCAGAAGGAAGTCCTAGTGAGTGAAGCTAGGCAGATGGAAATCCTGGTGAGTGAAGCCAGGTGAAAGTCCTAGTGAGTAAAGCTAGGCAGATAGAAATCCTGGTGAGTGAAGCCAGGTGAAAGGTAAAGCTAGATAGAAATCCTGGTGAGTGAAGCCAGGTGAAAGTCCTAGTGAGTGAAGCCAGGTGAAAGTCCTAGTGAGTGAAGCTAGGCAGATGGAAAACCCTAGTGAGTGAAGCTAGGTGAAAGCCCTGGTGAGTGAAGCCAGGTGAAAGTCCTAGTGAGTGAAGCTAGGCAGATGGAAATCCTGGTGAGTGAAAGTCCTAGTGAGTGAAGCTAGGCGGATGGAAAACCCTAGTGAGTGAAGCTAGGTGAAAGCCCCAGTGAGTGAAGCCGGGCAAGGGAAAATCCAGATGGATCAAGGATGATCGGACATCAGGGGAGAAGTCCAAGTAGGTCAAAGGATTGATGGATACTTGGCATGAAAGAAAAGTCCAAGTAGGTCAACCGGATACTTGGCACAGAGAAAAGTCCAAGTGGGTCAAGGGATTGACCGGACACTTGGTAAGGGAGTCCTAGCAGGTCAAGGAGTGACTAGATGCTAGGCATGACATACCAACAGTCAACGTTGACCGAATGTTGGTTAGGGATGTTTGGGACTTGGTTTTGGACAAAATCAAGTCGGATCGATCCGTGGATCGATCGAGGATCTGGATCGATCGGTGGATCGATCGACTGAAAGCTCGGATCGATCCGTGGATCGATCCAGTCTCTGGATCGATTGGGACGCTGCTTCGCGCGATAAGCGCCGGATCGATCCGTGGATCGATCCAGCGCATTTCGCGCGGACGCGGATCGATCCGTGGATCGATCCAAAGCCTCCCGATCGATTGGGAACATTCGAATCGATCGGGATCCGACCGTTGACATCGTTTATAGCTGCGGCAAGAACTTCTCCGATTCACTCCAGAGCTCTCGCCAACTCCTCCACAGCGCTCACAAAGCTCAGATCGCCAGTTCTTGAAGGATCTTGGAAGCTCTCCAAGTCAAGAGGCGGATCAAAGCCAAGAAGAGAAGCTAGGGTTAGGGTTTTGTACTCATTGTAAGCTTGTAAGCTTGTATTTCTTGTATCCTTTCCCTCTCTTCTTGTATTGAGTATTGTAGGGCTTCTCCGCCCTTGGTAGTTACCACAAAGGAGAGTTTTATTTAGTGGAGGGTGTGTGTGTTGGTGTGGATCCTTGGATTAGTCACCTCTTGTGAGGTGGATACCAAGTAAAACCAACCGTGTTAGCGTTGTGTGTTTGTTTCTGTATTTTCCGCTGCACATCTTTGAAGGAACAAGCAACGCCGAGCAACGAGCGAACGCGACGAGCTATTCACCTCCCCTCTAGCTACTTTTGGTCCTAACAAGTGGTATCAGAGCGATGCCGCTCTTCACCGGAATCATCGTCGGAAGGGTCAAGCATAACAAGAAAAGCTAGAGGGTGAAGAAGTTGGAGCAAATTCTTCAAGTTCAAGATTTTATCAAGCTCAACTTCAAGATGCAATTCCAAGATGGACTTGGATTTGACACAAGGGTGGCTCCACCATACACATCGGCAAGCTTCGATTCTTGGAGATCAAGAATTGAAAATTTCTTGATGATGGAGATAGAGCAATGGTTTGCTCTAATGGAAGGTTTCAAGGCTCCAAGAAATTCAAAGGGCAAAGTTCTAAAGAAAAGCAAATGGAGCCCGGAGCAAGTCCAAAGGTGCGAGACAAATGACAATGTGACCAAGCTTTTGGTCAATTTATTGCCAAGCACCATTCTTTGCAAAATTGGAGAATTTGAAGATGCAAAGGAACTTTGGAGCAAATTGGCTAAGCTTCATGAAGAGATCCCCTCCACTGTACAAGATCATGAAGAATCCAAAGAGGGTGACTCTTTGGAGCAAGACCAAGAGGAGGACCCCGAGGTTGAGAGATACTCAACCTCCGAAGAAGAGGAAATCCAAGAAGCTTCATCCTCAAGGGAATACACCGAAGGGAACAAGGAGGGAGCATACTCCTTGTTTCACATTCAAAATGATGAAGCCTCCACCTCTAGGATTGAGGGGGAGCAATCCTTGGTGACGCCGGATCAAGAAGAAGGAGAAGCTTCTACATCCGGGTCAAGTGAAGAAGAAGAAGATGGTGCCACCTCCGAAATTCAAGAAATATCAAATGGAGGAGCAAGTGCCATCCCTATACAAGAAGGTATAAATGTTTCAATTAAAAATAAAAATCATATAATATGTTTTGAGTGTAGGGAAAGTGGGCACTACAAGAGCAAATGCCCTAAATTGGCCAAGAAGAAGGGCCAAGTGGCACAAAAGGGCAAGGAGAAGCCCAAGGAGACCACCCCCGGGACAAAGAAGAGCAAGGAGCACATTGTGTGCTTCTTGTGTCAACAAAAAGGGCATTACCGAAGTCAATGCCCCAAGGGGAAGAAGATGGTCAAGGCTCATGGAGGAAGCTCTAGTCAAGGGGGAGCCTCTAAAGTAAAGAAGAAGGTAACATTTATTGAGCCTACTCCTCTACATTATGGTAAAAAGCATGATAGTTCAAATGTATATCATTTTAATGCTATTTACCATGAAAATAGAAAGCATGATAGTGTTAAAGAAAAATATATAGCTTTTCATGCTAAAACTACTACATCTAAGGCTAGGATTGTAGGTAATAATCTAGGCGAAAACTCTAAGGATTTTAGATACAAGCCTAGAAACAAAAATGCTCATGGGTCAAATACTAAGGACTTAGTGAGAGAAAATCAAGTCTTGAGGTCAAGACTTGATAAAATGGAAAAGACCCTAAAAAGGATGGAAAATATCCTATTAGGGCAAAATGAGCATAACCTAGGTCTAGGAGCACAAAGGTCATCTAATGGCCATAGAGGTTTGGGATACAAACCAAAGGCTAAGAAGGATGTGCCCTCTTACCATAGAGTTCCATATAGTTATGGAACAAACCCTAGGTCTAGTGGTCAAGCCAAAAATACTAGGGAAGTCATCCCTAAGAGTATTTTTGCAATAAATGTGACTAAGACTTCTAAGAAGTCTAAGAAAGTCACAAACAAGGTCACAAGGGAGGTTATCCCTAAAGTTGACCTAGAAAATGTGACCAAGGCTTCTAAGAAGCCCAACAAGGTCACTAGGAAGGTATCTAGGGAAGTTATCCCTAGTGAGTACCTAGAGCATCCAAGGAGCACCAATAGGTGTTGGGTTCCTAGGAGCATCTTCTCTATAGATGGGTTAGAGAGTGTCAACTCCGATTAGAAGGGTAGTTAACCCAACTTTGAGGAAATTGACACTCAAGGAGCATTTTCAAGGTTTTAGTTAACCTTTGAAAATGAAATGGAATTATTGATTACTCCTTGAAAGAGTAAATGTGCCAAATTGGAGAAGTATTGATTTTATCTTAAATGGCACATATTGGAAAATTAATAAGAACTATCAAGTTGGGTTTGTGGTATGTTCTTAGGCAATTTAAGGCAATCCGGGCCTTAAATTTAAAAGTGCTACTCTTGAGGAAAAATGGAATATGCCAACATTTGAGGACATGTTTATTTTAATTGGCATAAATTAATCAAGGGAATAAGAAATGCAAACTTAGGC
This sequence comes from Zingiber officinale, assembly GCF_018446385.1. Classification (NCBI taxonomy): domain Eukaryota; kingdom Viridiplantae; phylum Streptophyta; class Magnoliopsida; order Zingiberales; family Zingiberaceae; genus Zingiber; species Zingiber officinale. The sequence continues at coordinate 74,934,263 of NC_055994.1, forward strand.
TTTGGCATTTTCTTGAAGCACTTTAGGGCAATCTAGGGTTTAAGTTTTAGGATTAGCTAAGATTAATGATACTTAGATAGGTAATCTAGGTATATTTTATTTATGCTAAACCATGCCATGATTGTTTGCTCATAATATGCCATGACATCATATTTTATCTTATTTGGATTTTGCATTCATGACTTATCATGAAAAATACAAAAATACCATGTCATGCCATACATACATCATGTAGTTATAGAAATCTTTCTTTTGAAAGCTATTTTATTTTGATGTATGCCATAACATAATCATGCATTAAGTTTAATTCCTTGTAATTAAGGACGAATGGCATTTAACGACACTTATTGACAAGTGACATCCTAGGTGGATGTCTAACATTTCTAAAATGCCTAGATAGATATGCATGATCCCTAGAATAGGGCAAAACCAAATTTTACATCTCACAAAGACCTCTAAGGTGACTTGTATGTGTTTTAGTGCATATTATATACAAGTGAGATGTTAGGATGATGAACAAAGCTCAAGATGTTGATTTAGTGCATTCCTTTGAGTTTTAAATTCATCAAAACACATAGTTATGTGTTTTCCCATCATTGGGAAAGCTAATGTACAAGTCATGTGCATTATGCCCAAGAAACATGATGGGATATTGGTTTTGAAAATGTTTTTAAAATGTTTTTGGAAAACCTTGGTGAAGGCTATCTTTTGATAGTAATCACCATTGAATAGTTAGACACAAACTTGAAGAAAAACACTAAAGTTTTGCAAGTTTTCAAGTTTGTGTCAATCTTTGAAAATATGATGTATTTTCATAGAAAGCTATTTTTCCATGATTAAGTATGCCTAAATAATGTCTACACGAAATTTCATAATTTTTGGATTTTTGTAGAATTTTCTAGGGGTTTCTGACTGAAATGGAATTTCAGCAACTATCGAGCTGATCGATCCATGGATCGATTGGAGTTCCATGAATCGATCCATGGATCGATTCAAAGCAATTCCGTGAGCAGAAGCTCACTGGATCGATCAGCCGATCGATCGGAGTCTGAATCGATCCGTGGATCGATTCGTAAAGGTTCAATCGATTGGAACCCAACTCCAATCGATCCAAGTTGTTGATTTTGGCGGGAAGGCTGATTTCAGCATCTTTGAACCTCTTTGAGTCTAGGTAACCATTTCAAACCCCTTAAATACATTTGTATACATACAAAGGGTGTTTTCATGTTGAAAACAAGGATGGATTGGTTAACGAAGACTAAGTAGAAGTTTAGGTTGAGGTTGTTTCAAATTTTGAATATTTGAACCTCAAAACTTCCAAATTTGGGTTTCCTAATGTTTTAGGGATTCCAAGTCATTGTTGGTGTAATGACAGAAGTTACCACCATGTCTTTAGGGGGAGGGACTCTTTAAAGACATGAAAATTATTTTTCATGAACCTTGGAAGGTGGTTAACCTTCTGTTGTAAACTTGCTCAAGGTTGAGCATTTACACTTGAAATGGGGAGAAATGGGGAGTGGATATCCTCATTATTTCAAGTGGCCACTCAAGTAGTAGATAATGCTCAAGGTTGGGTAGTTGTCTACATTGAGGGAGAAGTTAAGGATAAATGAAGGGTATGGGACCTTCATTATCGTGTTGATCACAACGAGTGATGTTGTGAACAACGATGAGCAACTCTTGGGAGAGTCTTCAACAAATGGATTTGTTGAAGTGTGCCAGAATTGGAGCATAGGTTGATGTGTGTCCAACGATGGGTTGATGTGTGCCAATAGGGGAGAATGTATGGTTAAGCTTAGTCCTTCATTACCTATGGGAAGGTCATAGGGGGAGAATGAAAGGACTCATGAAAGGGAGTAAGTTAGGCTTTCATTACCTAGAGGGAGTTCCCTCTTAGGGGAGAATGAAGAGCTTAATTTATGCTTTCATTACCTAGTGGCATGAAGAAGGAGGCTATGGGATTAGCCTAACTTACATATGGGATTGTAAGTGTTATTGTGGTATTGTCAAACATCAAAAAGGGGAGATTGTTGTTGACCTCGGTTGACCAAGCCGAGTCTTGGTTTGGGTTTAGATGTTTGACAATAAGATATTGATTGAAGAAGAGTCAAGTAGGTCAAGGTTGACTGGATACTTGGGGAAGTCCTAACCGGGATGTTAGGCAAAATGAAAGTCTGGTGAGTGAAGCCAAGAAAAGTCCCGTGAGTGGCGGTAAGGAAGGAAGTCTGGAGTGAGCGAAGGTGCAGAAGTAGTCTAGGGAGAAAGCGTGATGGAAAGTAGTGAGGCGAGTCGAAAGTCTAGCTGGCGGGAAGGAGTGAAATCCCAGTGAGTGAGGAAGCTGTGCTAGTGGTGGGTGAAAGCCGGATGGAAGAACCGTGGTGAAGCAGCTGGGTGAAGCCACGAGTGAAAGGTGAAAGCCCAGTGAAGCGGATGGAAGAAATCTAGGTGAAAGTGACCGGTGGTGATGAAAGTCCTAGTGAGTGAAGCTATGGATGGAAACCTAGTGAGTGAAGCTGGGTGAAAGCCCCGGTGAGTGAAGCCGGCAGGCAAGGGAAAATCGAGATGGATCAAGGATGATCGGACATCCGGTGTGAGAAGTCAAGTAGGTCAAAGGATTGACTGGATACTTGGCATGAAGAAAAGTCCAAGTAGGTCAAAGGATTGGCCGGATACTTGGCAAGAGAAAAGTCCAAGTGGGTCAAAGGTTGACCGGACACTTAGTGGAGTCCTAGCAGGTCAAGGGAGTGACTAGATGCTAGGCATGACATACCAACAGTCCGTTGACCGAATGTTGGTTAGGGATGTTTGGGACTTGGTTTTGGACAAAATCAAGTCCGTGGATCGATCCGTGGATCGATCCGAAGTCTGAATCGATCGGTGGATCGATCCGCACTGTGCTCGCAATTCGGATCGATCCGTGGATCGATTCGAGTCCCAATCGATCTGGATCGATTGGGACCGGCCGCCTAGCGATGAATAGCCTGGATCGATCCGTGGATCGATCGGCGCTTCTCGCGATAAGCTCTGGATCGATCAGTGGATCGATCCAAAGCCTCCCCGATCGATTGGGAACATTCGAATCGATCGGGATCCGACCGTTGACATCGTTTATAGCTGCAGGCGTTCGATGGCTGCGGTAGAACTTCTCCGATTCACTCCAGAGCTCTCGCTAACTCCTCCACAGAGCTCACAAAGCTCAGATCGCCAGTTCTTGAAGGATCTTGGAAGCTCTCCAAGTCAAGAGGCGGATCAAAGCCAAGAAGAGAAGCTAGGGTTAGGGTTTTGTACTCATTGTAAGCTTGTAAGCTTGTATTTCTTGTATCCTTTCCCTCTCTTCTTGTATTGAGTATTGTAGGGCTTCTCCGCCCTTGGTAGTTACCACAAAGGAGAGTTTTATTTAGTGGAGGGTGTGTGTGTTGGTGTGGATCCTTGGATTAGTCACCTCTTGTGAGGTGGATACCAAGTAAAACCAACCGTGTTAGCGTTGTGTGTTTGTTTCTGTATTTTCCGCTGCGCATCTTTGAAGGAACAAGCAACGCCGAGCACCGAGCGAACGCGACGAGCTATTCCCCCCCCCCCCCCCTCTAGCTACTTTTGGTCCTAACAATAGTCATCCAAAAATGGAAGTTTAATCTAGTGATCCGCAAACAAGCTCATCCGATATGGAGGAAGGCACTCAGAGCCAACATGCAATCTTGTTGCATCACTTATAAACCAGTAATGGAGACCGTGGAATTTATTTAAAATCCCTCTCCCACTTAGCTATTTAAAATGAGGAATTTTGACTATGCTAGCCTACTAAACATGTATACTAACATACACACACAACACAATATAAAAGCAATAAATAGAAAAACTAATTTTCAACAATTATGGCTTTTATCTATTGTTGTCCTCCGTGTGTCGCCAACCCTAGCTGCTGCCATCTTTGGCCACTGCCACCGGGTCTAGTTGTCGCATCCATCTTGCTCCTTGTTCCGCTGCGTCTCTGGTCCTGAAAAGGTTTCACGCCTTGCAAGATTCGATCCGCGACATAAATAGAATTTTACATTTTTCGATCCTATATTCCTCGAAGGAATGTACATGTGAACTAGATCGAACATAAAATAAAATTTACATCCATCGATCCTATATTATAAAAGGAATGTACATGTAACTAGATCAAAAAAAAATAAAATCCTAATAAAACTAAATACAGCTCTTGCTGTATTTTATATTACAATCATGCACACACAATAAATGCCCTTGACATGTCCAAGGGTCCAATCACACACATAAAAACTATAAGCCATAATAGTTGGATCCTGCATCCACAAAGTTAGCACATCCTACTATTAACCTGCCTAAATTATGTATGACATGTGCATAATTAAATTAATACCAAATACACAGAGGCAAAACCTAGCTCGATACCAATTGTTGGTTGCTTCTAGGAAACCTAATGGTTCCACCTGTACAAAAATTTTGTACAAAGATCTGAACCTTTTCCTAGCTACCATGTGTTCTTTTAAATTAAACTTGGATCGCCTTAACACGTTTGATCCAAAGTTTAATCTATTTGTTCTTTTAGGTTTAGACTTAGATCTCCTGCGGAACTTAACACGTTCGATCCAAATCACCTAAGTTATTAATTTCATTAAATATTAATTTTCAAAATTGGCTTTCAGGACTGCATGGCGAGGCACATGGCCTTCTTGGATATGGGAACAACTACCACCGCCTAGACAAAGCCTTTTAAGGAAAGCTAACATTTAATTTCCTTAAATAACTTTAGGTCAACCGAAAAGAACAATCAAATCACAAGGAAAAGAAAAACAAAGAACACAACATCGAAAACAAATTCGAAATACTAGAATCGAATGCCTCTTGTATTTGGTATTTTTTACATGAAGATAAAACTAGTATGATGCGGAAATTAAATACAAGTATACCTTTTCTTTTGCAAGCAAAAACCTCTAGGTCTTCTACCGTATTCCTCATCTAATCTCGGACGTTGTGTGGGCAACGGTCTTCCGAGATGAGAAACCACCAAAGCACCTTCTTCTCCTCCTTGCAAGGTTCAGCCAAATCAAGTGCACCTCCAAGGAAGAAGAGAAACCACCACCAATGCTCCAAGGGATGAAAGCTTTCTCTCCTTCTTCTCCAAGCTAGAAACCGGCCACCACTTGATCTCCAAGATGAAGGAAGTTTCGGCCACAAGGATGGAGAGAAGAGAAAGGATGAGGCCGGCCAAACCAAGGAAGAAAAGAGGGAGAAAATAATAGAGGTTGTTCACCTTGAAGGCTCCCAAAACCCCCTTTTTTATAATCCTTAGCTTTGGAAAATAAGGAAATTTAATTACAATAAAATTTCCTTAACTTTCCTTGACATGAATTAATTAAGAAAAATTAAATAAAATTTCCCAATTAATTATATCATGGCCGGCCACCTCATGGAGAGCAAACAAGGTAATTTTCAATCAACAATTAAAAATTCCTTATTTGTCTTCGAAAATTTTAAAAAAATAAAATTTCCTTTAAAATCCCTTCGTGGTTGATAAAAACAAATTTCTATAATTTTAATTTTTCAACATGTGAATCATTTACAAAGAAGAAAAATAAAATATCTTTCCAATCTACAAATAAGGAAAGAGATTTAATCTCTTTCTTTAATCTTTTGTAGAACCTTATAAAAGAGATATTTTAATTTTTAATCTCTCCAATAAATTATATCTTTCACATAAGAAAATTTTAAAATTAAAATTCTTTTTTAATTTAATAGGGTCGGCCACCTTAGCTTGGGTTCAAGCTAGGGCCGGCCACCCATGGACCAAGGCTTGGTTGGCCCTAGCTTGATCCACAAGCTAGCTTGGCTGGCCCCTACACCATGGGTATGAAGGTGGGTATAGGTGGGTATAGTACTCTATAAATAAGAGGCTACGATAGGGACCGAGAGGAGGAATTGGTTTTGGTCTCCCGATAAAATTAAGCATCCCGTGTTCGCCCCGAACACACAACTTAATTTTATCAATAATAATTCATTCCACTAGAGAACTATTATTGAACTACCGCACCAATCCCAAATTACATTTTTGGGCTCCTTCTTATTATGAGTGTGTTAGTTTCCCTGTGTTTAAGATGTCGAATGTCCACGAATTAAGTGAGTTACTGACAACTCATTTAATTAATATCTTAATCCAAGAATAGTACCACTCAACCTTATCGTCATGTCGGACTGAGTCCACCTGCAGGGTTTAACATGACAATCCTTATGAGCTCTTCTTGGGTCATTATCAACCTAGATCACTAGGTCACAGTTTCCTTCTATAATCAACAACACACACTATAAGTGATATCATTTCCCAACTTATCGGGCTTATTGATTTATCGAACTAAATCTCACCCATTGATAAATTAAAGAAATAAATATCAAATATATGTGCTTGTTATTATATTAGGATTAAGAGCACACACTTCCATAATAACTGAGGTCTTTGTTCCTTTATAAAGTCAGTATAAAAGAAACGACCTCTAATGGTCCTACTCAATACACTCTAAGTGTACTAGTGTAATTATATAGTTAAGATAAACTAATTCCTAATTACACTACGACCTTCCAATGGTTTGTTCCCTTCCATTTTGGTCGTGAGCTACTATTTATAATTTATAAGGTACTGATAACATCATCTTCTGTATGTGACACCACATACTATATTATCTACAATATAAATTAATTGAACAACTACAAACAAATGTAGACAATTTGACCAAATGTGATTTTTTATTCAAAATAAATGTTTACAAAAGCTTAGGCTTTCAGTATACACTCTAACACATAGAACTATCCTAGCTACCCATGTGCTCTACTGAAGGTAAATTTGGATTGCAAACTATGCTTAACATTATTAATCCAAATTGTCCTTCAAAAGTTATACTTGGATTGGAAATGATACTTAACACTTTTACTCCAAGTTTAACCGATGTGTTCTTCATAAGTTAAACCATGTTATAGAAGTTAATTAAATATCTATTTCAAAGATCAACTTCCAGGTTAAACATGGTGAGGTAGTAGGCCTTCTTGGGTATGGGATCATCCACTACTTCCTAGACAAATCCTTTCAAAGAAATCAGATATTTAACTTCTTACTGTAAACTAGGTTTAACTACAGAGACCTCAATAGAAGCACAATATCGAAACATGAAATCGAAAAATAAAATCAATAACAAAACAATAACCTAAAACCGATAGCCTCTTGTGTTTGGTTTTTCAAGATCTATACAAAAGGATGAACTAGTTATGATGTGGAAATAAATAACTAGTTATACCTTTTTGTAGCTCATAGACCTCTTGATCTTCTGTTGTATTCCTCTCCTTCTCTTAGACGTCATTTGGACGACGATCTACCAAGATGAAATCTACCCAAGCCTTCCTTTGCTTCCTTAACTTTCGGCCACCAACAACCTCCAAGGGATGCTTCCTTTCTCTTCTTCTTCTTCTTCTCCAAGCAACCAGCCACCAAGATGAAAACCCTTCTTCAAGTGTCGCCGGCCTCAAGGTAAGAAAACAAGAGGAGAAGAGAAAAGGATGAGGGCCAGCCACCAATGGATTGGAAGAGAGGAATAGAAGATGTTATTTCATGAGGCACCCCCTCACTCTCTTTTATAATCCTCGGTCATGGTAAAAAAGTAAAGTTTTAAACATAATTAAAACTTCCTTATTTTCCTTGCCAATGACTAAAAAGGAAAGTTTTAAAATAAAAAATTAAAACTTCCTTTTAATGGTTGTCATGGCCGGCCCTACCCAAGTGCTCCAAACAAGGAAAGTTTTAAACATAAAATTAAAACTTCCTTATTTGTTTCCGATAAGAAATTTTAATAAAAAATTTCTCTTTTAAATCCCTTGTTGGTTATAAAAGGAAAATTTTATAAATTAAAATCTCTCTTTTAAAAAACATGATGATGGCTACAAAAAAGGAAAGTTTTATCAAAAATTAAAATCTTTCTTTTAATCATTATAGATAACTACAATTAAGGAAAGATTTCAAACCTCTCTCTTAATCCTTTGTAGAAATATTTCAAAATTTAAAAACTCTCTTTTAAAACCATGGCTTCCACAAAAAGAAATATTTTAAAATTTAAAATACCCTTTTAATTTTATGTACCCGGCCACCTAGCTTGGGCTCCAAGCTTGGTCGGCCACAACTTAGCTCCATTCTTTGTCTTGGCCGGCCCTAGTTTGGACTCCAAGCTTGGCTTGGCCGACTACATCAAGATGGGTAAGAAGCTAAGCTTTAGGTGGATATAAGACTTTATAAATAAGAGGCTACAACGGGACCGAGAGGAGGAATTGGTTTTGGTCTCCCGATGAGCTTGAGCTTCCCGTGTTTGCCCCGAACACCCAACTCAAGTTCATCAATAATAACTCATACCACTAAAGAATTATTATTGCACTACCGCACCAATCCCATATTACAATATGGGCTCCTTCTTATCATGAGTGCGTTAGTCTCCTTGTGTTTAAGATATCGAATGTCCACTAATTAAATGAGTTACTGAAAACTCACTTAATTAATATTTAGCTCCAAGAGTAGTACTACTCAACCTTATTGTCATGTCGGACTAAGTCCACCTGCAGGGTTTACATGACAATTCTTATGAGCTCCTCAAAGGGACATCACCAACCTAGATCATTATGACAGTTTCATTCTATAATCAACAACACACCATATAAATAATATCATTTCCCAACTTATCGGGCCTATTGATTTAATGAACTAAATCTCACCCTTTGATAAATTAAAGAAATAAATATTAAGTATACGTGCTTGTTATTATATCATGATTAAGTGTATGCACTCCCTTAATAACAGAGGTCCTGTTCTTTTTTAACAGTCAGTATAAAAAGAACAACCTCAAATAGTCCTGCTCAATACACTCAGAGTGTACTAGTGTAATTTTATAGTCAAGATAAACTAATACCAAATTACACTACAACCATTCCAATGGTTTGTCCCATTCCATCTTGGTTGTGAGCAACTAATTATAATTTATAAAGAACTGATAACATAATCTTTTGTGTGATACCACACACCATGTTATCTTCAATATAAATTAAATGAACAACTACATTTAGCATATAAATGTAGACATTTGACCAATGTAATTCTTATTTCAAAATAAATGTTTATACAAAATCTAGACTTTTAGTATACTTTCCAACAATCTCCCACTTATACTAAAAGACTATGTTGCCATAAATACTGCCATACATCTGATTCCTATCCCCTCAACATGTCGATCAAAAGCTTTCACCGGAAGGGCCTTAGTGAAAGGATTTGCCTGGTTATTTGCTGATGCAATCTTGGAGACAATAACTTCTCCTCGCTTTACAATGTCTCGTATTAGGTGGTACTTGTGCTCAATGTGTTTACTCACCTTATGGGCTCATGGTTCCTTCGAGTTTACTACTACACCACTATTATCACAATAAATTGTGATAATTTTGGGCAAACCAGGAATCACATCTAAGTCCATCAAGAATTTCCTCAGTCATACAGCTTCTTTGGCTACCTCAGAGGCTGCCACATACTCAGCTTCCATGGTGGAGTCTGAAACGTATTTCTGCTTAACACTCCTCCATGCTATGGCTCACCTCCTAAAGTAAACACATAACCTGAGGTAGACTTACTATTGTCCCTATCTGATTGGAAGTCAGAATCCGTGTAATCCACAGGGAGCAAATCATCTACTTGGTAAACCGTCATATAATCTCTAGTCCTTCTCAGGTACTTTAATATATGCTTTACGGCAGTCCAATGTCCTTGTCTTGGATTACTTTGATATCTACTAACCATGCCCACGGCAAAACAAATATCCGGTCTCATGCATAACATTGCATACATTAGGCTTCCTATAGCTGAAGCATAAGGAACTGCCTTCATTTTCTCTATCTCTTTTGATGTCTTAGGAGAAATCTCTTTAGATAAAGATACTTCATGCCTAAAAGGTAGAAAACCTTTCTTGGAGTTTTGCATGCTAAAATGAGCAAGGATAGTATCGATATATAAAGCTTGGGATAAGCACACATTCTTTTCTTGTGATCCCTTATTACATTGATCCCAAGAATATGTCTGCATTCTCTCAAGTCCTTCATATCGAATTTCTTGGACAACCATGCCCTTTCTTCTGACAACACTTTGACATTGTTGCTAATTAACAAAATGTCATCTACGTATAGTACAAGAAATACCACCATGTTTCCGTCACACTTCTTGTATACACAAGACTTATCTGGACACTAAATAAATCCATAAGACTAGATTACTTCATTAAACTAGATGTTCCAAGATCTTGAAGCTTACTTCAGTCCATAAATAGACCGATTGAGCTTACATACAAGATGCTCTTTGTCCTTCATATGGTTGCTTCATATGGATGTTTCATATGGTTGCTTCATATGGATTGAGCTTACCAATAAACCCCTCTAGTTGTTTCATATGGATGTTTTCTTCAAGACTTCCATTAAGGAAAGTTGTCTTGACATCCATTTGCCAAACCTCATAATCCATATAAGCAGCAATAGATAAAAGTATCCGGATAGACTTAAGCATAGCTACTAACGAAAAGGTTCCTCATAATCGATTCCATCTTTCTGAGTTTACCCCTTCGCAATAAGCCTTACTTCCCGTCTGCCCCTCTTTTTCTTTTGTAGATCCATTTACATCCAATAGTTTATTTACCATTTGGTGGTTCTCTTTGCCAAGATGCTGCATCTTTATCTTGGAGTGCTTCGTCATATGTTCGGGGATCAGGTTCATGTTTACCTGGGATCAAGTCCGAAAACTCTCCCAAAAACATGAATCTTTCAGGTTAGCTAACAACTCTCCCACTACGACGAGGCACTGCCTGTAGTTGTACATTATTTGTGATATGTACTGTAGTTTCTTATGATATTTCATCTTGCACTGTTGGTACTAAAGTAGGCTTGACCTCTTTCATTTCTTCTAGAATAATTTCACTCATGGGCTTGTGGTTCATTACATAGTCCTCTTCTAAAAATCGGGCATTAGTGCTAACAATGACATTTTGATCTTTAGGACTATAAAACAAACCACTTTTAGTTCCTTTAGGATAACCTACAAACAAGCGAACTTCTGTACGAGATTCCAACTTATTAGCATCTCCCTTCAGCACATGTGCTGGACTACCCCAAATCCGAACATGTCTCAGACTAGGCTTACGCCCATTCCACAATTCTGTGGGAGTAGAGGGCACTAATTTAGAAGGTACCAAGTTTATAATGTACATTTTTATTTCTAGAGCATATTCCCAGAACGAATTTGGTAATTCTGAATAACTCATCATCGATATAACCATTTCCATAAGAGTTTTATTCCTTCGTTCTGTCATACCATTCGGTTGGGGTGTACCAGGTGCAGATAATTGGGATTGAATCCCAACCTCTAATAAGTAATTCCTAAACTCTCCTGAGAGGTACTCGCCACCACGATCAGATCATAGTGTCTTGATACTTTTACCATGACGTTTCTCCACATCAGCCTTGTACTCTTTGAACTTATCAAAGCACTCAAACTTGCAGCGCATCAAGTAAATGTACCCATATCTCGAGTAGTCATCTATAAAAGAGACAAATATTCGAAACCACCTCTCGCCTGGATAGCCATAGGTCCACAAAAATCAGAATGAACCAATTTCAACACATCTTTTGCTGTATACCCCTTGGCCTTAAAAGGTCTCTTGGTCATTTTTCCTTCCAAGCAAGATTCGTAGGTTGGAAAGTTTTCCACCACCAATGAACCCAAAAGTCCATCAGCTATTTGCCTTTGAATCCTACTCAAATTAATATGACCAAGCCTTAGATGCCAAAGATATGTTTGGTTCATTTCCGAAGGTTCCTTTCTATTATTAGAATTAGAGGATGTGTTATTAATTTCCATTTGTTGCTTTGTGGGAGTTATTGGATTTAGAGTATACAAATTGCCAACTAATGTACCAGAATAGATAATTACCATATTTTTCTTGATAACCACTTTGTCATCAAAAGAAACAGAATATCCATCCAAAAATAGTTTAGAAACTGAAATTAAATTCTTTCTAAAACTTGGTACATAAAGATAATTTCTCAAAATAAAAATTTCATTCCTATCAAATGATAAGTAAACATCTCCCACTACAACATGCGCCACTTTCATAGCATTGCCCATGTAGATGGTTATCTCTCCTTCATATAGTCGTCGGGTTTCCTGGAACCCCTGCAATGAATTATAGACATGATCAATGACTCCTGTGTCTACACATCATGTTCTGGTAGATAACACCGCTAAACATGTTTCAACTACTAGAGAATAAGATATACCTTTATTGTTCTCCTTCTTACAATGATAGTTCGCCTTCCAATGTCTAGACTACTTGTAAATGAAGCAATTGCCCTTCGGCTTCTTCACTCCTGCTTTTAGTCCAGTACCTAGAGATCGATTCACTTTCTTTATTGAACCATCTTGTTTCTTCTTCTTCTTGCCTTTCGACTTAGAAGTAGAAACATTTTCAGCAAAGTGGATTTGAGAACTATGACGAAATAGCCCTTCTGCTGCTTGAAGTTCTATCAGTAGTTCCGCCAATGAATAAATCCTTTTATTCATATTGTAGTTCAGGCAGAACTGCTCAAAACATTTGGGTAGCGTTTGGAGAATAATATCGACCTGGGTTTCCCCATCGATTTCAGCGCCAAGGATTTGTATCTCATTCAAGTAAGCCATTATTTTGAGGATATAATCCCTTACGGGTGCCCCCTCTGACATGGTGGTTGTCATTAAGTTTCTCATAGCCTCTTACCTAGCTACCCGATTCTGGTGTCCGAAGAATTCCTTGAGATTGTGCATCATGTCATAGGCAATGGGAATGGCCTGATGCTGATGTTGTAGCACATTTGACATTGAAGCCAAAATGTAACACCGCGACATCTCATCTGCCTTGACCCATTTTTATGATACTCAATCTCCTCTTCACTAGAATCGCTATTAGGCACATTAAAGCAGACCTCTAACAATACAAACTTATAGCCTTCAGCAGTTAGGACCATGTCCAGGTTTCTTTTCTCATCTATGTAATTGGGATCAGTAAGTTTATTCTCTTTCAGAATAACAGCAAGTGGGTTGAATGTCATTTGAAATTCTAAGAATCACAAAATAAGTTTTGGTCAAAACTTATGAATTTAGAATAATATTGATTCCTCAAACAATATCATTTAAATTCACCAACACCTCAAAACACCGTGAAATTTGTATGCCACGATAGTATGGACGTATACAAATTCAAACATTTGTAAGAGGAGGTTTTACCCATTAATTTTATTCTTGTCAACCTAACTTTATGTCAAATAAAATTAATAGTTGGTATTTTTTCGGTCACACAAATAATAGTAGTGACTCCGATGGAGAAGATACTATTAAATGCGCCTAAGTGTATACCATTACTTGATACTTAGTCCATTAAATAGGATGATTGTGCCCCTTCAGATGGAGAAGATCACATGCTCTTAAATAATTTCCTATAATCATCCATAAAGGAAGTTTGATCTAGTGATTCACAAACAAACTCATTCGATGTGGAGGAAGGCACTCAAAGCCAATGCGCAAGTTTGTTTGCATCACTTACAAACCAGTAATGGAGACCGTGAAATTTATTTAAAAATTCCTCTCCCACTTAGTTATATAAGATGAGGATTTTAACATGCACACACACACATCACAGCAAATAAAAGCAATAAATATAAAATAATAATTTTCCAACTACTATGGCCTCTTTCATCACTGTCCTCCGTGTGTTGTCATCCCTAGCAGTCGTTAAACCTAGCCACCAGCACTAGGGCTCATGTCGTCGCGTCTATCGAGCTTCCTTTTCCGCTGTGCCTCTGGTCCTTAAATAGCACCATTCCTCGCAAGGATACGATCCACGACAAAAATAAAATTTTACATATATCGATCCTTTATTCCACAAAGGAATGTACATAAAGTCTAGATCGAACAAAATGTAAAATCCTAAAACTAATACAGCTCCTGCTATATTTAATAATACAATCATGCACACACATAAAATTCCCTCGACATGTCCTAAGGTCCAATCACACATAATCACAATAGGCCATAATAGTTGGAACCTGCAACAACAGAGTTAATCTATTTGCACATCCTACTATTTTCTTGCCTAAAATATATATGACATGTGCATAATTAACCTAAAAACCAAACACACAGAGGTAAAACCTAGCTCTGATACCAATTATAGGTTGCTACTCAGAATACTGTTCTAGTTCCCCTGTACAAAAATTTGTACAAGCATAGAACTATCCTAGCTACCCATGTGCTCTACTGAAGTTAAATTTGGATTGCAAACGATGCTAAACATTATTAATCCAAATTGTCCTTCAGAAGTTAAACTTGGATTGGAAACGATACTTAACATTTTTACTCCAAATTTAACCAATGTGTTCTTCATAAGTTAAAATATATTACAGAAGTTAATTAAATATCTATTTCAAAAATTGACATCTAGGTTAAACATGGTGAGGCACTAGGCCTTCTTGGGTATGGGATCAACCACCACTTCCTAGACAAAGCCTTTTAAAGAAACCGGATATTTATCTTCTTACAGTAAACTAGGTTTAACTATAGAGACCTCAATAGAAGCACAATATCGAAACATGAAATCAAAAAATAAAATCGATAACAAAACGATAACCTAAATCCGATAGCCTCATGTGTTTGGTTTTTCAAGATCTATAATAAAGGATGAACTAGTTATGATGTGGAAATAAATAACTAGTTATACCTTTTGTAGCTTATAGACCTCTTGATCTTCTATTGTATTCCTCTCCTTCTTTTAGATGTCGTGTGGGCGACGATCTACCAAGATGAAATCCACCCAAGCCTTCCTTTGCTTCCTTAACTTTCGGCCACCAACAACCTCCAAGGGATGTTTCCTTTCTCTACTTCTTCTTCTTCTCCAAGCAACCGGCCACCAAGATGAAAACCCTTCTTCAAGTGCCACCGGCCTCAAGGTAAGAAAACAAGAGGAGGAGAGAAAAGGATGAGGGCCGGCCACCAATGGATTGGAAGAGAGGAATAGAAGATGTTATTTCATGAGGCACCCCTCCCTCTCTTTTATAATCCTTGGTCTTGGCAAAAAAGGAAAGTTTTAAACATAATTAAAACTTCCTTATTTTCCTTGCCAATGACTAAAAAGGAAAGTTTTAAAATAAAAAATTAAAACTTCCTTTTAATGGTTGTCATGGCCGGCCCTACCCAAGTGCTCCAAACAAGGAAAGTTTTAAACATAAAATTAAAACTTTCTTATTTGTTTTCGGTAAGAAATTTTAATAAAAAATTTCTCTTTTAAATCCCTTGTTGGTTATAAAAGGAAAATTTTATAAATTAAAAATTCTCTTTTAAAAAACATGTGGATGTTTACAAAAAATGAAAGTTTTATTAAAAATTAAAATCTTTTTTTAATCATTATAGATAACTACAAATAAGGAAAGATTTCAAACCTCTCTCTTAATCCTTTATAGAAAGCTATAAAAGGAAAGATTTCAAAATTTAAAAACTTTTTTTTAAAAGCATGGCTTCCACAAAAGGAAAGATTTTAAAATTTATAATACCCTTTTAATTTTATGTGGCTGGCCACCTAGCTTGGGCTCCAAGCTTGGCGGGCCACAACTTAGTTCTATTATTTGGCTCGGTCGGCCCTAGCTTGGGCTCCAAGCTTGGCTTGGCTGGCCACATCAATATGGGTAAGAAGCTGAGCTTTAGGTGGATATAAGGCATTATAAATAAGAGGCTACAACAGTGACCGAGAGGAGGAATTGGTTTTTATCCCCCGATGAGCTTGAGCTTCCCGTGTTCACCCCGAACACCCAATTCAAGTTCATCAATAATAACTCATACCACTAAAGAGTTATTATTGCACTAACGCACCAATCCCATATTACAATATGGGTTCCTTCTTATCATGAGTGTGTTAGTCTCCCTATGTTTAAGATATTGAATGCCCACTAATTAAATGAGTTACTGACAACTCACTTAATTAATATTTAGCTCCAAGCGTAGTACCACTCAACCTTATTGTCATGTCAGACTAAGTCCACCTGCAGAATTTACATGACAATCCTTATGAGTTTCTCAAGGGGACATCACCAACCTATATCACTAGGACACAGTTTCATTCTATAATCAATAACACACCATATAAATAATATCATTTCCCAATTTATCGGGTCTATTGATTTAATGAACTAAATCTCACCCTTTGATAAATTAAAAAAATAAATATTAAGTATACGTTCTTGTTATTATATCATGATTAGGAGTGCGTACATCCATAATAACAGAGGTCCTGTTCTTTTTTTACAGTCAGTATAAAATGAACAACCTCAAATAGTCCTACTCAATACACTCTGAGTGTACTAGTGTAATTTTATAGTCAAGATAAATTAATACCAAATTACACTACAACCATTCCAATGGTTTACCCCATTCCATCTTGGTTGTGAGCAACTATTTATAATTTATAAGGAACTGATAACATGATCTTCTGTGTGATAACACACACCATGTTATCTTCAATATAAATTAAATGAACAACTGCATTTAGTATATAAATGTAGACATTTGACCAATATGATTCTTATTTTAAAATAAATGTTTATATAAAAAGTCAGACTTTTAGTATACATTTTAACATGGACAAGCCGTGGAGCAGACGTTCAGCATGAAGACCTGAAGTCTCGGACGCTGAGAAAAATTCCAAATGGTCTAGAGGACCAGTCTGGCAGAAGGTAAACTCTTCTGAGAGGAGTAGGTGAGGATGTGTTCCCTCGAGGAGGGAACAGTAGGCGTCAGTTCGACCTAGAGTTTCAGCAAAACTCAAAATCAGAATCAGATAGTCAGAGGTTGTCAAATTTATATTATATATATGGTTTATTGCCTAGACACACTTTATTTTGCAGTTAAAAGCAAGGATGGAAAAAACTAGTCCAGGGGCTCGGAAGGGGTCTGGGCACCTAGAAGGGATCCCGATGCTCGGACTCAGTCTAGGCGTCTAGACCCAAAAAGTCATCCACAAGCTGATGTGGAGTCCGTCAATTGGCCGGGACACGTGGTCCAGGCACCCGAAGGTATTCCAGGTACCCGGAATAGACTATATAAGCAGCATTCGACCGAGAGCTTAATAACAACATTCAGAATGACTTTTGCACTTGCGCCTTGCGTCGATAAAGCCTCTCGACATCCGAAAGCTGCTCCGATGATGACTACTCTGAAGATCTATTTCTCTAAGTCGTTAGTATTGTGTTATTTAAATGTTACCTGTACTATAATTGTAAATATTCTGTAACTTTCGATTGATTAGTGGATTGCCCATCAAAAGCACTCTCACGTGCGGGCCTTGGAGTAGGAGTCACCATAGGCTGCGAACCAAGTATGTAAAATACCGAAAAATGGTGAATAATAATAAGGGAATTTTCTAAAATTTTAGAAACTTTCTGGAAATTTTTCGTAGCTCGTACGTCGGGTTTTGAGGGGACGAATTTATGGGTACTGATAAAGCCTGTTTAGGATACCCATTTAAGTGAGGAAATGTTTTATTTATAAATACATTTCATTTTCTTTTTCTTTTTCCCCTTAAACGTCGTTTCCTCCCCTGACCCGCGCCGCGCCTCACTCAACCCGTCCTCGTTTCTTCCTCTTGCCAAAACCGCCGACGCCGGTGTCGTTTCCTCTTCTTCCCCAAATCGGCGTGCCTTCCATTTCTCCCTGTGTATAAAGCCCTCGGTCAAGGAAGCCGATCCTACTCTTCCTCTCTTTTGCCGATCACCCTCTGCCTTAGGTTCACTGCCCGGCGCTAACACCGATCGCCCGATGCCCTAGCCGTCTCCACCGTGAATCCTCCTCTTCCCTATTGGTGAGTGGAGGCTTTTGATTTGGTTCTTCTTCTCCCTCATTGTGGTCACACTATTGTTGCCACCATGCCCTAGATCACCGACGTCGAGTGGGGCTCAGAGCACCGAGGCAAGAATCCAGATCTGGCGACGATCTCTGGAGGCGACTAATGAAGGTAAGGCAGTGACGAGAAGGTTGGGGATTCGAGGATCTTGTTTGACCTCGGATCAGTTTCTTGTGACCTTCTTCCTATTCTGTTCGACTGGATTCGTAGATTGTTTCAATATTAGGATGTTAACAAGTATTGTTTGATTTGTGATCTTCTTGCCGGATCTCATCTTGTTCTGTTCAGTGAAGGAATCCAACAGAAACGACTGTTCTGTGGACTTTCTGGTGTCGGCAGCAACCTCATTTCCATAGCAACGTTCCTTGTTGTGTGGAAAAAATAGGAGGAAGGGGCTGAACTTGAGGTATGATGTAGGGATCTTGATACATTTTGTAATTGATGTGGTCTATGAATTTAGAATGGAACATGTGGTTGGTCATGTTTTAGTTTCATGTGTAATTGGATTTAGGTTGTGGATTTCTATCTAATGCTTTGTTTGGATTTAAGGTAACTAACCCTAATTGACCATGGGATTTAATTATAGTGCATTGATTGAGATTGTGTGGATTAGGGTTTTCCCTAACTTAGTCTTGTGGATTTTATTTAGCTATTCAAATTCTTATGAATTTTAGCTAAATAAAAATATATATTGATTGGTACTGGACTTTGATTCGAGATGGTGTCTTGACGAGAGATCTATTTCAGATTGAACCTTTCTATTGGAGGCAGGAACCTTGACCTATCTATTTTGATATGTCTTGTCGATATGTTTAGTAGATTTTAACAAGTAGTACTAAATATGTTTATATCTGCATCGGCATGCCACTATTTGTTTCCGAGTATGTTTTGTTTGTTACTTGTTTAGCGTTCATGCCCTGTTTGTGATGTATGTTATGGAGATAGTGGCATGTCATGCTTTATGATATATCAGACTAGTTAGATAGTATTCCTGACCTGTGTACCTAGATCATATTATTTGATCTACGTATTTTGGTACATGTTTGTTTTTATGGAGGTAGATAGGATCAGGATATTTCTATGCTTATTGTCATGCACCATCTCGCATGATTACATTCCTGCGCGATAGTCGACTCCATTATTGTTGAGCGCATCGCCAGTTACATGGATCTGCACATACCACCACTCACGGGTTAGTGGTATATCAGACAAGGTGTAGTGCTAGCTCTGTCAGTGCTCCGCTGGTCCACTCATGGGTAGCGTGACGCAGCGTGGTAGCACGTCAGGGGTCCCTCCACTGGATTGTCTCAGGGAGATGAGAGCATTGAGCTCCCCCACTTATGATTTGGAGTAGGAGGATAGGTGTACTCTGATAGCATCCCATCTACTCGGTCACTCATCAGGAGTAGTGATGGCAGAGTGCACGATTATCGCAGCCATACCCACTCGGTCTCACCATCGTATGTGAGATGGCTGACTGGCGTCAGGGGTGACCAGGACATGTTATTGGCATCATATGCATTATTTGCATTTATTGCTTGTGTTTGTTGCACTTTATATTTTGCATATTAGATGGATGCATTGTTTGACATGCATATAGGAGGTTCTAGTCGCTAGTCCCCCACCAGTGCACGTCACGACGAGTTTGCACATTTTGTTTTTCTTCTTATGTTGGACTATGTTTTAGACTTGTGTCTTCTGGTATCTGGATCTTTTATGTTTTCTTATTATCGATGGATTTTCGTTTGGATGTATGCTGGTGATTTGTGTTTTATGAGTGTAGTTGAGTAGGATATCGGATTTGTGTTTTATGAGTGTAGTTGAGTAGGATATCGGATTTGTGTTTTATGAGTGTAGTTGAGTAGGATATCGGATTTGTGTTTTATGGTGTAGTTGATTAGGATTTTTGAGAGTTTCCTTTATTATTGCATTAGTTTAGTTTATTTACTATTAAACTGCGTGGATGCTTGTTTGTTGTATTGTTATTATACATATGTTCGAGCCGTGTTGGCCGAGATATCTGGATTGGTTGTAGGAAGTTTCATATTGTCACCCGTAGAGGGGAGATGCTGTCGAAATTTCTTCTGGCAGGGACTACCTGGAGCGTGATAATATTTTTTGTATCAGAGCCAAGTTTGCGAGCCAAACTAATATTTTCGGATTTGTACGGATTTTCGTTATGATTATGTTTCAGAATTCCGTTTTGGATTTGTATGGATTTTCGGCAATTTTCTTGTTTTGGATTTTCGAGGTCAAAAAGGGGGACTGGACAACGACAGAACATTTCCGGACAACAAATAGGTAAAAAGGTAATTTTATAATTTTTTAGACTGGTTGTAATATTTGCGTGTTATAATTCAACAGATATGAGGTGAGGTGCACGTGCTCCCGTGCCGAGACGTGGTGTAGGACGGCCACGTAAGATGACGTTGGAGTCCTTGGCGAAAGAGTCGCCAGAGACCTTTACTGGGTTGAGCCTGTTGGTCAGGGACATACTCAAGATACTGCAGGTGCATCGGGTTCTTAGACACCGATGGTTTCAGAGGTACCTACCCCGACCGTACCCGTCGGACCCACTCCTACGGTATTCATAGTACAACGAGCGGTGCCACCCATGCCCCCGGTGCCTACAGTGTACCTAGCACCTGCACCAGCGGTACCGGTTGCTCCATTTCTGGCACCACCACCTACCGTACCTCTAGCCGCATCCACATATGCTAACCCTACGGTGCCACTAATAGCACCTGCTCCAGCCTATGCAGTAGCACTGGGGATGCTTCCCCCGGCCTATGCAGCGGT
Source organism: Zingiber officinale (assembly GCF_018446385.1). NCBI lineage: Eukaryota > Viridiplantae > Streptophyta > Magnoliopsida > Zingiberales > Zingiberaceae > Zingiber > Zingiber officinale. The sequence continues at coordinate 74,955,058 of NC_055994.1, forward strand.
ACCGCCTGTTATACCAGTTCCAATGGTTTCGCCAGTTCCTACAGTCATCCCTACTCACCTCACTGATATAGTCGCGGCACGAGCCCGGATCCCAGCGCTGGCAGAGTCGATGAAGAGTCGATTCATACTCTTCCGACGATAGACTTATCCGAGTGTGGCTCAGTCCTGGATAGAGACCATGGAGTGGACCTTCTTCTACATGGCTTGCTCCGAGTGGGAGAAAGCAGAGCTAGCTGCTTTCCATTTACGGGATGAGGCCAACACCTGGATGGTTATGCAGCGATCCATCATAGGCGAGCAGAACATCACCTGGGCCAGATTCAGAGAGGCTTTTGAGAGCCGCTACTTTTCACGAGCCTATCAGATGACTCGCCGGTAGAATTTTCTGAGTCTACGACCGAACAACCGTTTGGTGATAGAGTATAATACTGAGTTTAACCGGTTGTCCAAATTCTTTCCAGATTTAGTTGCTGAGGATAGTTCCAGTATGCATCAGTTTATTCAGGGACTGGATGGACATCTGCAAGTAAAGCTTGCCGGTTTTGGGAGTACATCCTACATAGAGATACTGGACAGAGTCCTGATGGCAGAGTCAGCTCAGCAGAGAGCGTATCCGTTTAAGAAAAGGAAGCAGACGGGTCAGACATCAGGGCAGATCCAGCAGACACAGGCGACCGGACAGCAGTAGAGTGGTCGTAGCCGGTCAGGACAGGGTACTTTGAGGGCTTCTGGTCAGCCTCAGAAGTCTGGCGAATCTTCATCAGGACGTTTTCGATCTTCACAGCAGAACCGGAAACAGCCTACCAGTGATATTCTCTGCACTAGATGTGGGTCCAGAGACCACGTCACCTCAGCCTGCTCCTTCGGACAGCTAGTTTGCTATTATTGCAAACAGCCTGGCCACGTGAGATGAGATTGTTCATTAAAGGCTCAGCACACGGCTTCCGGGGTTGCTGTTCATGGAGGATAGCACAGTCAGTCAGGGACTCGACGAGGAGGGCAAAGAGCCCAATCTTTGCATAGTCAGCAGAGGACAGCTCCCCCTGCCGTAGTTGCATATAGCATGCATGGACAGGAGCACTCCAATGCCCTTATGGTACCACAAAGTTCTGTTGTGGGACCTCCATATCAGTTACAGCCCCAACCCCTAGTCCAGTATCTGCAGCCTCAGCCACTGGTTCAGTACCAGCCGCAGCCACAACCACTGGTTCAGTACCAGTCACAACCCCAGCCACCGATCCAGTATTAGTCGCAGCTCTCTCAGACGTCTTTGGCACAGTATCCAACACCACCTCAGTGGCAGGCTCCTGCCCAAATGCAGCAGCCGCTGGTAGTGCTACCACCTTCTCCTCCGCCCGAGATGGGATGTATTCATGCGGTCACCACAGAGGATGCGCAGCGAGCCGACAGATCCATTTTCCGTGTACGATTTCCATTTATGACTTATCTGCTGATATGTTGATAGATACTGGTAGCTCACATTCTTTTATATCCCGTACCTTTATGCGGGAGATTGGTAGACTACCTACTAGTAGACTGTAGCAACTGACCATCTCCCTACCGTCCGGTGATACATTGGACATCACTCAGGAGGTCAGAGTTTTCCCGTTAGATTTTGGAAACATGATACTTATGGTTGATTTATTAGTTTTGGAAATGGTCGAGTTCGACATTATCCTTGGCATGGATTGGTTGTCTGCATATAATGCCATAGCTGATTGTCAGACGAGGGTGGTCACTTTCCAACCTCCGAACCAACCCTCGTGGGATTTCACTAGCATCAGGGACGATGGTATATCGATCATTTCGGCGATTCAGGCTCAGAAGCTGCTATCACATGGCTGTCAGGGATTTCTTGTGTCTATGATTAATACTGACGACAGTAGTAGTTCCCAGCTCTCAAATGTTCCGGTGGTCCGAGAGTATCCCGATGTATTTCCAGATGAGCTACCGGGCTTGCCTTCCCGAAGGCAAGTGGATTTTGCTATTGAGCTGATTCTGGGGACCGCACCAGCATCGAAAGCTCCATATCGTATGGCACCCAAAGAGTTGGACGAGCTAAAGGTCCAACTCCAGGAGTTATTGGATAGGGGATTTATTCGCCCTAGTGTTTCTCTATGGGGTTCTCCAGTACTATTTGTCAAGAAAAAAGATGGTACTCTGAGGTTGTGCATCGATTACAAACAGTTGAATGCAGTGGCCATCAGAAATAAGTACCCATTACCGTGTGATCCTGTATGAGAAGCTGGACACAACGAAGATCCGGAAAAAAGAAACCCACCGTGCTGATGAAGAATAATGTCTACTGAATACCAATCCGAGAAACCCAAAGCGGATCGGGAAAAATTAGAGTCACCGGAAGCTTTCCTTGTATGAAGACCTGATCATGAAGAAAGAAACCAGATCTGAAGAGAAGAAACCCTGATCCAAAGCTTCCAAGACTTCCTGCGCACAAAAGATCAACCAACACTATCATCAGTGACCTAAGACCGGGGTGGGAATCCCTGGCTAGGCCCTCCGACGCTCAAGTCAGTGATCTCTCCTAGTGTGGAAGAAAGAGGCAGAAGAAGATGAACAGTAGTTGACAATTAGGGCTATCAATGTACACGATGATGTGAACCTCCCGAAAAAACTCTCCCAGCCAATGGAGAGGATTCCCCTTTTTATACCACTTCATATAACCTCCGTAGCCATGAAGTGGACCCCGGTTTGTTAGAGTTCGTTATGAGATCACGTCAGCTGTGTACTTGTGGTAGATGATTTTTAAGGAATCTTTTTCGTACCCCAGATGTACCTTCTTTGTCGTTTAGTACCTGCAACATAATATGAAAAAGCATTTTCCGCCAAGACAATATATATTTTCTGTCATATAGTTACACACTGTAGGTATCTTACCCCTCTTGCTGTCATTAGTTCCCTACACCAACATTCCTTATATCGATTGGAGTCATTATATTCTATCAAATGCGTTTCCCCATCATAAGTTAATCGACCGATCTTGTCTCTTCTTGGAAGGCATGTCCCAGCAGATATTAGCTTGACTTTGCCTGAGCGATATGCGCCGGTCGACATAGAACTAACTTTACCCGGGAGGTATGTCCTGATCGATATTATATCTAACTTTGCTCAAGAGGTATGTCTCGGCCGATATTAGCCTGACTCCGTATGTGAGGTATGTATTGGTTGATATTAGACTGGCTTTACCCGGGAGGTATATCCCAATCGATATTATACCTAACTTTACCCGGGAGGTATGTCCCGATCGATATTATATCTAACTTTGCTCAGGAGGTATGTCTCGGCCGATATTAGCTTGACTCCTTCCTGAAGGTATGTATTGGTTGATATTAGACTGGCTTTACCCGGGAGGTATATCCCAATCGATATTATACCTAACTTTACCCGGGAGGTATGTCCCGGCCGATATTACCCTACCTTTGCTTAGGTGGTATGTTTCTGCCGATATTAGACTATCTCCTTCCTGAAGGTATGTCCCGGCCGATATTACCCTACCTTTTCTTAGGAGGTATGTTTCGGCCGATATTAGACTATCTCCTTCCTGAAGGTATGTCCCGGCCGATATTACCCTACCCTCATCATAGAGGCACGTCCCGACCGATATTAACCTATCTTTTTGCTTTTCTTTCTTCCTTTTCTTTCCTCATCGGGAGACCCATAAAACCTAACCCATATCACCGTGGTTGAGGATTTGTTTGATCAGCTCAGAGGTACCTCAGTGTATTCTAAGATTGATCTGCGGTCTGGATATCATCATCTGAGAGTTAAGGAATCTGATATTCAGAAGACAGCATTCCGTACCAGGTACAGTCATTATGAGTTTTTGGTAATACCATTTGGGCTTACCAATGCTCCAGCGGTATTTATGGATTTGATGAACCGCATCTTTCTGGAGTATCTAGATCAGTTCGTTGTCGTTTTCAATGACAACATTTTGATCTACTCGAGTTCCGAGGAGGAGCATGCACAGCATCTTTGCATAGTCTTGGAGACTCTTCGACGACATCATCTATATGCGAAGATCAGCAAGTGTGCTTTCTGGCTATCCTCAGTCGGTTTTCTGGGACATGTGGTCTCCAACAGAGGTATTTCAGTAGACCCTCAGAAGATCGAGGCTATCACCAGTTGGGAGCAGTCGAAATCAATTCAAGAGATCCATAGTTTTCTGGGACTAGCTAGATATTATAGATGGTTCGTCGAGGGTTTCTCCCTGATTGCTATGCCACTGACACGCTTGACAAAAAAAGGCATGAAGTTCACTTGGACAGAGGACTACGAGACTAGCTTCCAGGAGCTGAAGCGGAGATTAGTGTCGGCTCCAGTTTTGGTTTTACCCTCCGGATAGGATGGATTCATGCTCTATACCGACGCATCTCTTCAAGGTTTGGGTGTTGTTTTAATGCAGCACGGCAGGGTAGTCTCCTAAGCTTCTCATCAGTTGAAGGAGCATGAGAAGAACTACCCAGTACATGATTTGGAGCTAGCCACCATCATCTTTGCTTTGAAGATTTGGTGACATCATCTGTACGGCATTACCTTTAAGATTCTTACGGATCATAAGAGTCTCAAATATATTTTCACCCAGAAGGAACTTAATCTCCGGCAAAGGAGATGGATGGAGTTCCTGAAGGATTACGATTGTACCATTAGCTACCACCCGGGGAAAGCTAATGTGGTTACCGATGCACTCAGCAGGAAGTCCAGAGGGAATTTGGCTTGCCACCGAGTTTCAGTCACAGACTTGATTCAGGGTTTCTCCGAGTTGGGTCTTCAGGAGCAGGGATAGACAGAGCAGGGTATTCTGGTTACCATGGTTGCTCAGTCGTCAATCAGGATGAGGATCCGAGAGTCCCAGGCCGGTGATCAGCATTTGCAGTTTATTGGCAGTCAGATAGCTTCCGGGCAGCAGACCGAGTTCACACGAGATGAGGAGAGTATTATATACTTCTGAGGTAGATTATGCGTACCTCAGTCTCACCCGGTCTTACAGGAGCTACTTCAGGAGGCTCATCACTCTCGATTTACGATCCATCCAGGTGGGACCTGTATGTATTGAGATTTGAGAAGTTCCTACTGGTGGAACGGTATGAAGAAAGACATCGCGGAATTTGTAGCGAGATGTCTTATCTATCAGCAGGTGAAGGCTGAGCACCAGACACTTGCCGGATTACTTCAGCGGATTCCTTTTCCTGAGTGGAAATGGGAACACATTACCATGGACTTTGTGGTGGGTTTGCCTAGGACATGACGAGGACATGACGCGATTTAGGTAATCGTTGATCGATTAACCAAATCCGTGCACTTCTTAGCAATCTGGAAGACTGATTCCTTGGATCGATTGGCAGATCTGTATTGTTGGGAGATCATCAGATTACATGGTGTTCCTTTGACTATTATTTCGGATAGAGACCCCCGGTTCACGTCTTGTTTCTGGCAGAGTCTGCTGTAGGCCTTGGGCACTCAGCTCCTTTTCAGTATAGCCTTCCATCCGCAGACAGATGGATAGTCAGAGCGGACCATTCAGACTCTAGAGGACTTGCTGAGATCTTGTGTAGTGGATTTTGGAGACAGTTGGGAGGACCATTTGCCATTGGTAGAGTTCGCCTACAACAACTACTTTTATTCGGCTATCCAGATGGCACCGTTTAAAGCGTTGTATGGTAGGCCTTGTCGGACACCCACCCTCTAGGATGAGGTTAGGGAGGCCCAGCTATTGGGACCTCATAGAGCTCAGCAGGAGGCAAAGTTGGTCCGTACTATCAGACGGAGGATGTCAGAGGTGCAAGACCACCAGAAGAGTTATACTGATTGGAGATGGAGACCCTTGGAGTTCTCTACTGGCGGACATGTTTTTCTGCGAGTTTCACCCACGAAAGGGGTGAAGATATTTGGCCTCAGAGGTAAGCTAGCTATACATTGGCCCTTTCCAGATCCTGGGGAGGATTGGAGCAGTAGCTTATCGCCTGGCACTACCACCGGCTTTAGCAGGCGTGCACGACATATTTCATGTATCTATGCTGAGGAGATATATAGCCGGCCCAGCTCATGTGCTGTCTGATATACCAGTTTTCCTTCATCCTGATGCCACTTACGAGGAGGTTCCGATATGAATTTTGGACTAGAAGGAGCATCAGCTGCAGAACAAGACTATTCGGCTGGTTAAAGTCGGATGGCTGCATCATTCCGATGAGGAGGCTACCTGGGAGCTCGAGGATACGATCCGAGCTCGATACCCCCACCTTTTCACTTGAGGTATGTGGATTAATTTATCATTCAGCATTTATACTCATTATCTGTTGTTAGTACTTGCTGATGGTAGATAACGAAATTTGGGGACTAAATTTTTATTAGTGGGGGAGAATGTAAAATATTGAAAAGGACAAATAACAATAAGGAAATTTTTCAGAATTTTAGAAATTTTCTGAGAATTTTTCAGAGCTCATACGCCAGATTTTGAGGGGACGAATTAATGGGTACGGATAAAGGCTGTTTAGGATACCTGTTTAAGTGAGGAAATGTTTTATTTATAAATACATTTCCTTTTCTTTTTCTTTTTCCCCTTAAACGTCGTTTCCTCCCCCAACCCACGCCACACCTCACTCAACCCATCGTCGTTTCTTCCTCTTCCCAAAATCACCGACGCCGGTGTCGTTTCCTCTTCTTCCCCAAACCGGCATGCCTTCCATTTCTCCCTGTGTACAAAGCCCTCGGTAAGGAAGCCGAGCCTACTCTTCCTCTCTTCTGCCATCAACCTCTACCCTAGGTTCACTGCCCGGCGCTAACTCCGATCGCCCGATGCCCTAGTCGTCTCCACCGCCGATCCTCCTCTGCCCTATTGGTGAGTGGAGGCTTTTGATTTGGTTCTTCTTGTCCCTTATTGTGGTCACACTATTGTTGCCACTGTGCCGTAGATCACCGACGTCGAGTGGGGCTCAGAGCACCGAGGCAAGAATCCATATCTAGTGACGATCTCTGGAGGCGACTAATCAAGGTAAGGCAATGACAAGAAGGTTGGGGATTCGAGGATCTTGTTTGATCTCGGATCAGTTTCTTGTGGCCTTCCTATTCTGTTCGGCTGGATTCGTAGATTGTTTTAGTATTAGGATGTTAACAAGTATTGTTTGATTTGTGATCTTCTTGCCGGATCTCATCTTGTTCTGTTCAGCGATGGAATCCAACAGAAACGGTTGTTTTGTGGACTTTTTGGTGTCGGCAGCAACCTCATTTCCACAGCAACGTTCCTTTTTGTGTGGAAAAAATAGGAGGAAGGGGCTAAACTTGAGGTATGATGTAGGGATCTTGATACATTTTGTAATTGATGTGGTCTATGAATTTAGAATGGAACATGTGGTTGATCATGTTTTAGATTCATGTGTAATTAGATTTAGGTTTTGGATTTCTATCTAATGGTTTGTTTGGGGTTAAGGTAACTAACCCTAATTGACCATGGGATTTAATTAGGGTGTATTGATTGAGATTGTGTGGATTAGGGTTTTCCCTAACTTAGTCTTGTGGATTTTATTTAGCTATTTAAATTCTTATGAATTTTAGCTAAATAAAAATATATATTGATTAGTACAGGACTTTGATTCAAGACGGTGTCTTGATGAGGGATCTATTTCGGATTGGACCTTTCTATTGGAGGCGGGTACCTTGACTTATCTATTTTGATATGTCTTGTTGATATATTTAGTAGATTTTAACAAGTAGTACTAAATATGTTTATATCTGCATCGGCATGTCGCTATTTGTTTCCGAGCATGTTTTGTTTGTTACTTGTTTAGCGTTCATGTCATGTTTGTTATGTATGTTATGGAGATAGTGGCATGTCATGCTTTATGATATATCAGACTGGTTAGATATTATACCTGACCTGTGTACCTAGATCATATTATTTTATCTACATATTTTGGTACATGTTTGTTTTTATGGAGGTAGATAGGATCAGGATATTTCTATGCTTAGTGTCATGCATCATCTCACATGATTGCATTACTGCGTGATAGTCGGCTCAATTATTGTTGAGCGCATCACCAGTTACATGGATCTGCACACACCACCACTCACGGGTTAGTAGTATATCAGACAGGGTGTAGTACTGGCTCTATCAGTGCACCACTAGTCCACTCATGGGTAGCATGACGCAGCGTGGTAGCACGTCAGGGGCCCCTCCACTGGATTGTCTCAGGGAGATGAGAGCATTGAGCTCCCCCACTTATGATTTGGGGTAGGAGGATAGGTGTACTCTGACAGCATCCCACCCACTCGGTCACTCATCAGAAGTAGTGAAGGCAGAGTGCACGGTTGTCACAGTCATATATACTCAGTCTCACCATCGTGTGTGAGATGGCTAACTGGCGTCAGGGATGACCAGGACATGTTATTGGCATCATATGCATTATTTGCATTTATTGCTTGTGTTTGTTGCACTTTATATGCTGCATATTGAATGGATGCATTGTTTGACATGCATACAGGAGGTTCCAATCGCTAGTCCCCCACCACTGCGCGTCGCGACGATTTCGCACATTTTGGTTTTCTTATTATGTTGGACTATGTTTCAGACTTGTGTCTTCTGATATTTGGATCTTGTACATTTTCTTATTATCGATGGATTTTCGTTTGGATGTATGCTGGTGATTTGTGTTTTATGAGTGTAGTTGAGTAAGATATCGGATTTGTGTTTTATGGGTGTAGTTGATTATGATTTTTGAGAGTTTCCTTTATTGTTGCATTAGTTTAGTTTATTTATTATTAAACAGCGTGGATCCTTGTTTGTTATATTTTTATTATACATATGTTTCGGCCGTGTTGGCCGAGGTATCTGGATTGGTTGTAGGAAGTTTCATATTGTCACCGGTACAGGAGAGATGCTGCCAAAATTTCTTCTGGCAGGGATTACTTGGAGCGTGACAAAGTAACTCTTGGTGTTTGTGTTATTGTCTTTCTTTCTTTCTTTTCTTTCTTATTCCGCTGTATTTTTACTTAATTGTTTTAAGCGAATGAACTAGCCACGAGCGCTATTCACCCCCCTTAGCATAACCATCCTACACAAACAATGATTTAGATCTTACCATTCTTTAGTTAATCAAACTAATAGAAAACTAGTCCAAACATGAGTCCCTAAGTCTAATTTGATTAATCAAATTGGATTTAATCAATATTTGATTCACATGGATCAAATCCACTATCTTAATAGACCTTATCTAAACTATGATCTAGTGGGAGACAATAGAAAGACCATTTTTATTATTAAATAGATTTGCTTGATTGTTTGATTTGCCACTTTCTTATTTTTACTTAGATTAGAATGGTTAGATAAAGACTTAAGTTTGATCGACACTTAACTAGTTAGACCTAGGATTTTCAGAAATAAGGTTAAATATTTAATTTTCTTAAAATACTGTGTCTAGAAGTGGGCGTTGATCCGATAACCAAGAAAACCCTTGTGCCTTGCGACAGCCTAGAAACTAAATATTGAAATGGATATTTAATCGACTAACTATTAAACCTAAATCTTACTCAAATGTAAATCAATATTTAGATTTTAATTTAAAGTGAAGATGAAATTAATAATTTCACAAAACTCATAAGATTCCCTATTTGAAAATCTATAAAAGGGTGAGATGAATTTAGGTAAAAAAATTGAGAATTAGCTTAAATAAACTTAACCCAAACTTAAGCCAAACCTTAATTAATTTTTTAAAAAATAATTTTATTAATTTCAAAAATATTAATTAATTTTAAAACACTTAATTAATTTCAACAATCTTAAATAATTTTAAAACTTAATTATTTTCAAAAACTTAATTATTTTCGAAAATCTTAATTAATTTTAAAAAATTAAATTAATTTTAAAAATCTTAATTAATTTCAAAACTTAATTATTTTCAAAAAAACATAATTATTTTTAAAAATCCTAATTATTTTCAAAAAAATCTTAATTAATTTTAAAAAACATAATTAATTTAAAAAATGTTAATTGATTTCAAAAACTTAATTATTTTCAAACCCTTACTTTATTTTCAAAACTTAAATTAATTTTAAAAAACTTAATTAATTTCAAAACTTAATTATTTTCTAAAATCTTAATTAATTTCAAAACTTAATTAATTTCAAAAATCTTAATTAATTTCAAGATCTAATTATTTTCAAAAATCTTAATTAATTTGAAAAATCTTATTTATTTCCAAATCCTTAATTAAAATTCAAACATAACTATTTTTTAAAATTTCAAACTTAATTATTTCCCAAAAATTCAAATTAAATATTTTTTAAATTCAAACTTTAATAATTTTTCAAACTTAAATATCTTTTCAAAATTTTAACTAAATTAATTAATTTTTCCATACTTAGAATCATGGGTATAATTTGAAACTTTTGACCTTAAGAAGTTTACTTTGTCCAATTCCTTAGACCAATCACTTGTTGAAATCGTTAAACAATTACTTAAAAAGTTTGTTAGGTCATTAAATAAGGGGAAGAAAAAGGAGATTAAAACTAAAGTATTTTCAAAAGTATTGTATTGATTTTTTAAAAGAATTGATTTCAAAAATAAGTGATGTTATTAAAATTGGAAGTCTTTCAAAATCAAGTAATTTATTAAAATTTAGAGTTAAGTACTTTTTCAAAGAGATTCTTTTTAAAGCTAAGGAATTAGCTAAGTATTTTTTAAAGAAATTATTTTTAAAACTAAATATTTAGCTAAGTATTTTTTTAAAAAATATAACAACTAAATATTTAGCTAAGTAGTTTTTCTAAAGTATCATTCCTTTTTCAAAGCTAAGTATTTTTTTTAATATATGTCAATAAGGGAAAAAATGTGTTAAAAATAAAGTAAAAAGTTTTAATTGAGAAGGAGTAACATTTCAGTGGGAGTGAGTAACATTTGTTATTATTTTTTTTTTACTTAAAGGCCTTCTTGTTATTTGTTCTAGATATGTTACTTTATTATTTTGAATATTTTTACTTAACTTTGAATTATATTGTCATAAATTAAAAAGGATAAGATTATTGATATTGGAAGCACTATCTAATCAAATTTGTGTTTCAATATTTGGCAAAGGTTCAAAGTTAAGTTGTTTTATGATTTACAAGTCTATTTGAGTGTGTAGGAAAATCCTAAATGATCTTAGGTAAAGTGAAAGTCCTAATTGAGGCTAGGAAAAGAAGTCCTAATACATACTTGACAGGTGGAAAGTCCTATTTGCGACTAATCAATGAAGTCCTGGTCCATGAGACTAGGTAATGTCTTGGAAGGTCGAGGATGTCGGGCAAAATCCTAGATTGAGCACACTACATGAAATTCCTAGGGGTCGCAGATAACAAGCGAAAGCAGGTGATGTGTGTAGATTGTATACACTTATTAGCATGTTTTGACACACATTCACATACTTTGAGCATGCTTGATCTATGCATTTTCGTACTTTTAGCTTTCCTTTTTAGCATATTTACTCTTTTTGTTCGGAGATCTGCTTTTGTGAATCTTTTGTACGCAGGAGTCGAATCTGGTGAAAAATGCATGTTTGAGACCAAATCTACAAGCAAAGCGATGAAGGAAGCCATGACACTTGAACCCTACACGGCCCTACCATAGGGGGTTGCCCAGGCTGTGTAAGGATGAGAGGTCGTGTAGCTACACCAGAGAAGAAAGACGGTATGGCCGTGTGAACCTCACACGGCCGTGTCAAGTTTTGAAGCCCAGGGAAGCAGGGTCGTGTACATCACACGGCCATGTCAGTTTTCCAGAGACAGGAGAAGCCTCGACCGTGTGTGCTACACAGCCGTGCAAGGTTTCCAGACAGCAGTAGAGTTTTGGCCGTGTGCACCACACGGCCATGTCAGGTTTCCAGAGGTGAAGGCAGTGCAGGCCGTGTGGATCTACACGGTCGTGCAAAGGGGGCGTTGGTAGAGGCAAGATACGGTCGTGTACCTCACATAGTCGTGTGAGGTCAGCAGAGAAGAGAGTGGAACAGGTCGTGTGAGCCTCACACGGCCGTGCCACGGGGTCGTGTGGCACCCAAAACTCATCTCTATATAAGCCTTTCTTCTTGATTTGAAAGGGGATCTTCTCCCCCTTGGGAGAGAGCAAGATTTGGGTCTTTCCTTCCAATCTTGGGAGGATTTCTGGGCGATCTAAAGGAAGATCTTCAATGGATTCGACTCCGGGAGCGTGGATTGGATCCGAAGACCAAGCTTCATCTTAGATAAGTTTTCTTTCTCTCCTCTTCTTGGATTGGGGATCAAAGAAATGCTTGTAATCTTTGTATTTTCGGATTTCTCTCTTCGATTCATGGAGTAGATCTCTTTGTTTTAGGATGGAGGGAGTATTTATATGATGAATTGATGTAAACTCTTGTGGATTTGCCATTTCCTTATTTCTATGACATGTCTTGTTTGTATCAATTCAATCTTGAATGAATTGTTGTGATATGGACCTAATTCTCATTTTAGATTGATTGTTTGAATGTCCTATGGATCTTGTAGAGATTATCTCCCACTCGATTTTCCGAGGGAAGCACGCGAAAGGTGCAAGCCCGTGTAAGGACATTTGAGGGATAAGATTTAGGGAAAAATAGGATGATTCAAGAGGGTAGGATAGATTTAGGGATTAATCTTTATATCTTATGGGTTGAGAAGTATGATCTTTGTGTTGAATATCCGATGGATCTTCGTGACAGGAACATGCCCGTGTAAGGACAACATAAGTTCATATCTAATTGATCACATTTAGGTATAGATTTCAATCCTAGGCCGGTTGTCTATTGCAAGAGAGAATCGACAACCTTCTATAAATGTTAGACAATTGAGAAATAGGATTTGGTAGATCATTTACATTGAGGAATCTTACAAAGAAACCAAAACTCCTAGAGCATTCCTTTATCATAGCCCATAATCTTTTTTGTTGATCTTTCATTTCTATGTTTACTTTTCATTAGTTACATTTAGCTTTTGGAAACCAATTGATTAGTTGTTTGGCTAACTCGCGTTGAAACATTTCTAGTGCTTATTCCAGTCCCTGTGGATACGATAATCTTTTATATTACTTGCGACATTTCAGTACACTTGTGGAGGTCAATAAGTTTTTGGCACCGTTGCCGGGGACTGCGCTATAACATTAGGAATTATCAATTGAGTTACACTAAACATAACTTTTCTTTCTTTCTTTTCATTTGCATAGTTGTAACTAATTGTTAGAATTCTGTTTTTATAAGTTTTCCATTTCTTGTACAACACTCTTGACAATTTCTTTCTGTTGTGATTCTAATTCTGCATTTTAGATTCTAATATTCTTTATCTAACTTTTCTCTGTCTTTTTCTTTTGTAAACATATCTTGTCATCTTGTTCTTGTGTATGAGAAGATCTAACTTTGCAGGAGAACTTCTTCCTCTAGACCCTGAGATAGACAGAACATTTCATAGAAGAAAAATTCTGAAAAGACAACAAGAAGAACAAGAACATTCTATTATGGCGAACAGATCACTAAAGAATTATGCAACACCTTATGCTAGAGGTTTTCGATCTAGTATTTCAAGGCCTTCAGTTGAGGCAAATAATTTTGAGATCAAACTTACAATCATATCTATGGTGCATCAAAATCAATTTGGTGGAAGACCGCATGAAGACCCAAATCAACACTTGGAGGTCTTCTATGAAATATATGGTACAATGAAAATGAATGGTGTTCCTTCAGAGACAGTGCGTCTACTATTGTTTGGGTTTTCTTTGAGAGATAGAGCCAAGCAATGGTTGAATTATTTGGCTCCAAATAGCATCACCACATGGGAGCAATGCGAGCAACAATTTCTTGACAAATTCTATCCCCCTAGTAAAATAGCTCATATGAGGAACCTTATTGCAAGCTTCAAATAAGCGGACTCAGAATCTTTATTTGAAGCATGGGATAGATACAACAGCATGCTCAGGCAATGCCCACACCATGGTTTGGAAAGATGGTTAGTGCTACACACGTTTTATAACGGCATCAACTATCACACAAAAGTGTCCCTTGATTCAGCTGCTGGAGGGGCACTTATGAACAAGAGTTTAGATGAAGCCGAGGAGATAATCGAGAGTGTAGCACAAAACCACCATCAATGGGCTAATGAAAGAAGTGGTGGCTATTCTTGTGTGAACCCAACAACAAAAGCATCAGGAAAATTTGATGTTGATGCAGTGACTTTGTTGGTCACAAAACTGGATACTCTTAGAAAAAAATTTGAGAATATGGGAGCTGGCTCAAGTACAGCCAATGTCATTGTTTCTTCTTGTGAAGTATGTGGGAGTTCTAAACATCTAAGTGACTCATGTCCATTGGGGGTTATAACTGCACAAATCAATCAATTAGAACAATGTGATGCAATCATGGGTTTCAATCAGAGGCAGAACAACCCTTACTCAAATACTTACAATCCTGGATGGAAGAGTCATCCTAATTTCTCTTATACAAATAACCAAGATCAAGGACCATCCATGGGGGCAAGGGCTAATTTTCAATCCGAGCAACAAAATTTTCAGCAACAATCTTCTCAAGGTTTTCCTATGTCCAAAATTGAAAAGATGTTTGAAGAAATTATGTCCAGTCAGAATGAAATGAAACAGGCTCAGAACGAAATGAAACAAGACATTTTGAAGCTTACTCAGAGAATGGATAATTCTGATAGACATCAAAAGATTTTGGAAAGTCAGATTGCCCAACTAGCTTCCTCATCATCTAGAGCACCAGGACAATTACCTGGAAAGCCTGATGTTAATTCTATGGAGCACTGTAATAGAATTGAGCTTAGGAGCGGACGGACCTTGGGAGATCCCCAAGTGACTGCTCCAAAAGGGATGCACAATGAAGAAGAGCTCTCTCCTCCATCACCAAATCAGATTCAAGTTGATGAGGAGAGTACCACTAAGGTTGAAGAGATTCTTCCACTCAACCATCAAAGTATAGCAGTCCCTTTTCCTCAAAGATTAATCATGTTAAAGAAAGATGAAGAGTTTGGCAAATTCTTGGAGAAGGTGAAAGAAATATGTGTGGAGGTACCACTCATTGATGCAATTCTTCAAATGCCCAAGTTTGTCAAATTCCTGAAGGACATCATGTTGAATAAGAGAAAGAAAGGAGACATAGAGACCATTGCACTTACAGAGGAATGCAGCGCTCTTTTGGGAAAGAACACTTCTCCAAAGTTGAAGGACCCCGAAAGATTTTATATTCCTTGCAATATAGGAACTGAATTTATTGAAAAAGCTTTTTGTGATTTGGGGGCAAGTGTTAGCCTCATTCCTTATTCTATTTGTAATAAGTTAGGTCTCAAAAACTTTAAACTTACTACCATGGCACTACAACTTGCTGATCACTCCTGCAGATACCCTATGGGTATTGTGGAAGATGTGCCGGTAGAAGTAGGTGGGAGTATAATTCCCACCGATTTTGTTGTGTTAGACATGGAAGAGGACCCAAAAATACCGATCATATTGGGAAGACCATTTCTTTCTACAGCAGGAGCTATTATTGATGTTAAAAATCATAAACTTTCTTTGGTGATTGGTAAGGAACGGTTGGAATATGAATTATCTAAAGCCTCTAACCATGTCTCTTCTCTCTTGAATGCTTATAGCAGGGCAAGCATTTACAAATTGGAGGAATGGAATTTCCATCCTCATGGGAGGCCACCAAATGAAGAAAACTATGTGGTGGAAGATGTTAGGAGGAAACCTCCTAACAAAAATGACAAATACGTCTGCCCTCCGAGGGCAAGGAAAAGAGAGGAGTAATTAGATTGGTCAAGCTAAAGACCTTAAACAAGCGCTTCTTGAGAGGCAACCCAAGGGTTTCTTTTTAGTTAGGTTCATTTCACATTTTTATTTCTCATTAATAATGTCTTTACTTGGTTTTTGTTTTGTTTTTAGGATGAAATTTCACTTCCATGAGCTGGCCATGACTTCTTCATGGGCATGGAAGTGTTGGGAGAGTTAGAAAGAAGGAGAAGTGTCAATTGGAGCAAAACAGAGCATGGTCGTGTGCTGCACATGACCAGGCTTACGGTGCAGAAAAGGGAGATGCCCAGGCCATGTCTACACGACACGGCCGTGCGGAATTTCCAGAGGAGGGAAGGAGTATGGTCGTGTCTCAGACACGGCCGTGTGAAGAATCCAGAGGTGGAGAGTTTCTCGGTCGTGTCTACCACATGGCTTGTTAGTTAGAGCCCTAGAGCCAATCATTTGATGATTATTGTATAGACTCGTTGTATCATATTCTTATATATATAAAGACATTTGTTTATGGTTATTATGCTTACTTGTATTGGTGCCAAATAACTAAGTATAAAAGCGTCCTTGAGTAGAAGGTTCTTACCTATATCAATCGATTGGTTGAATCGATAGTGAGATGATATAGGCAACACTACTCCTAATCATTCCTAGTCAAGTATTAGCATTCAAGGACAATGTTAATGTGACGAGACTAGCATGTAGGTCAACTCGATGACTTGATCTCACAAGTCATGGATATGGAGATATCAAGTTGACACATGGGTATGCATTGGAGAATGTATACTGAATGACCCACCATGAGAAAGTATCATGGATCGTTATATGAGTGTCATATACTTTCTTATGTGGCTATTAGTATGACTATTAGTCCTTGGACCTAAAGTCACCATGGTTCCCTACATATGGAGTTACATACTTTGGCTACGTCAAACGTCACCCGTAACTGGGTGGACTATAAAGGCGATTACTGGGTATGTAACAAATTATGCGGAAGGATGTAAGTGATGTAGATGGGATCTATCCCTCCTATATGACGGGAGAGACATCAATATTCTTGATAGACTGAGACCACTAAGTGCATGGCCATGCCCAAATGAGTCAATATGAGATGTTGAGCTCATTTGATTAAGTGAGTCTACTTGGGATTCAAGATTTATATTGATTAGAGGATGACACGGTCTATGCCTCACATTGATCAATTTAGATGTCAAGGATAGAAGTACACTTGTCATATATTGTGAAGAGTCACAATTAGTAGTCACAAGGTGATGTTGGATCTCAACATTCTTATAACTTGGGTAGTAATGATGTGTTGCTAGATACCGCTCATTACTTATGCTTCTAAATGGGTTTAGGAGCATTGCCAATGTTATAAGAACCTATACGGTCACACACAAAGGGCAATTAGATGGAGATTAGGTTCATTTGATGAACCTAAAGGATTAGGTCCATGTGATGAACCAAATTGGATTAAGAGTAATCCAAATTAGACTAATTGAGTTGGACTCAATTTGGTTCATGTGTTAGATGAGTCTAATTTGGACTTAGACTCATTGAGTCAATATAATTCAATGAATAGAGATTCATTAAATTAAAATTGACTTGAACCAATGATTAGATTTGATCAACCATGGGAGAGAAGTGGTCAAGTTTGACTTGACTTGAGAGGAAGATGAAGGGTCAAGTTTGACTTGACCATTTGCCACCTCATTGGTGAGTTGGCAAAGAGTGGGCCAATGATGATGCTCCACATCATCTTGATTGCTTAAGTGGGATGCCACCTCATGGGAGTTACCAAGAGTTGTGACTCTTGGTATTCCATGGAGGTTATTAACCTCATTCATGTAGTCGGCCACTTATTTATGAGGTGAGTTTCATTTTTTTGTGTAACTCTCATCTTCTTTTTCAAGCTCTCTCTTCTCTCCCTCTCCTCCACCTTGGCCGAACCTTTCAAAGGTGCTAGCACACCTTTTGTTTAGTTTCTCCATCTCTTGCTTGTGTGGATACACATAGAGGAGTATCTACTTTGATACTCTCGAAATCCGGCGAACCTTGGACGAGCGGGATTATCGAAGGGCATCGCATCAAGGGTAATGCTCTTCTCCTTTGTAGATCTAGTTTAGATCTAGGCTAGAAACTCGTACTTGAAGTTTTAAGTAAATTTTATTTCTTCGAAAGGATCCGGTGGCGAGGTTTCAGGGTTTCTGCAACGCAAAAAGCGGTTTTTACGGCCCGAAAAACTCAACAGTGCTATCAGAGCCACGTGGGAAGCGCGTACAAGTTTTTTTTTGTAATTTTATGAAAAATATCAGTTCTATAATATTCATTAAATTTACTGTTTTTATTATTTTATGGGTATTTTTCTCGTAGAAGCGAAGCACAAGAGTTTAGACACTTGTAGGCTTCGACTACCGAGAAAATATTTCCGAAACGGCAAGGTTTCACCCCAAATTGTTTTGGGACAGCAGGCTAAGGCGCTGTAGGATCGCTTAGGTACACTCGCGATGGTTATATCACGGGTAGGGGTGCTGCCCCTAACCCCGCAAGGGGCTTCGTTCCGCGATTGCGCACGAAAATCGCTAAACGAGACCGTCGGGAATTTTTTACTCATAAAATCGTAAAAATATTAGACAAAAATTACAGAAATTTATGGAAATTACATAATTTAGAATTGTGTATCATTTTGTGATGGTCATGGTCCAAAAGACCCTAATTTGATTGGAAATTGTGTTGTAATTCATAATACGGCCTGTGTGCCGTCATGTGATTGTGCGTATTGTATATTTGATACGCGACCTGCACGTCATGACTTTCTATTTATTTTTTCCTATTGTAAATAGTTTAGACTTGAATGTAACTCAAGTTTCACCTTTTGTAATGTACAAAATGAGGCGGTGGAAGGTTCACTCGAGACGGAGTTACGAGGAGGGTGCGAGCAACACAAGGTGGTCAAAGGAAGGATCTTGAGAAGCTGTTGACCTTAGGTTGACCATCTGATCTTCTCATTAGCTTGAGAAGATCATAGTAGGGTCATGACTAATCACAAAATTAAATTAATTTCTTGTGTGTGTATATGTGATGCATGTTAGATTAGTAATTAATTAGTGCCTTAACGATTAGATTAGATCTAAGTCGCGCACATGATGCACCTCCATGATTAGATTAGATCTAAATCGAGTATATGATACACATCGTCGATTAGATTAGATCTCAATCGTGTCAACTCAAAAATGTCTACCATGCCTGATACCTATCACTACCTCAATCACATGTTGTTGTTGAATCTACCAAAGCAGAGCAACACATATTATCTTGGTAGGGTACGGAGGGACAATCTTGGTCCCGCCTATCAATGCATGGGTGAGTAAAAACTCAATTAGATTGAGTACAACTAGTTAAATCAAGTTTAACTATAGGCATTTATCCAATAGTTGGAAGATGGGACAAAATCACGTTTATATTAACTCTTGGGCGTATTAGCCAAAGCTAACTCGAGTTTTAATATAAATGCGGATCTTGATCCTATATACAAGAGTTGCATAGAGATGTAATTGGTAATTAGTTACCTACCGATCATACTAAGTCTTGGGCGATTTAGCCAAAGCTAACTCAGGGCATAGTATGATGTGGATCTTGTCCCACATGAATTATAGAATTCAGTGGGAGCATCATTTAATTAAAGGCCTAATTAGATGATTAATTGGAATATGATATTTATTTTCTGCATTTTTCTGTTGTAGATTATCATATCGTCAAACACGAACTCCTTCTCCCTGCGTTCTGTCCTCGATAAGGAAAAACTCAATGGAGCTAACTTCCTGGACTGGTACAGGAACCTGAGAATCGTTCTCACACAGGAACGAAAACTGTACGTTCTGGAGCAGTCCATTCCCGAGGTATCTCCTGCCACTGCCACACGAGTTGATCGAGATGCTTACAAGAAGCATCAAGATGACGCATTAGATGTGTCCTGCCTAATGCTCGCGACCATGAACTCTGAGCTTCAGAAGCAACATTAGTTGATGGGTGCTTATGATATGGTTAAACATCTGTGTCAACTATATCAAAAACAAGTGAGGCACGAGAGATTCGAGATCTCTAAGGCATTATTTCAGTGCAAGATGCAAGATGGGACTCCCGTAGGCCCATATGTACTCAAGATGATTGGGTACATAGAAAACCTACAGAGGTTGATATTTCCCCTTGGCTAAGAGCTGGCCACTGACTTGATCTTGTAGTCCTTGCCAGAGAGCTACAGTCAGTTTGTCATGAACTACAACATGAACGAAATTGACAAGCCACTGCCCGAGCTGCTTAGCATGTTAAGAACTGTTGAGCTCAACCTTAAGAAGGTTAAGCCCAACTCTATTCTGATGGTTCAGAAACACAAGGGCAAGCCCAAAGGCAAGGGAAAGTCCCAAGCCAAGGGTAAAGGCAAGGCACTGAAACCCAAAGGAGGGGTCGCCAAGGATGCTACCTGCTTCCACAGCGGTCAGACCGGGCACTGGAAGAGGAACTGCAAAATCTACCTGGAAGATTTTAAGAAGAAGAGAAGTGAGACTTCCACTTCAGGTATATATGTTATAGAAGTCAATCTATCTATTTCTTCATCATGGGTATTAGATACCGGATGTGCTTCTCACATTTGTACTAATGTGCAGGTGCTGAGAAATAGCAAGGCATTGACGAAGGGAGAGATGGACCTACGCATAGGCAATGGAGCATGGGTTGCTGCTGTTGTTGTAGGAACTTATCATCTATCTCTACCTTCTGGGCTTGTATTAGAATTAGATGAATGTTGTTATGTGTCTGCTTTAACTAAGAACATAATTTCAGTTTCTTGTTTGGACAAGAAAGGTTTTTCATTTATAATAAATAACAAATGTTGTTCAGTTTATTTAAATGATATGTTCTATTGTAGTGCACCTCTGATGAACAGACTCTATATTCTAGACCTTGAGAACCCTATCTATAACATAAGTACCAAGTGGTTCAAGCCAAATGACATGAACCAAACCTATCTCTGGCACTGTCACTTAGGTCATATAAATGACAAACGCTTATCCCAGCTCCATAAAGATGGTTTGCTGGACTCATTTGATTTTGAATCATATGAGACATACGAGTCATGCCTTCTTGGCAAGATGGCCAAGACTCCCTTTAGTGGACACAGTGAGAGAGAGACTGACTTGTTAGGTCTTATACATAGTGATGTATGTGGCCCTTTTAATGTCACTGCTAGAGGTGGTTATAGGTACTTCATTACATTTACTGATGACTTTAGTAGATATGGTTATGTGTACCTAATGACACATAAGTCAGAATCCTTTGAAAACTTCAAAGAATTCAAGAATGAAGTACAAAACCAGCTTGGCAAGAGTATTAAGATACTTCAATCAGATCGAGATGGTGAATACCTTAGCCATGAGTTTCGTGACTATCTAGTTGAGTGTGGGATGGTGTATCCGAAAGGAGGAATCGTACCTTATTAGATATGGTACGATCTATGATGAGTCACACAGATCTTCCCATGTATCTTTGGGGCTATGCTCTAGACACAGCAGCCTTCATACTCAACGGAGTTCCATCCAAGGCTGTAATAAAGACACCATATAAAATATGGACTAGGAGAGATGCCCAGGTGTCTTTTATGAGGATTTGGGCTTGTGAGGCTTACGTTAGACGTCAAGTCTCGGACAAAATAGGACCCAAATCCGACAAGTGCTATTGCATTGGATATCCCAAGGAAACGAAGGGATATTACTTCTACATTCCCAGTCAACACAAGGTAGTTGTGGCTAAGACTGGGGTATTTCTAGAAAGGGACTTTGTTTCTAGAAAGACTAGTGGGAGTATGTTCGATCTTGAAGAAGTTCAAGATGTGGACCATAACACTAAAGCCTCGATGGAAGTTGAACTGGAACCACAAAGTGTTGTGGATGATGTTGTTCCACAATGAGTTGAGGAACCACAACCAGTTCAAGTAGACCTACCTCTTCGCAGATCTAATAGGGTACATCATCAGCCTGAGAGATACTCATTTCTCTTGTTTGACCATGATGACGTTGTGCTCATTGAGGATGAGCCTACCTCCTATCAGGAAGCTGTGATGAGACCAGATTCCGAGAAATAGCTAGAGGCCATGAGATCCGAGATGGAATCCATGTATACTAACCAAGTATGGACTTTGGTTGATCCACCTGAAGGGGTCAAACCCATTGGGTGTATGTGGGTCTTTAAGAGAAAGATTGACATGGATGGATTTATTTATAAGGGTCGCTTGGTAGCTAAAGGTTTCAAGCAAATTCATGGTATTGACTATGATGAAACCTTTTCTCCAGTAGCGATGTTTAAGTCCATTCGGATCATGCTTGCTATTGCAGCGTACCACGATTATGAGATCTAGCAGATAGATGTCAAAATCGCATTTCTGAATGGAAACCTGCTCGAGGATGTGTACATGACACAACCTGAGGGTTTTGTAGATTCACAGCATACTACTAGAGTATACAAGCTGCATAGGTCCATTTATGGACTAAAGCAAGCTTCTCGGAGCTGGAATCTTCGATTTGATGATGCAATCAAATAGTTTGGTTTCATCAAGAATGAAGATGAACCTTGTGTCTACAAGAAGGTTGTAGGGAACACAATTGTCTTCCTTATATTTTATGTGGATGACATACTACTCATTGGGAAAGACATCCCTTTACTGCAGTCTGTCAAGAATTGGCTAGGGACTTGTTTATCAATTAAGGACTTAGGTAAAGCATCCCGTATTCTAGGCATACAGATCTATAGAGATAGATCTACGAGATTGCTTGGCTTAAGTCAGAGTACATACATTGACAAGGTATTACTTCTGTTTGCCATGCAGAACTCCAAGAAGGGATTTCTGTCGATGTCACATGGTATGAGTCTTTCGAAGACTCAAAGTCTCTCTTCTAGAGAGGAGAGAGACCGCATGGATCAGATCCCTTATGCTTCAGCCATAGGATCTATCATGTACGACATGCTATGTACTCGTCCTGATGTCTCGTATGCTTTGAGCATGACGAGCATATACCAGTCAGATACAGGTGAAAGTCACTGGATAGCGGTCAAGAATATTCTTAAGTACTTAAGAAGGACTAAAAAATATTTCTTGATATATGGAGGCGATGACGAGCTAGCTGTAAAGGGTTACAGTGATGCTAGCTTCCAAACTGATCAGGATGATTATCGATCGCAGTCAGGGTTCGTGTTTTGCATAAATGGTGGTGATGTGAGCTGGAAGAGTTCGAAGCAGGGCACAGTAGTTGATTCTACAACAGAGGTCGAGTATATTGCTGCATCAGAAGTAACAAAGGAGGAAGTTTGGATCCGCAAGTTCATTACTTAGCTTGGGGTGGTTCCTAGCATAGCTGATCCCATAGAGCTCTATTGTGACAACAATGGAGCAATAGCACAGGCCAAGGAACCTCGCTCACACCAGCGGACCAAACACATACTACGACGCTTCCATCTCATTCGAGAGATCATCGAAAGAGGAAATGTGAAGATTTATAGAGTACCCACTGAGGCTAACATCACAGATCCCCTGACCAAGGCTTTGGCACAGAGAAAGCATGATGGTCACACTAGGTCATTAGGCCTTAAAGCCTATACTGATTGGCACTAGTGCTAGTGGGAGATTGTTAGTTAGAGCCCTAGAGCCAATCATTTGATGATTGTTGTATGGACTCGTTGTATCATATTCTTATATATATAAAGGCATTTGTTTATGGTTATTATGCTTACTTGTATTGGTGCCAAATAACTAAGTATAATAGTGTCCTTGAGTAGAAGGTTCTTACCTATATCAATCGATTGGTTGAATCGATAGTGAGATGATATAGGGAACACTACTCCTAATCATTCCTAGTCAAGTATTAGCATTCAAGAACAATGTTAATGCGATGAGACTAGCATGTAGGTCAACTCGATGACTTGATCTCACAAGTCATGGATATGGAGATATCAAGTTGACACATGGGTATGCATTGGAGAATGTATACTGAATGACCCGCCATAAGAAAGTATCATGGATAGTTATACAAGTGTTATATACTTTCTCATGTGGCTATTAGTATGACTATTAGTCCTTGGACCTGAAATCACCATGGTTCCCTACATAAGGAATTACATACTTTGGCTTCGTCAAACGTCACCCGTAATTGGGTGGACTATAAAGGCGATTACTGGGTATGTAACAAATTATGCGGAGGAATGTGAGTGATGTAGATGAGATCTATCCCTCCTATATGACGGGACAGACATCGATATTCTTGATAGAGTGAGACCACTAAGTGCATGGCCATGCCCAAATGAGTCAATATGAGATGTTGATCTCATTTGATTGAGTCAACTTGGGAATCAAGATTTAGATTGATTAGAGGATGACACGATCTATGCCTCACATTGATTAATCTAGATGTCAAGGATAGAAAGACACTTGTCATATATTGTGAAGAGTCACAATTAGTAGTCACAAGGTGATGTTGGATCTCAACATTCTTATAACTTGGGTAGTAATGATGTGTTGCTAGATACCGCTCATTACTTATGCTTCTAAATGGGTGTAGGAGCATTGCCAATGTTATAAGAACCTATACGGTCACACACAAAGGGCAATTAGATGGAGATTAAGTTCATTTGATGAACCTAAAGGATTAGGTCCAAGTGATGAACCAAATTGGATTAAGAGTAATCCAAATTAGACTAATTGAGTTGGACTCAATTTGGTTCATGTGTTAGATGAGTCTAATTTAGACTTAGACTCATTTAGTCAATTTAATTCAATGAATAGAGATTCATTAAATTAAAATTAACTTGAACCAATTATTAGATTTGATTAACCATGAGAGAGAAGTGGTCAAGTTTGACTTGACCTGAAAGGAAGATGAAGGGCCAAGTTTGACTTGTCCATTTCCCACCTCATTGGTGAGTTGGCAAAGAGTGGGCCAATGATGATGCTCCACATCATCTTGATTGCTTAAGTGGGATGCCACCTCATGGGAGTTACCAAGAGTTGTGACTCTTGGTATTCCATGGAGGTTATTAACCTCATTCATGTAGCCGGCCACTTATTTATGAGGTGAGTTTCATTTTTTTTGTGTAACTCTCATCTTCTTCCTCAAGCTCTCTCTTCTCTCCCTCCCCTCCACCTTGGCCGAACCTTTCAAAGGTGCTAGCACACCTATTGTTTGGTTTCTCCATCTCTTGCTTGTGTGGATACACATAGAGGAGTATCTACTTTGATACTCTCAAGATCCGACGAACCTTGGACGAGCGGAATTAGCGAAGGGCATCACATCAAGGGTAAAGCTCTTCTCCTTTGTAGATCTAGTTTAGATCTAGGCTAGAAACTCGTACTCGAAGTTTTATGTAAATTTTATTTCTTCGCACGGATCCGGTGGCGGGGTTTCGGGGTTTCCGCAACGCATAAAGCGGTTTTTGCGGCCCGAAAAATCCAACAGTGGTATGAGAACCATTGTGAAGCGCGGACGAGTTTTCATTTACATTGTCATGATTACAGAGGAGGCTATTAGAGCCGTGTCCCAAACACGGCCGTGTATGAATATCATTGAGGAGGAAGGAGAAGGCCGTGCCAATTGGCATGGCCGTGTGATTCAATCCAAGAAGGAGAGGGGAGGGGCTGTGTAGATCTACACGACCCGTGTGGTGAAATTCTGCCAGGTCGTGTCTCCTATACATGGCCAGATCCAGGTCGTGTCCCCCACACACCCTCTTCATCTTAACACCCTTTTCTCTCCAAACCCCCTTTTTTTCTTCAACCCTTCTCTCAAACCCTCTCAGATCTATGTCTAAAATCTTTCCTTCTCCACTTACTTCACCTTGATCTAGATCCTTCTTTTCTCCTAGATCTAAGATCTCCATTTCCTTAACCAAAAATCTTGTTCTTTGAGACCTATTTCCCCAAGATCTAGTATCTCCAACCATAAATAGTACCCACCCCTACTCAAACTAGACATTATGTCCAATCTTTTGAAGAAACTACGCAGGGGAGGTGGTTCAAGTGGAGACAAAGGGATAGAGCCAAGCAAGGATAAAGGGAAACAACCAGTCAAAGGCAAGGGGAAGAGGACATCACGCAATGAAGGTAATGACAATGAATTTAATATTGTATTTAGAAATGATGATCATATAACTAGATTTGCAATTCTTGTCAATAGAAAGATTGTGTGTACTAGATATATGGACCCTATTATTTTAGATATGATGGGAATTAGGGATGATGTAGATTGGATGCTAGGGTTCCTAGATTGGAGTGATATGTTGTACTCACATCTACCAACTTATCCTCGTCTTGTTTTGAAGTTTCTGAGTTCGTTAGATGTCCACTTTACCAATGAGGATGATTATGTTGGTAAAATAACTTTTAGATTAATGAATCAAGAATTTCAATGGACATTTAGTGACTTTAACACTTGTTTTGGATTGTCTTCTGGTAGCTCTCGAAGGTTTGATTGTAGGTTTAATTGGAATCATTTTTGGAATTCAATCACCGGATTAGATCACCCTTATGAGCCCTCTAGAGCCAAGGCTTCTCACATGCAAAACCCCGTTTTTAGATATCTACATAGAATCATGAGCAAAACTATTTTTGGTAGGGGTGAAAGTGACAGAGTCATCAAAAAAGTGCAACTCTATTCTCTTTGGGCTATGCTACATAAGGTTGATTTTGATTCCGGTTTTCATTTCTTACAAACCTTAGTGAGAACTGCGAGGTCATCATCGGGATCAATAGTGCTTGGTGGTTTGATTACCCAAGTAGCCATTAACTTGGAACTTGATTTAGAAGGGTTGGAAGTTATTCATGGCAATGATATGATTGACATGGATGCATGTCTTGCCATGAAGATGATCGTTCGGGATGAGAATGGGTTTGCATTTCCCAGGAGGAATGGTTTTCCTCTACCTCTTCCTTGTCTTGAACGAACGTCTATTCCCAACCCTGCTAATTGGGATCACCGAAGTCGACCCCGAAAATGTTCCCTCTATTTCTAGAGACACAGAGACATATGTTGAGCCCTCGATGTCTGGACACCCGCAGCCTTCCGGGCATCTGGATCCTGCTAGGCATTCTTTGCCTATGGTACAGGTCCCTCCAGATTTGACTTTTCTGATTTTCGTACTTCTCTAGAATCGCTTCACGAGAAGCATGATGCCCATCGAAGAATGTTGGAAGGTCACTTTGCTTTATTAGATAATCAGTTTAGAGAAGTACAAGAGCACTTTCAGTTCACAAGGAACTTTCAGAGTCAAGTGGTCGAATTTGTCCAGAATTATGATACGGATCAAGCTAGAATGAGAGATTTTATGAAAAGCATGAGTGTCACTAGCCAACAAGCAGATGCTTTGTTTAAGTATCATATAATCCTGAGTGAAACTCCAGGTTTCCCTAGTTTTCCCGTTGGTCAGCCATGTCGTAGGCACCCTTTTCCTCGTCCCCCTCCACCTTCACCTCCACCATATTGATTTCATTGGGATGATGAAAAGTTTGAGTCTGGGGGGGTGTCAAACCTGATTTCTTTTTGCATTCTAGTTTTCAATTTTTGCTTGTTTTCTTGTTTTCTGCATGTTTAGCTTTTGTTTTACATTTTATTTTGATTGTCTTGCTTGAGTGTTTGTTTTGATAGTCATTTGACTACCTTTTGAAATCTTGTGGCATACATCTTGAGA
Organism: Zingiber officinale; assembly: GCF_018446385.1. Lineage (NCBI taxonomy): Eukaryota > Viridiplantae > Streptophyta > Magnoliopsida > Zingiberales > Zingiberaceae > Zingiber > Zingiber officinale. The sequence goes on from NC_055994.1 coordinate 74,982,563, forward strand.
GCATCAAACTTCACTTATATGCTTTCTTGTCTTCAAGATAAAATGTTAGCACGTTCATTATCTAGATTCATGATGTTGTAAATGATGCTAGTAGTATGCTTAATGTACCTCTTTTCTCTATCTTGGGTAGCATGATATAAGCTAAGTATCATTTGGAGATAAGTTTTAGTCTTGGCTTGACCTTAAGGATCTTATTTTCACTACACTTTGACTTGATGCTTGAATTGTTGATATCATTGAAATAGTCATGATTCATCTTGTTTGTTTAGTACTTGGGTTTCATGGTGATTTCTCAAACTTCATGTTGGTTACTGGATGAGGCTCAACTCATGTAAGCTTATTTGGAAAAATTAAAATATCCCAACATTTGTGCTAAAAGTACACTTGTGAAATAAGATTTGCACAATGCAAATGCTTATGAAGAAAAATATGAAAAAAAAAAGCAATAAAAAAATGAATAAGGGATATAAAAAATAGTTGTCGTGAGTGGAATCTAGCAAGTCACCCCTTTGAGACCGAGTTGGGTTACTGGGGAAATGGTTGCTTAGCTTCTCTTGAGATTGAGCATGCCTTTGAGACCATGGGTTGATTAAGAAATATGAACCAAGTGTTTGGCAAGTAAGTGCCTATCACTAGTTGTATTAGATAGTAGAACCTATCTTGATCTCAACTTGGAAACCTTCCCAGTTTCTTCATTTGGATCAACGACCTTAAGTTGTTCCCTTCAGGAATTCGACCTCTCTGTTTCTCCTCCAGTTGTTTACCTCAACCTACCTGCCAAACATTGATCCTCCAGATCTTGTTTAGACTTTTCACTTAGCCTTAATCGGCTCACCAGGACTTTTCTCTTGATCTTCGGTCTCCAGACCACTCGATCACACTGCCAAGAGTCGGGTCCTCTCAACCCACTTGGACTTTCACCTGGGGTCCACGATCTGCTATGACTTCTCCTACCTAGCCTCCAACTAGGTCTTCCCCAGTTGAGTAAACAGCCTACACACTTAGTCAACTTGTTAGATCACAACAAGACGTAACTTGAACCTTTGACAACATCATAACTAAAGTTTGATTCTTGTGCAACCTGCACCAACAATCTCCCCCTTTTTGATGTTTGGCAACAAAGGTTCAAAGTTAAGTTAAAAATACAGAAATAAATAAGCAAGCATTTTCACTCTCCCCCTGAGTTAAATATCTTCCCCTGAATTTACTATCTCTCCCCCTTTGACAACATAAAAAATAGGGGAAGCTCTAAAAAGAAAAGCAAAAGCTAAGTATCTTTAAAAATTTAGAGGAAAAGGTTTTAAAATTTTGAGAAATTATAGGTCAAAAAATATTTAAGAATAAAATGAGAATTTTGAACACTCTATAACATTTGAAAAGTTGAAGACATTGCATTTGAAAAGTGAAGTCAAATTTTGAAAAAATCTTAAAGCGAAAGATTTGAAGAGTATAAATTTTCTTAAAATATAGCAAAGGTATAGAAAATAATATAAACATTTGAGTGCAAAGTTTAAATTATTAAAATTTTAACAAAATTAATATTTTGAAAATTTGGTAAAGTAAAGCTTTAGCTAGAAAAAAAAATTAGTAAATTCCTAATATGGGTGTGAGCTAATCTCCTATGCCACAACCATGATCTTCATGATGTGTTAAAAACACTTTGGTAATGTTTTAGGTAGATTAATTGGGTATATATTTTTATCTCTAAATCCTTTTAGAAATATTTAGTTGAGTCATTATAACTTATTAAACATTCAGAAGAAATAAATTTGACCATAAATCCTGAATCACATAATCGACTTATACTAAGCATATTATAATGAAAATGTTCAATAAGTAAAACCTTTTTAATTGATATATTAGATTGTAATTTAATTTCACATGTACCAATTACCTTTAGTTTGTCATTGTTTCCAAAGGCAACTGATCCTAGGTTTTTGAACTTGATATTGGTAAATTTGTGCTTATCTCTAGTCATATGTCTGGAGCAGCCACTGTCCAGGATCCATTTATCTAGAGCTTTAGATTTCATATTTGAACCTTCGGAAACGGATGCAGATTCGTGGCCTCTCTCGGAGTCGATGTCAACCTCAGAATCACTGTAGTTTCTGGACTCGTACTCTTCCTCCGAATCGGATTCTTCGTTTCTTGCCATAAAGGCAAGATGGCTGGAATGCTTCGATTTTTCCACATCGGATTCCTCAAAGGATGACTCATCCCATGTCGCATGGAGGACTTTCTTTCTTCTTGTCGACTTGGGCCTTTCTTCCTTCTGATTTGGGCATTCATTTTTGAAATGCTCCTTCTTGTTGCATCCGTAACAAATCATTTCTGATTTGTTTTGCATCTGGTTGAGTGGTGTCTTCTTGGCACTTCTTCTGAATTTCTTCTTCGTCAGCAATCTCCGGACCATGTTGACTAGTTCTTCTTCATTTGTTGAGTCAGAGTCTGACTCACTTTCTGACTCGATCTTTATTCTTGATTTGATTTCCTTGCTTGGACCTGCATACAAAGCAACTCCTTTCTTGGCATGGCTCACGTTAGATTGTTCGTGTAATTCAAATTCACAAAATAACTCATCTAACTTAAGAATTGAAAGATCCTTAGAAACTTTGTAAGCATCTACAATTGATGCCCACAAAGCATTCCGTGGAAAGACATTTAGTGCATACCTTATTATGTCGCGGTTCTCCAGATTGTGTCCGATTAAATGGAGGTCGTTAAGAATGTCCATTATATTGGTGCAGGAAGCATCCGACGATCGAACTCAAGTTTTGATAATAGTAAAGGGATTCAAAGTTAAGTTGTTTTGTTATCTAATATGTGTGAATGAGGTTTTCAGGAAAGTCCTAACTATGGTTAGGCAGATGGAAACCCCTAGGGGGTGGTAACCCTAGGTCATAAGGGGTGGTAACCCTAGGTGGAGGAAAACCATAAGGGGCGACAACCCTAGGTCCTAGGGGGTTGTAACCCTAGGTGGTGGAAATCCTAAGGGGGTGTAACCTTAGGTCCTAGGGGGTGGTAACCCTAGGTAGCGAAAAACCCTAGGGGGCGGTAACCCTAGGTGCTAGGGGGTGGTAAGCCTAGGCAGAAAGTCTAGACAGTCTGCAGGACCGGACTGGCATCAGGTATGCTCTCCTGAGTGGAGTAGGTGAGGATGTGTTCCCCGCGGAGGAAACAGTAGGCGTCAATTCAACCTAGGGTTTCCGGTCGAAAATTCGAGGTCAAAATCGGGCAGTCCAAAGACTATCAAACATACTTTTCTAATATATTATCTGTTATGTTCTAACTCTGTTTTGCAGGAGAATAACATTTTGTGCAGGGGTAGAACTAACCGGGATCAGTCGACTGAACGTTTGGATCAGTCGACCGCACCCCCAAGCAGTAGGTCAGATTTCCAGCGAGTGGACCGGGCTCGACCAGGGGATCGGTCGACCGGACCTGGTTATCGGTCGATCGAACCAAAGATAAGAGTTGACCAGATCAAAGCGGAGCGAGCGGAACGGGCGGATCGGATGAGGAGGAGATAATCTGATCAGTCGACCGAACGTGGGGATCGGTCAATCGATCCGCCTCGGGTCAAACCTGATCCCGAACTTTAAGGATCTGGATCAGTCCTGCGGAGCCTATAAAAGGAGCCTCGGGAAGCAGCTTCGATATCATCTCTCGAATAGAACATCCTATGCACTTGTACGTTGCTCCGAACGCTTAAACAACGCTCTGCTGCTCCGACAACTGACGACTAACTTTCTTCATCTTGTGTGTTGTCATTATTGTAATTCTTCATTCAACACTTGTATTTTTAAGTTGTAAAAGAGTTACACGATTATAGTTGTTGCCCAAAGTAAACGCTCAACGAGCATGGGCCTTGGAGTAGGAGTCGCCCTAGGCTCCGAACCAAGTAAATGTTCGTGTCTTTTGTTGTGTCTTGTTTAATTTCCACTGCTCTTACTCTAATTTTCGAATACAAAACGTGTGAAAGCTACGAGCGCTATTCACCCCCCCCCCTCCCCCTCTAGCGCTTCTCGATCCAACAATTGGTATCAGAGCGGGGTCGCTTCGAACAGGTGAAACCACCTTTCAAGCAAGTTTTTCATAGTATTTTCAATTTTTCGGAGTCGATCGGAATTAGTATAATTGCTATATTCCGATCTATCTTTATCGAATCGATTTTTGCTCGAAGCTAGTGCAACACCACTCGAGTTAGTTTTTTTTATATACATCCTGCACTACTAATCCAAGACCAAGTCTTGGAACCGATTTTTCCTATTTTTGCGTGTGCAAGTTTTCAATGGCCCAACAAGAAGGCTACAGCATGGTCCGCCCACCGCTCTTCACCTGAGAAGACTTCATCTACTGGAAGGGCCGAATGGAGTCATACCTACAGACCTAGTTCGAGATGTGGATGATCGTCAAGACTGGACTCGAACTTCCAACTGACGGCGTCGGCAAACCAATACCTTGCAAGAACTGGGATGTAGCCCTAATCAAGAAGGTAGAAGAAAATGCCAAAGCGACCTGCACCCTCCAGTGTGGCCTGACAAAGGAGGAACTCAGCAGAGTAGGACCTTTCTCAAGTGCAAAGGAGTTGTGGAAAAAGCTAGTATGCAAGAGAGACCTTATTTTAAATAAACTATATAACATTAAATTGCAGGAAAATGAAATGGCAAGTCAACTGCATGCCCGCATACAAGACCTATTGAACGGACTCCACGCAATCGGCCAAACGGTGGAGAATAGGGGCATTATAAGGTATGCACTTAACGTCTTTCCTAGGAATACCTTGTGGGCATCCATGGTAGATGCTTACAAGGTATCCAAGGATCTCTCGTCAATAAGATTAGATGAACTTTTTTCTGAATTTGAACTGCATGAGCAGACTAATGCACGCCCAGCCGAGAAGGGTATAGCTTTGGTTGTAGGTACAAGCAGAAGGCACAGAACCGAATCGGAGTCGGAAGAAGAACCGGATTCTGACGACGACAACGATGACGACGATGACGAGCTCACGGCCGAACTTGTCAACCTAGTGAGGAAGCTCTAAAGAAATAAGAAGGGCTTCAACAAGAAGGATGTTAGAAATGTGATCCAGTCCAAGGAGGCCCAACCAAAGGTGAAGTTTGAGGTGACATGCTACGAATGCAACCAAAAGGGGCACATCAAGGCCGACTGTCCGAACCAGAAAGATGCAAAGAAACCAAGAAGGAAGAAGACCCTGAAAGCGACTTGGGATGAGTCTTCTTCGGAAGAGTCTGACGGTGAAGAACTCGAATAGACGAGTTTCCTCGCAATGATGGCCCGGGACCAAATCAACTAATCCAGAAGCAAAGATGAATCGGAAGCTGAGTCCGAGAAAAGTCACGGATCCATATCCATTTTTGAAGGGTCAAACCCCTCTGTAAGTACATTTCATTTGTATAATTTAATAAATTACTTAATATGTAAACTAGCTAAGTCTAATGTTCAGATCAGGTCACTTCTAAAGGAGGTAACAACCCTTAAAGAAGTGACTAACTCCGAATCCTTGACTGACCCAGTTCAGACTGGAACCTCAACTCAAGTCCAAAAGCTTGAGGAAGAGAATTCCAGCCTGAAAAGTCAAGTCAAAGATTTGAAGTTTACATTGGAACGGTTTACACTGGGTTCCAAGAACCTTGACTTGATTCTTGGAAAATAGAAAGCCGTATACAATCGATCCGGACTAGGATTTAGAACTAAAAGAAAATATTGGTCTTATTTATCACTTGTTAACAGACCGAATAGAAAGATAGTCCAAGCATGGGTACCTAAGTCCAATTTGGTCAATCAAGTTAGACTTGATCAATATTGGGTCCCCAAGGATCAAGTACATTACCTTGATAGACCATATCGAGGCTATGATCTAGGGGGAGCCAATAGGAAAATTATCTTAATAAATAGATAAAATTGCTTGATACCTATTTATTTTCTTTGTAATATGCCTATTTAGATTAGGTCAGATCAAGGACCTAGGCATAATTTACATTTGTTTAGCTAAACCTAGGGGTTTCAAAAGGGAAATTAAATATATATTTTCTTTGAAAGGCTCTGTCTAGAAGTGGTGGATGATCTCATACCCAAGAAGGCCTAGTGTCTCGCCACAGCCTGGGAGCCAATCTTCAAAATGTATATTTAATTAACCAATTGAAAAACCTAAGTTTAACTCAAATGTAAATTAATCTTTAGAAATAATCTAAATTAAGATAACCATCTCACAAAACTACTTAAAGTTCCTTGATTGATAACTTAGAATCGAGTGAGATGGATCTAGGTTGAACTTAGTCCAATTTAACTAAATCCAATTTAATCTAATTACTTTAACAAATTAACTTAATTAACTTAATTAAGTTAATAATTTCTAATTAATCAATTTAATAATTTAATTAACTTAAATCAAATTATTTAACTTAACTAACTAATCGACTTAACTAATAAATTAACTTAATAAACTTAATAAACTAAAAACAAATTAACTTAATAATTTCTAATTAATAAATTTAATAATTTAACAATTAACTAAAATCAAATTATTTAACTTAACTAACTAATCGACTTAACTTAATCAACTTAATAAACTAAAATAAATTAACATAAATCAATCAACTTAATAAACCATCTCACAAACACCCATAGGAATACCATGGTTGATCATCTAGACTGGGTGAGATGGAACATTAAATTAATTTCAGTCAAATTAAACTATCTTCTAAATCCATTAAATTGACCCAAATCAAATACTTTATGTAGGAACATAAAGATTTAGATCAATGGATGCTAGATAGTAGATGCTCCAGGCACATGACAGGAGACAAACTGAAATTCACTAAACTGAAACTCAAGAACCTAGGATTTGTCGCGTTCGACAACAACGGAACCCTTAAGGTAATCGGAATAGGTAATATCCAATTAAATTCTGATTTTTATATTCGGAAAGTATTATTGGTTGAACAATTTAGTTTCAATTTACTTACTATTAGCTAGTTATATGACTTAGGATACTTAGTCACTTTTTCAAAAATTGAATGCATAATTAAGAATATTAATAATCCTGAAATCACACTTAAGAGAATTAGGAAAAAGAACATTTATACAATAGACCTACCTACCTCCTCACTAGAGTGTCTATTGACACAACAAGAGGAAACTGAGTTGTGGCACAGGAGACTAGGTCACACTCATACTAGACTCATTTCAAAAATGAGTCAAAATGGTTTAGTTAGAGGCCTGCCTAAATTAAAATTTATTGAAAATTCAACGTGTGATGCTTGTCAACAAGGTAAACAAACCAAGTCAAATCATAAGTTAACCAACCTACACAGAACAACTTCTATACTTGAGCTCCTTCACCTAGACTTGTTTGATTCACGTGGAGCCAAGTCACTAAGCAAAAACCAATATTGTTTAGTAATAATCGATGACTACTCAAGATTTACTTGGGTAAAATTCATAAAAACTAAAGATGAAACCTTTGAAGTTTTTAAAATCTTTTACAAATTAATAGAAAATGGAAAAGACACTCAAATAAAAAGAATTAGAAGTGACCATGGGGGAGAATTTGAAAACCATAAATTTATTGAATTTTTTGAAATTAATGGCTATAAACACGAATACTCATGCCCTAGGACCCCCCCCCCCCCCAACAAAATGATCTAGTAGAACGGAAAAACATAACCCTACAAGAAGCCACTAGGACCATGTTGAATGAATACAAACTATCTAACCAATTCTGGGCTGAAGTAATTAATATAGCCTGTTATATACAAAATAGAATTTTACTTAATAAATATCAAAATAAAACACTTTATGAAATATATTATAATAAAATTCCTAACTTAAACTATTTAAAAGTATTTGGTTGTAAAGTATTTATTTTAAACACCAAAGACTATTTAGAAAAATTTACATCAAAAATAATCCCAGGAATATTTTTAGAGTACTCAACAACTAGTAGGGCATATAGGGTTTACAAGAAAAATATCCTAAAAGTTGAAGAAACTACAAATATAATTTTTGATGAAGAAAATAACTTACCTAATGTAGCAAATAAAAATATCAATATAGAAAATATTAACTCAAGAAATTTAGAAGATGATGAAGAAATTTCACTTGAACCTAGTGAATTACAAGAACTAGTTACTTACCCAACTATAAGACCAACAAGAACAAATAGTAATCACCCATCTGACCAAATTTTGGGTGATCCAACTCTAGGAGTCAGAACTAGGTCATCCTATAGGAACCTAAGCCAAATAGCCCTAATTTCCAAAATTGAACCCAAAACTGTAGACGAAGCCCTACCCGACCCAGACTGGACACTAGCAATGCAAGAGGAATTAACCCAATTTGAAAGAAATCAGGTCTGGGAATTAGTACCTAAACCCATTAACAAGACCATAATTGATACTAAATGGATTTTTAGGAAAAAGTTAAATGATTAGGATGAAATAGTTAGAAACAAAGTAAGGTTAGTAGCTAAAGGGTTCAACCAAGTAGAAGGGTTAAACTATGATGAGACCTATGCCCCTGTAACCATACTTAAATCCATTAGGATGTTGCTAGCCTATGCAGCACATAAAGGATTCAAGCTTTATCAAATGGATGTAAAATCCGTGTTTTTAAACGGATTTATCAAAGAAGAGATATATATGGGTCAACCCCCAGGATTTGAGGACTTAGAATATCCAAATCATGTTTTTAGGCTAAAAAAGGCCCTATATGGACTAAAACAAGCACCTAAGGCTTGGTATGAACGTTTATCCAATTATCTAATATCTAAAGGGTTCAACCAAGGTCAAATAGATCCAACCCTATTTGTAAAAATCCAAAAAAATGATATTTTTATAGCCCAAATATATGTAGACGATATAATTTTTGGCTCAACTAATTCCAAATTTTTAAAAAAAATTACCAAATTAATGGAAAATGAATTTGAAATGAGTTTAGTAGGAGAACTTAACTTTTTCCTAGGTCTACAAATTAAACAAACCAAAGATGGAATTTATATTTTTCAAACTAAATACGCTAAGGAATTAATTAGAAATTTTGGAATGGATAATTAAAAAATTATTAATACACCAATGGATACCAATATTAAAATTGATTCAGACTTAGAAGGAAAACCAATAGACTTAAAATACTATCGAAGTGCGATAGGAAGTCTACTGTACCTAACTGCAAGTCGACCAAACATTCTTTTTGCAATAGGTATGTGTGCAAGATATCAATCTTGTGCAAAAGAGTCACACTTAACATACGTTAAAAGAATACTTAGGTACATTAAAGGAACCCTAAATGTAGGATTATGGTACCCTAGATCTTGTACCCTTGATCTAACCGGCTATTCTGACTCAGACTATATCGGGTGCAAGCTAGATAGAAAAAGCACAAGTGGTAGCTGTCAATTTCTAGGTCAGTGCCTAGTAAGTTGGTTAAGTAGAACACTGTGTTACTTTATCTACCACTGAAGCTAAATATATAGCCCTAGGTGAATGTGCATCTCAATTATTATGGATGATGCATACCCTAAAAGACTATCAACTAAAATATCATAAAACAAAATTTTCAATTGATAATATAAGTTCAATTAATCTAACCAAAAACCTAATTCACCACTCAAGGACTAAACATATAGAAGTAAAACACCACTTTGTAAGGGATCACATAGCTAAGGGTGATATTGTAATTAACTATGTTGAGTCAAAATCAAATCTAGCTGACCTATTCACAAAGCCCCTACCTGAACTTGAGTTCAGTTCACTTTGAAGACAAATAGGGATGTGCTTAGTATAATAGAACTTATTTTCTGCTTACTATATTTTCTCAACGTGTTTTTAAAATTGGTTTTAAAATCCTAGGAAAAATATTTTTTCAAAATTCTAACTTTTTGTTAGTTTTTTCAAAAATCTGATTTAGCCTAGGATTTTACCTCCTAGAAATCATGTACCCCTAGTTTCAGCCAGAGCATCTCACAAGCACCCTAAGGTTAATTTGCTTGTGTTTGAAAACACTTAGAATGGTGTGAGATGTATAGGGTACTGCCTGGACTTCAGAATGCTTATGTCTGTGCATCGACATAAGTCTGGGCTATAAATACCTAACTTACATTAATCAAGTTAAGTTATCCAGACTTAGACAAATATAACTGGATCACTAACTTAACTTGACTAACCAAGTGAAAATTGTTGCCCTCTAGGTAAATAGCTAGTAGCTAATGGTTAGACATGTGACCCAGAAAATTAAGCATTGAGTTTTATTTGGTTACTCATGCTTGGACTATAGGACTTTTTGAATGTTTTTTGTGTGAGGGTGGCCTTAGCTAAAATTATTTAAATCAAGCTAAATTTGAATCAACTTTTAACCCTAAAAGAGTTCTTTTATAGAAGTTTTTTTTTAACATTTTACACTTTAAAGTTTTATCATCTATTTTTACAAACTTTTTAGCTAAGTTACTTTTCAAATCAAAATTTTCCCTTAGCTAAATCTATTTCTAAAATTAAGTTTTTGAGATTCTAAGTTCACTTGGCTAAAAAATCTTACAAGAAAATTTCCTCTAAAAAGCTAAGTGGTCTTGCAAAAAGCATTTCAAATTTAACTAAGTATTTTTCAAAAGCTTTTTAAATTTGACTAAGTATTTTTCAAAATCTTTTCAAATTTATCTAAGTTTCAAAATTTACTTTAAAAGAAAAAGTTTTTTTTTATTTATAATAAAACTTTTAATTTCACTTACCTACAAGTGTTACAAGGAAATTTATTCTAAAAAGCTAAGTGTTTATCAAAATATTCTTAGCTAATTCTTAGCTAAGTGTTTATCAAGCTAATTCTCTATTTAAACGTTCTAAAAAGATCTCTCAAAAAGAAGTTATTCTTAGCTAAGGCCATTGATCTCTTTCTTTATTTTCTTGCTTATTTTGATATATGGCAAAGGGGGAGAGTATAAGAAAATTCAAAAGTATTCAAAAGTATAAGAAAATTCAAAATAAATTTTTAAGAGGAGCTTCTATTAAGGGGGAGTTTTTTTTTTCAAAGTTTATACTTGTCTTTGAAAATCCTTTATAGCATTGTTTTACTTAACTTTAAATTTTCATTGTCATAATAAAAAAAGGGGGAGATTGTTGGTGCGGGAAGCATCCGACGATCGAACCCAAGTTTTGATAATGGCAAAGGGATTCAAAGTTAAGTTGTTTTGTTATCTAACATATGTGAATGAGGTTTTCAGGAAAGTCCTAACTGCGGTTAGGCTGGTGGAAAACCCTAGGGAGTGGTAACCCTAGGTCCAAGGGGGTGGTAACCCTAGGTGGAGGAAAACCCTAAGGGGAGGAAACCCTAGGTCCTAGGGGGTGGTAACCCTAGGTGGTGGAAATCCTAAGGGGGGTAACCTTAGGTCCTACGGGGTGATAACCCTAGGTGGCGAAAAACCCTAGGGAGCGGTAACCCTAGGTCCTAGGGGGTGGTAACCCTAGGCAGAAAGTCTAGTCGGTCTGGAGGATCGGACTGGCATCAGGTATGCTCTCTTGAGTGGAGTAGGTGAGGACGGGTTCCCCACAGACGGAATAGTAGGCGTCGGTTCGACCTAGGGTTTCTGGTCGAAAATCCAAAGTCAGAATCGGACAGTTCAAAGACTGTCAAACTTACTTTTCTAATATATTATCTTTTATGTTATAACTTTGTTTTGTAGGAGACTAACATTTTGTGCAAGGGTAGAATTGACCAGGATCAGTCGACCGAACGTTTGGATCGATCGACCGAACCCCCAAGCAGCAAGTCATATTTCCAGTGAGTGGACCAGGCTCGACCAGGGGATCGGTCGACCAGACCTGGTTATCGGCCGACTGAACCGGAGACAGGAGTTGACCAAATCAAAGTGGAGTGAACGGATTGGGCGGATCGGATGAGGAGGAGATCATCTGATCGGTCGATCGAATGTGGGGATCGGTCGACCGATCTACCTCGGGTCAAACCTGATCCTGAGCTTTAAGGATCTGGATCAATCCTGCGGAGCCTATAAAAGGAGCCTCGGGAAGTAGCTTCGACATCATCTCTCGAACATAACATCCTGTGCACTTGTACGTTGTTCCGAACGCTCAAACGACACTCTGCTGCTCTGACAACTGATGACTAACTTTCCTCATCTTGTGTGTTGTCAGTATTGTAATTCTTCATTCAACACTTGTATTTTTAAGCTGTAAAAGATTTACCTGATTATAGTTGTTGTCCAAAGTAAACGCTCAACGAACGTGGGCCTTGGAATAGGAGTCGCCCTAGGCTCCGAACCAAGTAAATATTAGTGTCTTTTGCTGTGTCTTGTTTAATTTCCGCTGCTCTTACTCTAATTTCCGAATACGAAACATGTGAAAGGAACGAGCGCTATTCCCCCCCCCCCCCCCCTCTAGCGCTTCTCAATCCAACACTTTAGTTGAGCGTGTAGTTGCGAAGCCGTTTCTCTAGGAAGCATTTTAATGTTAAATAAATTGTTTAATAAAAGGTCTCTTTTATTTACCTTTGACTCGTTGGTCCCCTCGTGTAGCTTTACCAGACAGTCCCACAGTTCTTTATCGTTGTCGTAGGAGCTGACTCGGTTCAACGCCTCCATTGTGAGCCCGCACTGAATGGTGTTGATCGCCTTGTAGTTTAGTTGTGCCTTCTTGATCATTGGAGGAGTCCACTCTTCAGTTTCTAGTGGTATTCCATCTTTTGTTGGAGGTGTGTAGCCTTTCATTATTGTAAACCACAGATCAATATCAGACTTAAGGTAGCACTCCATCCTGTTCTTCCAATAGCTGAAGTTGTCCCCTTTGAATAGAGAAGGTCGGACGGTGTTGTATCCTTCTTAGTAGGAATTTGACATCATTGACTACAAGGGAAAAAAATAACAAAACAAATTTTCAAGACTTTCGTCTTGGGATTAGTAGTGATGGAAAAGAAATAAGAAAAAGAAAGAGAATTCTAAAATAAAAAGAAAGAAAAAGTTTTAAAAGTGCTATGAAAAACAGTTAAGTATTTTCAGAGCTACGAGGCTCTGATACCAATTGTTAGATCGAATGGGTGCAATGGAGGGGGGTGAATATCGTGCTTTTAAAACTTTTCTTTTACTCGTTAAAAATAAAGTCGTGCAGCGGAAAAATAAAGAACAGTTCGGTTACTTGGTTCAGAGCCTAGGTCAACTCCTACTCCAAAGCCCGCGATTCTTGACCGCACCGATGAGCAATCCACTAAAATCCTTCTTTCTGAAAACCTCAGAAAGAAGCAATGCGTACAATATGCAAGATAGTAACACCCTACTATCTTGTAAGAGTTTAAGTACAATGCAAGTATAAATAAATGTACCAACAATAATAAAAGATGAAGCTTGGTTGGCACTTCTGGATGGAGCAGCTTGCAAGTTGTATAGTAGTAGCATGATCAGCAGAAGCTTGCATAGTGATTAATTTCAAACCAAACAGCATTATACAGTCTCTAGCCTCGAGCTCTCTTTTATAAGAATCGTCGATGTTCGATCGATCGATCCCTGGGTTCGGTCGACCAAACCAGCTCCCTTCCTTCCTGGCTGAGATCCGATACTGATTCGATCTTCGGCAATTAATGACCATTAAGGGTTCGGTCGATCGATCTCTGTGTTCGGTCGACCGAACAGGCTCCTTCCTTGTTCCTCAAGATTTGCCGAGATTTATATTTACTATGCCTTTAATATTGATCGTTCGGTCGATCGATCCTCTAGTTCGGTCGACCGATCAGTGTAGTTTCTTTCGTTGCTGATTGTTGCTGATTGAATTAATCTATGCTGAGTCAACCTGATTCAGTCGATCGATCCCTACGTTCGGTCGACCAATCAGGTCATAATCTGTAAAACAGTGTTTGACGAAGTATCCCTGCAACACAAAGGTTAGCACAGTAATATATAATACATGAGTATTATTAGACAGTAGAACCTGTCTTGATCTCAACTTGGAAACCTTCCCAGTTTCTTCAGTTAGATCAGCGACCTTAGGTTGTTCCCTTCAAGAACTCGACCTCTCTGTTGCTCCTCCAATTGTTTACCTCAACCTATCTGTCAAACATTGATCCTCCAAATCTTGTTTAGACTTTTCACTTAGCCTTGATCGGCTCACCAGAACTTTTCTCTTGATCTTCGGTCCTCCAGAGCGCTCTATCACACCGCCAAGCGTCGGGTCCTCTCGTCCCACTTGGACTTTCACCTGGGTTCCACGATCTGCTAAGACTTCTCCTGCCTAGCCTCCAACTAGGTCTTCCCCGATTGAGTAAGCAGTCTGCACACTTAGTCAACTTGTTAGTTCACAACAAGACTTAACTTGAACCTTTGACAACATCAAAACTAAGGTTTGATTCTGGTGCAACATGGACCAACAGTTAGGATCGAAGGATGTCCACATATCTCCACAATGACATGATATTGTCTACTTTGGACTTATGTCTCATGGCTTTGCTCTTGGGCTCTCCCTAAAGGACCTCATACCAATGGAGATATCCTACATCCTTTTTAAACCCATGATGTTTACCAAATCTTTCCAATATGGGACTTTGATTGAACCCCAACAATCCTCCTCTCAAACGAAAGACTACAATTACTCTCATGGTCCGGACCTCCCCACGAGCATTCGGTCACCCTGACAAACTCTGGGTCTCCCCACAAGTATCCACATCCGATCATCTTGACTTACTTCGGGCCTCCCCGCGAGCATTCGATCACCTTGACCTGATTCGAGTCTCCTACGAGCATCCGGTCACCCATCTGACCTACTCCAGGCTTCCCCGCAAGCATCTGGTCACCCCGACCTGCTCCGGACCTCCCCACAAGCATCCGGTCATCCTGACTTACTTGCCTCCCCACAAGCATCCGATCACTCATGACCAGCCCCGGGTCTACCCTCAACATCGTTTTAAGGCTGCCCCATATGGCATCTGGTCTGGACCATGGCTCTGATACCACTTGTTCGGACCGAAGGATGTCCACATATCTCCACAATGGCATGATATTGTCCACTTTGGGCCTAGACCCTCATGGCTTTGCTCTTAGGCTCTCCCTAAAAGGTCTCATACCAATGGAGATATCCTACATCTTTTTTTAAACCTATGATATTTACCAATCTTTCCAATGTAGGACTTTGATTGAACCCTAACAGATATAAAATGGAAAACCTTAGGGGGAAGCAACCCTAGGTAATGAGAAGTGTTGGAGGAGTGAACTCCAAGCATGTGTGATCGAACGTGCGATCTACTAGACCAGCGAATCTTGAATACTGCTGACACTCTTTATTTTATTATTTTATATCTATTGTGCTAACTTGGTGTTACATAAAAGTTTTAGTTGATAAGGTTGATCAAACACTAAGTAAGACCAGAGAAAGTCCAAATAGATCTAAATGACCAAATGTTTGGAAGGTAAGGTCACGTAAACAACTGGAGAAGAGAGATCCAGTGAGGACGAGTCCCAATGGAACTATAAGCGTTGGCCCAACTTAGATCCATTTTAGAAATCTAAGTTGATACCAAGAATAGATCCTAGTCAAATCGGATAGGATCTAATTCATATTTTTTTATACGTCAACTCTGTTTGTAGGTATTTTTTGTTATTTTGGACTAACATATTTTATAGTAGTTAGAAGCTTTGGATGAACAATGCTAAAGGTGCCTAAGTTGAATAGAGGATACCTTGGATAAACAATATAGGAGGCACCTTAGCTAATTGGAGGCACCTCAAATGAGTCACTAAAGGCGCCCTGGATGGATGGATGGATGGATGGAGGAGTCTCCACGCAAATAAACTTCACAAATGAAGTTTCAGCTATTGGAGTGCCCTGGATTGATTAGAGGTGTCTCAAATGAGACTGGAGGCACCCTCGGAGGATTGGAGGTGTCCTCAGACTGATAAACAGCAATGAACTCAGATCAAATCATCTCAAATGGAGGCACCTTGGGTCATTAGAGGCGTCTCCAATGCAGCATAAAAGAGGGGTTTGGCCAGCTTTTTCTACATCAACTTTCTACAAGCCTTCTAGCTCTTTCTATTACATCGTCTCACTGCTATCTCTTTTCTATGACTCTACTACATCTAATTACTAGAGACACACCGACATCGAGCTTCGTTCTTCAACTATATTTTCCTATAGGTAAAATTGGTGTTTTTAATTAAGTTAATTTTCTATTGTTCTTGTATAAGAAAGTGTAGCTTGTTACACTTTCTTTAATTTGTAATCGAAGTTTGATTTTTAGTATATTTCCTAATTGATATGGTCCAATGAATCATGGGCTTTGAAGTAGGAGTCGTCGAAGGCTTCAAACAAAATAAAACCAACTAGTGTACTTATTTTTCACTGTGCTTGATTATTTAATATTTCCACAACATACATAGTTTTTCGATAAATTTTTAAAATTGAAAAGAAAATTTTTAAAGCGAGATTCACCATTCTCTCTTGTTCTTTTCGATCCTACATAATCTACTTGGACTTTTCTCTTACCAACTTCCCATTGAACTTTTGATCACCAAGTATTCGATCAACTTTAATTCACTTGAACTTTTCTCTTGCCAATATCTCGTTAAACTTTCGATCACCAAGTATCTAGTCAATTGTGACCCACTTCGACTTCTCGTCTTCGTGCTAACTTCTTGTTGGTTTCCCGATTACCAGGTGTCCAATCAACTATGACTCACTTGAAATTTTCTCGCCTCATTCCGACGTCGCATTGGACTTCCGACACCGTCGAGTTTTCAGTCAATCTCGACATACTTGACTTTTTGTACCAATTCTCTATTGGACTTCTGACATCATCCAGTATTCAGTCAATCTTAACTTACTTGACATTTTATATACTAACATATTTATCAAATATCAAAATCCAAAATCAAACAATCTGAACTTAATCAACTTGATCAACTTTAATCTGAGATCGATTGCACCATCAAAAATGTCTTCCACCTTAGTTTTTGATCTCAAAAATACTTTATTTTTAAAGTTATTATAAGAAATTTTAATTAAATTATTTTACATTGTAGTAATTTTAGTATAATAATTTTGGTCAAAACTATAATATGTATAACGATTTTTATTATAAATACTATACGTTATAATAGTTCTTGTTCAAAATTATTATACATATAATAATTTTGACCGATTAAATTCGAATAATTTTAATTAAGTTTGAGTAATTCTAATTAAGTTAGAAAAAATATTTTAATATAATAAAATTTTATGTGTAATAAATTTAAGTAAAATTGAAATCGCTTTATTTAAAGATATTTTTAAAATGAAAAGTATAATAAAGTTTTTTTTTTACTTATACGGATCGCTCTGTAATGGACTAGGATTGTCCCGTATATTGAGGGAAAAAATTCTTTTAAAATTTAAAATTAAAGTTAAAAATTTAATAGTTTCATCGACTTCATCTATTTAATCCCTAATCTAAATTTAAAATTTTTAATATTTATATATATTTTTTATTTTTTTATTTTTTAGAACTGATCGATTAATTCGTCTAATTTACCAAGGTCGAATTGGATTAAGAATTTCATAATCCATTGAGATGGCTGATTGGTCTGCCCCATGATAGATTTTTAAAGAATTGACACATCCATCATAAATTGATCTTTGACGTTTGACACTATTATACACTGCTATATATAATCTGGAGTTACTTTTAATGATACGTAGAATTTTGATATAGTCAAGATAAATATTTTTTTATATGTTAGTCATTATTTTTAAGATTAGTAGTCGTTTGTGATTTATCTTCTCCGTATTAATCCTAAGATTGATTGATAGAAACATTAGGAATGAACATATTCATCTTTTATCACTATGATTTTTTTTTTTTTTGTGAGAAGTGTTTGGTTAAGTTGTCTTTTGTCATGTCTGCTGATTTATTTAATTTCATTGAAAGAAAGGAACACAGGTTTGTTGGAGAAAATTTATATGCAGTTCTTAATTATAAATAAAATTTTATATATAACTTTTATTATATAAAAAAATAATTTCTACTTTCTAACTTAAACATAATATATATTAATTTATCTAATTATCTGTGTACATTTTAAATATGTCTAAAAATAAATCCTTCTTAAATTAGTATAATAAATTAGAATCTATTAAATTTTTTATTAAATTGAACATGATTTTTTTTCTATCTGAATTGAATGAAAAATATACTTGATAGATTGTCTTTAGTGCTTATTTGAATGAAAAATATACTAGATTACTTTTAAATAATATTCAATAGAAAATATATTAGATTCTCTTTAAATGGTACTAAATTTAAGAGAAATTATATTAAGTAAGAAAAAATATGCTCAATTTTCTATTCTAACCAAACATACTGAATACCAATTTATCTAATTATCTCTCATATTTTTTAGATATAAAAAGTTTTAAAATAAGTATAATTGCTCTTAAATTTATATTTCATATCAAATTAAACACTATTTTTTTCTACCTCAATTGGATGAAAAATACATTAGATTTTTTTTTTAATTGTGTTGAATTTAGGAGAAATTATATTAAACAAGAATAAAATTATACTCAATTTGATAGAAAATATAGTCGATTCTAGTTTAAAGTACTAAATTAAAGAGAGATTATACTTATTTTTAGATTTTTTTTTATAATTAAAAAATATGAGTGGCAATTAGATAATGATGTTTGTATGAGGAAATTGAAGCTAATAAAATTTTATATATACGGAGTGGAAATAAAATTTTTTAAGGATGGAGACAATATATAAAGTTGAAGTTGTATTTAGGGATTATTTTTCTAATTTACTCGGATTTTTTTTTTTTTACTTTCGAGTTCCTCGTATTTTATTTTTACTAAAATATTTTCTATCTTGGTATTATGATTTGGTCGCACACATAGATTTTCTTTATTTAACTATATTTTAGTTATTTTCATAATTAAAAGGCACATCATTTTTAGAGTAAATTTTATTCTGAAAATACTTTTTACTTTGTTAGAAAATTATTACGCAAATCTAAAATTTGCCACTATGCTTATAAACCAGTCATAATTATCGGATCGGATCAGACAAATTTTGCATTGTTTTCTAAAAATATCTTGTATTATAATTTTAAAATTTAAAAAGAATCTGAACAATTCAATCTCAAGGAAGGAAAGTAAGTTTGTTTTCCTCCTAAATGTACTTTATTTTTAAAGTTATTATAAGAAATTTTAATTAAATTATTTTACGTTGTCGTAATTTTAGTATAATAATTTTGCTCAAAACTATAATACGTATAACAATTTTAACTATAAATACTATACGTCATAATTGTTTGATCATAATTATTATACATATAATAATTTTGACCGATTAAATTAGAATAATTTAAATTAACTTTGAGTAATTCTTAGAAAAACTATTTTAATATAATAAGATTTTGTGTAATAAGTTTAATTAAATTGAAACACTTTTATTTAAAGATATTTTTAAAATGAAAAGTATAATAACTTTTTTTATATAATTTTTTTTAGCATAGGAGATCTTTGAAAAAAAAAAGAAATCCCCAATAAAATAATATCATTGTCTCCTTATTAATTTTCATATAATTAGAGCTATTTATTTGAATTGGTCCATCCAAGTGACCCACCTTGTCAAATAATTTAAGTAAATTAGATTAATATTTTATCAACATATTTAAAATAGCTCCAGGTGGGTTGATCCGTTTGGGCCGTGACCTACGCAGGTCGACCTATGATGGACTTGGTTAGCTCACAAGTTGAGAAAAAAACTTTTAGAATTTAAAACTAAAATCGAAAGCTCAATCGATTCGTAGGCTTCATAGTCACATTCACGATCTATATACTGCACACCCTTGGGTGTCAGCCGTAAACGTCCCTCACAATCACATTAGTTAGAGTACCTAATAGTGATCCTAACTCCCTGACCTATAAGGGGTGCTCATGCCTACCGCCTATAGGATGTGCAGGCTATCACAATCTTATATGTCATACTTATTATATCACACATTCTGTGAACATCTAATTTTTAATTTCATTTTAATTTTTTTATGTTTAATTTTATAATTCAATTCTAAAATTCTAAAGGTACAATCTGATTCACATAACCAATGCTAAAAAAATTTTAAAAAAAAAAACAAAAAAAAAATATGTATATATATAATTTTTCGGAGGACTCTTGGGTTGATATGTTTAACTCACCTTGGATCGAGTTGAGGATTTCCTAATCTTGCTCTGTCTTATGAATTTTTGATGGGTCAAATCTCATCGCGGATTGACTCATTTGATAGCATATATAATCTTGAATTCGCTTTGTCATATTCTCACAGATATAATTAAGTTGGTACTTGCACGAGAGAATTACTTCGTTGAGTTGGCTTTGCCCTGACAGCTGATTTATTTGATTTCACGGAAAGAAAGGACCACTACAAAGCATTGAAAGGGATGCCCACTTTTGTTGTCCTTCAGTGACAACATTTTTTTTCTTTTTTTTTCTTGTGATAGTCACATCCACTTAGACTTGTTCTACCTAATTAGTGATTATTATTTATTTTTTCAAAAAAAAAATGAAAGGAAATAATTGTATCCCTTCATTACTTTCTTTTGATTTGGCAATGTATGGTGTACAAAGACTTTGCATCTTTTCAAGGTCAATAAGGCACTGGTAGGGATCAAAGTATTAATTCTATGTCTCCTTGCATAAATGAAAAGATTTTTTGGACTTGTTCAAACAAAACAAACTACAGTGGGGATCAAAGAATTAATTCCATGTGTCTTTGTTCGACAAATTTAAGTGATTGGAACATAATACAAGTGGCTAATTAGTTAAGTTAGAGCGGATTATTTGTCTATAGAGCATTGAAACGTCAAAGTGCTTAGAGAATTTAGAAGGAAAAAATTTAAGGTAGAAGAACATAATTGAGTGGCCAAAACATAACCATTGATCAATGTCTAATAATCGTATTCAATCTACAACCTTCATTTGTCGAGACCGAGACCCGAAAGGCTTCTTCAATTTAATATATTTGAACACATAGTCTTGGTTATGAAAATTTTCTTACAAAACTCCTAAGCCGAGGACCTTCAGCAATTTAAAGAAGAAAATAGGTATAGAAGAAAGTCATTTCTTTAGCATATAATGGATGTCATTGATAACATAACAATGCTTTCTTGAAGTTCATTCAATTCAATGTGTTCTCGCCTCAAGAAGAGTTTAGTCATATATTTTTCTAAAAATAATAATAAAATGAATCGACAAATTTTCTAAAAAAAATGTAGGAAAATTGTAAAGATGCAACAATGCCTCCTGAACTTTTCAAAAACCTGTTGAAACTCTTCCGAATGCACGCAAGGAGGGACGACATCTAAAGCACACGAAGCGACAAAGATAATGTGTATCAGGTGCATTATGCCTGCCTTTTCAAACAAATCCCATTTTCATTCATCTGCCTGTGAACTTTCATGCCGTTCAGAAACGTTATGGTTCCTGATTCTCATGTTCATTTGCGACTTGAAGACATGAAGAGCTGTAGTGTAACACTTGGATTTCCTTCAATCCACAAACATGATGTGAAGACCTCCCTCTTCATGCTAATGTTCTCCAATGGTTGAAGTCTATTTTTTCAAGAGGGGGTTTCTTTTGTTAGCTTGAACAAAAGGACAATATAAAAATTATACAAAATTTTATAATATCTCATGGGCCATGATTGACTCGAGCACACTAACCATGCCAAAGGTATGTTTTTAAGAACTTGATTCAAGTTACCAACATGACATGGCAATTTTCTTGTAATATATTTCACCTAAAAGAAACTTTTGTTAAATCTAGAGATAAAAAGGTTCCATTGAAAAAACTGCAACTGTGAGCATTTTTTTCTTCTTCTTACAGCATACTTGGCATTTCATTTGATTGGGTCTCAACAGTCTATATGCTGCGAAAAAAGTACCTAATTTGCATGCCACATTCTATATATTTACTTGCATTCACCATAAGATTCTAAGGGACAATATTGAACAAGAAAATCTGAAAATTTTACCAATCTGAAAATTTTACCAGAAAATCCAACTTGCATTCACCACAAGAAGGTTGTATGATTCAACTTAAAGGTCAAGCTCAGAGCACCTTTAAGGTAACCAAGTCATACACAGCCCAGGTTGAGGGAGGTGTTAATAAAAAATGGTGTCGCTGGCAATTCACTGTGACATTTCATTCGAACAGAGACTGCACCTTGACTGCATTCGTTTGAGGATCTATGTGAATATGATAACACCTCAACCTTCAATGTCATCATTGGCCTCTCCTGCATATGATGATCAAGAAGAAAGAATGTGGATGTCATTTCAGAACTCAATTAGTTCAGTAAAAATGCATGTTGGTCATTTCCCAACTTACAAGGATACATAAAAAGGATGCATGAAGAATTTGACATTGCATGGTAGTTATTCCAGCAGACGCGAACCTATTGATATCCTACTTACCATGCATGCTCTTGATGAAACTGCAAAGGTCCGATATCATCTCTCTCTGCATCTCTATAGCTGGAAACTGTTGATTATAAGCAAAGAATGAGAGATGGTGACAGTCAGGATCATTTTTTGGCTTAGCAATCTGTAGGATTTTAATGTATGTATCTCTGGCATGGCGAGGAAGAGTACTTTGAGCAGCTACTTTTAATCCTCTTTCCCAGGCTGCGTTCAGAACCTGAAGAAAAATTTCATGAGTCAGCATGCATGGATTTATCTTGCAAAAATAAAAAAATGTAGCACCGAGTACATGATTTTAACAATCTCATGGACCTGCCAGCTTAACGCTTCAGGATCAGCAAATGCTCCTTCATTTATCTGAACACAAGCCTGCGGTCGGGAAGATGTAAATTTCATAGTTACTGAGTGTTTCTTAAGCATGTCAAAAACTGCGGCGTAGCCATCTTGATTTGTAGGATTGTGAAACCCAGCTGTGAGTTCAGCAGCATGACTACTTGTCCGATACCACCAGTAAATTGCAGGAATCTACAGAATGGAGAATATAAAGCTACTTGAAAAGATGGTTCCGGGTATTAATCATAATTTTTAAACTCTACATAGCATCAATTTTTTTGACCATGTGTGGAAGCATGGAATATTCTGCACAACTTTATAGGCATCCAATAGTTTAACAGGCAGCTCTAAAAGAAAAATGTAGAATGTAGTTTGAGAATTAATACTAAAGTTTAGCAGGATAAGTTATTATACAGATAACTAAGTGTAACAAATGTCAAACAGTTGGCTTTCAAGTTTAAAAGGCAAATACCTTAACGACAATTTCTATTCCTTCAAATGCCAGGTTTGTAAGGGATAATATCTGATCTGCATGGTCTATGAGTGTTTGTGCATACCAATGAAGAAAAAAACGTCCATAGTAGCTGTCGTAATCTCCCTTGTCACAGAAGAATCTAGTTTCATCTGGCCTTGAATTGTAATGCCCAGCATTATCAGGTCCTCTTGCCCAAACCAAGTGTCCACGTGCTTTTGCTGCAAGTCGAAGATTCTTCTGCATATATTTGTCATAGCACTGTACACGATGGAGGTCAACAAGTTTATTTGAAAATCACACATCAAAGAGTGTGTATCTTGACTCACAAGAATAAAAAACTATAACGCTCACATCACCATAACAGCTTGATTTCAATATTATAAGACGCATGACGAAGGGGAAAAAATTCTCAAAATGACGAACAGGCCACTGGGGAAGGGGGAATCAGTCAGAAGAAGAGAGACAATGAAAAGGGGATGGAACTCAGTTAATAGTGGAATCAGAAACTACAATCTTTTTATCCTCGTGCCTCTACTTTTGCTTAGCACACATTTGTCGCAATGTAAGTGCTCTGATCAAAATCCAATAGAAACACTGCTAAGTCACTTCTGAATAAAGAATCAAGCTACAAAAATCTTGGATTTTGCATTTATCATTTTCTTTTCTACTAAACAGGATACGATTTTGCTGGTCCCTCAGAAAATGAAAGCATTTGTATAAAACTTTTTCAAGGCAATTATCAATCCCCTTATGTGCTATCTTCTATCTAGCAGTAAGTTGAATTATTAATTTATAGTAATTGCAAAAACAGGAAGGAATTTATGTGTTTCTTATTATAATTACCTAGACATATTAAGCATGAACTTATGTTGTTGACAAACCAAGAAAAGATACCTGAAACTCACCGATGCCAGGATATCTCCAACCCATTCTTTCTGGAAATGAAGGGTATTTCAATTCCCCTGAAGCACCAAGTCCAATTTCAACAGCAGAAATAAATCTACTCTCAATCAAGTCACTGAATTCTGTTCGAAAACTTCTCATAAAATCGTAACAGACCTGAAGACATAAACAGTAAAATATGATCAACTTTATGTCAAACATGAATGGTGAATAATGAAATGACAAAAAAAAAGATGCATGATAGCAAATTTAATGACAGATATGACACTCCAGGTTTTAAAGGAAAAAAAGTAGGGTTTTGAAAGGAACTCCAGTGATAAGTTTTTCCTATTTTTGGAATTTCCAAATTATACAACAAAAGAATTGTTTAATGACAAAATTTATAAAATGCTAATGTTGTCAGCATACCTCAACCCCAGTTCTTCCTCTCAGCACACGTGCTTTATCTATTCCCCAGGAAAGACATTCAGTGCTTCTCCTACCTTCACGATCTGTGAAAAAAATATCTTGATTATCCTTTCCAATCTCCAGGACCCACTTGGGTAGGGAGACTGAAATATCACCAGAACTGTTCCCTCCAGATTCATGAAATGCCATTACCACCTTCACAGATTTTTAGAACCAAAAAGGTGATCAGATCCTTAAGTCTCTATGAATATCTAAAAGACTGCAATAAGCAAGCACAGGAGTGGAACTTGTTCTACATGCATCTCATAGCTCTTACCTGAAGCTTCAGTTTGAACTCTCGAATAATATTAAAGAGATCTCTGTAACCAGACCAATCATACTTGCCTGGATTCCATCCTTCCACCACTCCCCACCAACAATGTACAATCACCCCATCGACATTTAATGACTCCAGATGCCTTAATTCTTGTCGCACAGCTACTGGATTGACCAGTTGACAATAAGTGTTCATCATGCCACTCTAAAACAGGGAGGAAAAAGGAAAAAAAATAATTTCAAGTTGAATCCAGAAATTAACACCTACACCAAGGGAAATACTTGAAACTAAGCAATTATAGAAAGAAAGAGAGGCCAAAATTTTAGCTAAATCCAGATGAAAAGGAAGTACATTAATCCCTATGTACTTGTGATTAGGTTTGTTATTAATAGCTACCAACTCAAATGATCAAAGTATTTTATAAATTCAAGTGTAACTCTAGTTTGAGCAACATCATATTTTTTCTTCAGCTGAAAGAGTATAAAGCAAAGCATTTATGGTATGTTTATAGAAGGCACAGGTGTTGCTTATATTCAATTTTTTTTAAGCTCATACTTAGTTGCTGGAACTTTTAGCTAGGCAATTTGGTTCCGGTAGAATTGGAGCGAAAAAAAAAGGTAAAGTCATCACCTTAACAGCCCCTCCAGGGCGTCCCCACACTCTCTGGAAGGAGATAAATTTGTCCTAGCGCAGCGGACCTTTATATGGGAAAGGTCAAGCACCCTTGACACCCGTTGGAAATTGACCCTAAGACCTATTGAAGGAATCACCCAAACAGTACCAACTGTGCCAACCCGTAATATTGACAGATAATATAGTTGCCATTATGATTTTCATTATGATTTTTGTATGCATGTCCTTAGTCCTTAACATCTTAATAAAAGACCAAGATATTGAATTTCTTGGTGTATGGATTCAATTGTAGTAAGTTGACAAGTCCAATAATTAATTTTTAAAAAAAACTATTTCTTATACTTGATCCCTTTTTGCCTACTGATTTTATTATTAAATCCGAAATGAAGAAATTGAGAATAATGAAGAGTTAAATTTCATAGCCAGGTTAAGCATTTCTCTGTTTGGTTCCCTTAAATTTTCATGCTTTATGATAATGCTGCAAATTTAGATCAAGGGAAAATAAAGATTAGAGCATTGAAGCCAACATGTAAGAGATGAATAAATGTCAGTAGACATAGCAATTTAAGCCATAACCACTAGGACCTTTACTCAACAAATTAACATCTACCTCAACTAGTTATTTTTAATAACTAATAAATCGAGCACTCAACAGAATTTTGCACTGGATTTTGATGCTATTAACTTTTGAGAAGAAAGAGTTTGTAGCACTCCAAGACAGTGTTAAAAAAAGCAAAAGAATTATTAGCAAGTCCACATTGCATGATATTTCATTCAAGAGAAAATTGTAAGCAAATACAAATTATTTTGACTTACTGAGAGCAAAGCATAAATAGACACATAAGAAGTTCCAGCACATTCAGCATTATCATGTGCATGTTCTCGATTCAGCTGTCAAAAATTGCAATGAAGAATATTGATAACGTAGAACAAAGTTTAAAGCAGAATGACTAAATTAGGCACAAAGCACAGAACAATCATCAGACACACGTGGCTGATGCAAGGATAGACACATAATAAGCTTAACCCATCACTTCTGAATCAAAACAAGAACAATATTAGTATGTCATCAGAGAAGAAATAAATTTTTAAGAATGCTGATATATCTTGTGGATCTTTCAAAAAAGTAATATATGGCAGGATAGTTGTCTCAATTTGATGCTCTTTAGTTTTATATTAGTGCTATTCTTGAGGAATCTACTTTAGATACTCTTCTACCATTTCTGTAATTTGTATTGCACCATGCTTCTAAAATAAAACAGTGAGTATCTCGCATTTTTTATAACATCGGAAAAGACTTGCAAAGGTCAATCCTACTATCTTCTGATCTTAAGCAACAATGTAACAAGCAGGAAATTGATCAATAACTAAGCATGCATAAAAACAATGTGTCAATTATGCATCCACACAAGGCACAAAATCTGAAATTATAACCTTTTAATTTAAATGATTTCCTTTGTAGATTAGGAAAAATAATATAATAAATTTATTTGAATTTGGATAGATTTCTTGTAAACAATTTTCAACAAATTAGCTATATACAGATATAGATAAGAACAGCAAGAAAGTAACAATTGGCAAATTGATCAATAACTACACAAACCCAAACTGATGTGTTATTTATGGATCCATGCAATGCCCATTATTGGGAATTGTATAGTTAAGTATTAAATGTCCTTTGTCTTAAGAACTATTCTTTGTGAAAAAAAACACATTAAAATTATATATATATATATATATATATATATATATATATATAATCTCAATAAACAAACGTTACCAATTTCATAATATGAATAACCAATGAGAAACTAGAAATCAACATACCTGGTCAGGTTCGAAACTCTCACGTGAGTTAACCGGGCTTGTACTAGCACATTTATCATTCTTTATGTTTCTTTCTGCAACAACAACAGAACCAAAGGATGCCGGTGACAATGTCTCATCAATCCTAAGAAGGGCAGCCTGAGTGTCTAATGATGCTTTAACAGAGTAATTCTTCAGGGAAGTGGGAGATAAAGGACTTTCATCGGATCTAATTGGAGTTGGTGTCTGCAGTGGTGGTCATAAATATATAAGATAAGGCGAATGGTTGTATGTTAGTAATTAAAAGCGTATGATCATGCCTTGTAAAATTGACTCATTTTTAACAAATGCTGTGAAAAGATTGATGAGGAATTAAGTTGATTGCTACACTAGTACAGGAGTTAATTCATAGACAAAAATAAAGCTTTGCCAGGCTAAAATTAAGAATCCAAGTTAACATCATGACAAAAATACACCAACTACAATTCTCTCATTTCTCAATGTTAACAGCAGAGGATGTGCAAGGGTCTTAGCAAAGTTTGCTTACACGAAGATCTCTATTTTACTAGCCCCATCCCTGTTCAATGTGGCATTGCATCAGAGATCTGCAACTAAAAGGGGACCAGCTTTGAGACATAATACTAGAGAATCTACTCCTGGTCAATTTATTATAAGAGAAAGCCAGTATAAGCCTTTGGCGACGAGAATTAAGAACAGAATTCAACATTCAAGCATGTCCAGCAAAAGACAGTCAACGCCGATTTCGAACAGATTAAAAGAATTGAAGCTTCTTAACTTCACTCTACTTTTTCCAAAAATGGGACTGAAACCAAAATCTGTTTTTTTTAAGCTTAAAAACAACTATCCTGGTTCCTAAGATTCAAGGACCTGGTTTAGATACGATTATAGGCGGAGAAGGAGCAGATTACCAATTGAACTGGTGGAACGTCGGCTGGGATGGAGGAGGCAAGGGCGGGGGATTGTCGGTACGTGGTTCCATCGGGCTGGACGATCCACCCGGCCTCGCGTGCGAGGGCGGCGAGCACGTCGTTCATGTCCGCTCTCGCCGGGAGGAGAAAGTTCCCATACTGGCGAAGGCCAGTGAGCATCCGGCTCGTGATCGCTCGCCGGTGCCGCTCCCGAAGCTTCGTCCGCTCCTTCTCCCTCTCCCGCTCCTTCCTCCCCTTCGTTGCGACGGCGCCTCCGCCACCGCCAGAGACGGAGGCGGCGAATCCACGGAGGCGGCGCTGCGGCGGAGGAACGGGGAAGTCGTGGTCGCCTGCCGGCGACGGCGACTGTTGCTGATCGAGGTCCTGCTTCATCTCCATCACACCATAAAAGGCAAAAACCCCTCTTTAGGTATCCCCGGACCCTTACTATTTAAGTCAATCAATGGGCAAGTGTAATAATTGGATACAAAGATTAGATTTTAGAGGGTCATTTCCTCCCCCTTCCCAATTTTAAATTCCCAATATATATAAATTAATTGCATTATACTTTTACAAATACCTTATTTTATATATTTATCGTATTTAGTTTTTAATTTTATAAATAAACCAATTATTATAAAATTTAAAATCTTTCATAGAATAATTAAAAAGATTTTAAACATTTGTCCTTAATAAAAAATCAATTGCTTGAAAAGAAATGTAAAATTTTTTGTTTCCTTCCTATGGCACCTATCTTTGATACCAAACTACGGTATTATTAGCTTAGGTTACCATATTACTTCAACAAGTATTGAGATCAATCCTTAACGTGTATAAAATAGATATTTAATTATTTTAGGTCATTGTGCTAAGATAAATATCTCATGATTTATCCCTTTCAAAAAATAAAAAGTCGTTCTACCAGGAGGACCGTTAAAATAACAACTTCATTTTTTTTTAATGTGATTAAGTTGTTATTATTATTTGAGTTACCAATAACATTATAAATTATTCTATTGAATTATACAAAAGTAATTTTAGAAAAAACTTTAGCGATGTTAGTTTTGTATTTTTTCCAAATCACATAAGTTTTTTGGTATTATTCAATTTGCATAACCTCCCCTGGATTAAATTTTCATTTTACCTTTCACAAAAATCATCAAAATCTCATGTGCGTCCAAAGGGTTCAATGGTTGTATGAGGCATGTCAATGAACCACTTGTACGTTTTACCATAAAAAGTTCCAACGCCTCCTCATGCTTACTTCATCGGTGAAATCAGAAACCCTAGTTGCCATCAATGAAAATGACATAAAAGACAACTTTTACTTCCCCGCCCTGCCTCTATTTAGTGTTCTCCAGTGCTTTCACCAGTCAAGCTTAGGCCTTGTCGACGAAACCTTGAACGACAACTCTCAATGCTTGACCGGTGGCTGTATGATCTCCTATTGGTACAAGGCTTCTTGTTTGTATTAGAAGCATTAGCTAATCAAACTTAAATTTTGATATTAGCAAAAGTTTAAAGTTAATGGTTATTATGATTTAACGAGCTTAGTTAAGTGTGCAGGAAAATCCTAGTTGAGGCTAAGTAAAGATGTCCTGGTCAAGTATATTGGACCAAGAAGTCCTATTCGAGTAAACTGAACAGAAGCCTTGGCAGATCGAAGACATTAGGTAGAAGCCCTTGTTAGTATTAGCCCTAGTATCAATTATGAGATAATCGTAAAGGGCTCATTTTGTATCATATATCATTATTAATAAAAGGTAAAGTTGGTTATTATATTTATTTCAGTTCAGTGTCGATTGAATAAGTATAATAATGTCTTTGAGTAGTAGGTTCTTATCTATAACATATCAATTGGTTGAATTGATAATGAGATATTGTAGATATACATAGAACACTACTCTTAACTATTCCTAATAGAGCATTAATATACAAGGACAATATTAATGCGTTGAGACTAGTATATAGGTCAACGGATGACTTAATCTCACAAGTCATGGATATGAGATATCAAGTTGACACATAGATATATATTAGAGAATATATACTGAATGACCCGCCATGAGAATGTTTTATGGATCGTTATATGAGTGTCATAAACATTCTCATGTGACTATTGGTATGAATAGTCCTTAGACCTGAAGTCGCTGCGGTTCCCTACATAAGGAGTTGTGCACTTTGGTATCGACAAACGTCGCCTGTAACAAGGTGGACAATAAAGTTGATCACTGGGCATACAATAAATTATGTGGAGGGATGTGAGTGATCAAGATGAGATCTATCCCTTCCATATGACGGAAGTGATATCTGTGGGCCCCTTAATTAGTAGGACATAGAAAGCATGACTATGCGCAAATGAGTCAATATGAGATATTGAGCTTATTTGATTGAGTGTGTCTACTTAAAGATCAATAAACACAAATGTTGATAAGAGGATGACACGGTCTATGCCTAATTGATCAATCTAGATATCAAGGATAGAGGGACAAACTCATACAAGGTAATAGTCACGGATAGGTTAGGTCGGATCTCGACTTTCTCGTCACTTGGGTAGCAATGATGTCTTGCTAGATGCCACTCATTGCTTATGTATCTAAATATTGATTTGGGTACATTGCCAATGTTACGAGAACCTATTGGGTCACATACAAAGAACAAGTAGATTTGGAGATGGGTTCATATGATGAATCATTGGATTAAGTCTTATCCGAATTGGACTTATTGAGTTAGACTCAATTGGATCTAATTGTTGGATTAATTCCAATTCAAACTAGACTTAAGGAGTTAATTTGAATTAATGAAATAGTGATTCATTGAATTTGAATTGTATGAGATTAATTGAGTAATACTCGATTGAATTAGACTTGAGTTAGACTCAAGTGAATTAGATTTGAGTTAGACTAAAGTGAGGAGACTTGAGTTAGACTCAAGTGAGGCTTAATGGAGAAATTCATTGAATTTCGAATTCAATGAATCATTTAATTTAATTTTTGAAATTTAATTTAAAATAAGAGGTTTTCAAATGTGGTCCTTAATGGAGAGTGAATGATCATTAGGGCTCATTAATAGAATTAATGTACATTAAGTGTTTTCATTGGATGAAAATACTTAAGCCATTTTCCTCTCATTTTTTGTAAGTTCTTCATTGTCTCCTTCCTCTCCTCTTCGCTTGGCCGAAACCTTCTCTAGGTTGCTAGCACAACCTTAGGTGGTTTCATCTCCACTTTGTGAGTTTGTGAGACAAACGAACACTTGTTCGTGTGGATACCGAAAGAGGCACGGACGCTTGATCGTGCTGAGATTCGAGTTGTCGGGAGATCATGTGCACGCACCAAAGGTATACTATTATGTTAGAAAACTTAGTATATGAAGTAATTTTTATTTTCCTACGCATGGATCTTCTGGAGGAACTAGTGTTTTTCCGCTGTGCATTTGTGTGTTTAGCGCATCTAGTTTCTTACATCCCTGGGGGTCACAGACACCAAGCAAAAGTCTAGGTGGGTCGAAGATCGGACATCTAGTGGGAAGTCCCGAAGGTCAAGATTGGATGTTGACCAAAAGTCTATACAGGTTAGGAGAACTAGATATTTGGCAACTGTTAAGATGTATACTTTAATCAAATGTCTGCATTTTATATTTATATATATGTTCATGCAGTTGTCCATTTAATTTATATTATAGATAATATGGTGTGTGGTGCCACACAGAAGATCATGTTATCATGTTCCTTATAAATTATAAATAGTAGCTCACAACCAAGATGGATAAGGATAAACCATTGGAACGGTTGTAGTGTAATTTGGTATTAGTTTGTCTTGACTGTAAAATTACACTAGTACACTATGTGTGTATTGAGCAGGATCATTTGAGGTTGTTCGATTTATATTGATTGCATAAAAGAATAGAACCTCTATTATTATGGATGTGCGTACTCTTAATCCTGATATAATAACAAACACATATACTTAGTATTTATTTCTTTAACTTATCAATAGGTGAGATTTATTCGTTAAATCAATAGGCCCGATAAGATGGGAGATAGTACCATTTATATGGTGTGTTGTTGATTATAAAAGAAAATTGTGTCCTATTTATTTAGGTTGATGATGTCCCCTTGAGGAGCTTATAAGGATTATCATGTAAACCCTGCAGGTGAACTTAGTCCGACATGATAATAAAGTTGAGTGGTACTACTCTTGAAATCAGATGTTAATTAATTGAGTTTTCAGTAACTCATTTAATTAACGGATATACGATATCTTAAACATGGGGAGATTAACGCACTCATGATAAGAAGGAGCCTATATTGTAATATGGGATTGGTGTGGTAGTTCAATAAAGACCCTTTAGTGGTATGAGTTATTATTGATGGAATTGGGTTGGGTGTTTAGGCTGAACATAGGAAGCCCAAGCCCATCAGGAGGCCTAAACTAATTCCTCCTCTAGGTCCCTATTGTAGCCTCTATATAAAGCCTCGCATCCACCCATCCATAACTTGGTTTGGTTTAACTTGGTTTGGTTTAACTTGGTTTAACTTAACTTAGTTTGGTTAAACTTGGTTTTGTTTAACATAGTTTGGTTTAGATTTTTTCTAAACAAAATTCGGTTATTTTTTCTTTCTTTGTAACTGACAGCAAGCCTATAAAAAGGAGTAGGTGGTGGTTCCTAAAACCTAACTTTCTAATTGTCTCTCTTCTCCTCCTTGTGGCTGGCGCCCCTCCCTTTCCTCCTCACCTAGGGCCGACGCCCCTCCCCTTCTCCTTATAAAGGGTCGGCGACCCCTCCTCCTTGGTGGCTGGCACCCCTCCTCCTTGGTGGCTGGCGCTCCCTCCTACTTGGTGGCCGGAGGATTGGAGAAAAGGAAGAAGAAGAGAAGGAAGAAGATTAGAAGGTGCCCCATCCTAGAGCCTCTTTTTGTAGCCGTCAGTTTGGAAACCAAGAAGAGAAGGAGGGTGGTGTTGTCTTGGTAGATCGTCGCCCACACGACGTCCAAGAAGAGGAGAGGAATACTAAAAGTCTAGCTTTTTGTATGAACATTTATTTTGAAATGAGAATCACATTGGTTAATTGTCTGCATTTAGTAAAATACAATTGTCCATTTAATTTATATTGTAAATAACATGGTGTGTGGTGTCACACAGAAGATAATGTTATCAGTTCCTTATAAATTATAAATATAGTAGCTGTTGGACCCCGTGATAATTTTGATGTGATCAACCAAGTTAGTTAGGTCCTGCTGTATTTGATCCCTGTGTCTGAGTGTGCAGGAGCTTAGGAGCACAGGAAGTCGAGCGGAAAACGCAGCTAGCGAGAAGGACGGCACGGGAAGGGAGCCGACGGGCTCGGTGCATCCGAAGGACGAGAGAGCTGCGGAAGAGTACTCCGGTGGGCGTGAAAAGCGTGCGCGGTGTTCGAGGGACGTTAAGCCGGGACGGAAGGCTGCTCGAGGAGAAGGCCGGGAATTGGATTCGGGTGAGCCCTATTCCGGTTGGCCGCAATCACCCAAAAGAACGGAGCTTCGGAAGCCAAAACGAAGAAGAAAAGGAGTCAAAAGAAGCTGGAAATTACTATAGCAGAAAGTTCCTGTAGCAGAAGTTACTGTAGCTTGAAGGCGCCTTAAACAAGCTTGAAGGCGCCTTGAACAGGCTTGAAGGCGCCTTGAAGCCTGTTCAAGGCGCCTTGAGCAGGCCAGTTTGACCGTTTGCACTGCGGATAAAGTTTTATCCGCAGATCGAGTTGGAGGCGCCTTAAACCTTGTTGGAGGCGCCTTGGACCCTCGGGATAGACTTTCCAGGAGCTATAAAAAGGCCCCTGGAGCTAGAAATTCAACAACAACTTAGACAATCAACTCTGTACTTAATTCCTAGCAATAGTTCTGAGCCGTTAGTGTGTAAAAGGCTTCTCCGCCTTCAGCAAAGGAGATTCTTCTAGTGCGCTTTTTCATCGCCCTGGATTAACAACCTCCTTGGTTGTAACCAGGTTAATTGCTGAGTTTCTTTTTACTTCTGTTAATTTAATTGTTATTATTTTACTATTGCTTTTCTGAGTTGAAATCCGAGGAGGGTATTTTTATTTTTTGTTTTATAGCAATTCACCCCCTCTTGCCAGCCTCCGCTGCACCAACAATTGGTATCAGAGTCAGACTGCTCAGAAGGACTAACCGCCGACTGACGCACAACGATCAAAACGATGGCCGGAGACAGTGAATACCCACCTGCATTCGAGGGGGAGTTTGCTTCATGGAAGCAAAAGATGGAGGTATACCTTAACTCTGATTTTTCTATTTATTTAATAATGAAATCTGGTTATGAAGTACCAAAGAAAGCAAACGGAGAAGAGCTCGAGAAATACCTCTGGAACGAGAAGCAACGTGACGAGTTTATGGCAAATGCACGAGTTGAATTTCATGTTCTAACCACAATACCAAATGAAGATCTCGACAAAGTCGGAGAGTACAATAGCGCAAAAGAACTTTGGGAAAAGTTCTTAAAACTCCACGAAGAACAAATTGAAGTTGAATCTGACTCCTCGATGGACACTGATCCAACGTCAGAAGAGTCCGAAACTGAGGTAAGTACCGAGACAGAACCAGTAACCGAACTCAAACTTGAAGACCTAGAATGCTCATCACAAATGAGCATCGATGAAGGGGGAGAAACATCAGATGATGAAAACAACCCAACAAGGGGAGAATCAACCGCCGACAAGGTAAGTCAGGTATGGTCTCCACCTCTTGGCAAATTAATTATTTCAATTGAAATTTTGCCGAAACGTTTTCGTGAATTACAAATTATTTCATCAAAAGAATATTTTAAATTAAAAACTAAAAAACTATTAAAGAATATTGAGTTAAAAGACACAATCTGTCAATTAAAAGATTTTGACAAATTAATAATAGAAAATGTACAATTTTTTGCATGCTCAATACTTTTTGCCATAATTCTAAAAAACTATGAATTAAGAACCTATGAGAAGTTAAAATGGAAATTTAAAAATCATAATATTTAATCTTAGTAGAAATATTAGACTTAGCGCTTTCAGAGAAGAAAATTAAACAGTAAATTTCTTTATAAAGCTTTGTCAAGGAAGTGGTTGTTGCTCCAATAACCAAGAAGGCCTAGTGCCTCGCCACGACCTGGAAGCTGAAATATTGAAATGAAAGGTTTAATTAACTTTCTGAAAAAATATTTTTTTAAAAAAAATTAGAATTAAATAATGCTTTGAAAGTTTAATCAAACATTTTTAAAAATTTTGTTTATAAATTCATTTTTAGAAATATTTTTTCC
Source organism: Zingiber officinale (assembly GCF_018446385.1). NCBI lineage: Eukaryota > Viridiplantae > Streptophyta > Magnoliopsida > Zingiberales > Zingiberaceae > Zingiber > Zingiber officinale. The sequence goes on from NC_055994.1 coordinate 75,018,118, forward strand.
TGAAAAATTCTAAAGACTTAATTTTCTTTTTGACTTGAATTTTTTTTGGAAAATCCTTAGAATTTTTTTTTAAATATTCTTCTGGAAAATTCTAAAAGTGAATTTACTTGGATTTTTTTTAAAAAGTCTTTTAACTTAGAATTTTTTTTTTTTAAAAAAAGTTCCCTCTAATTAGGACCCCATTTTTGTTGTGATCAAAGGGGGAGAGAAAAGTACAAGTTTAGGGGGTGTTAGAAAATTTAAAATTTCTGTTATTATTTTTATAAAAAGTGTTGCAATTTTACTAATTGCAAAAATTATGCTTAACTTGTTAGTTTAGTAATTTTTTCTTTAAAATTACTCTTTATGTCTATTTTAAACCCTAACTTGAACTTGGGTTGATGCACATCAAAAAGGGGGAGATTGTTGGACCCCGTGATAGTTTTGATGTGATCAACCAAGTTAGTTAGTGTTGGAGGATCTTGCGGCCGGCTTGAAGGGGGGTTGGATAGGCGGCACCCCCAAATCGTTAGCTTCCTACACTATTGTTAGCTTGCGCAGCGGAATACAAATAAAAACAAACAAGCTAAACTAAATACAAGACAAAGAAAGGAAATGCAAACCAAACTGCTAACACGTTCGATGTAACGTGGTTCGGAGATGATGCTCCTACTCCACGGCTGTCCGTAAGGTGGACGATCCCTCAATCCGTCGGTGGATTAGTCCCTGGCAAACTCCGGCTAGCTCAACCTCCTTGTGGGTGGAGAAACCTCACCACAACACTCACCAACAACACTTGGACACAAGGGAACTTTGAGCACTTTGGTGACTACTAATTAGGCTTTAACCAAGTCTAATTTCGTTGCCTTGGCCGGCCATACCAAGCTCCTTCTTATAGAGCTTGGAACAAATCAGTACCTGATTTGCCCGTTACCAGTCGACTGGTCCTTGCACCAGTCGACTGGTGCCAGCCCAACGGCTCTCTCAACGGCTATCTACCAGTCGACTGGTCCCAGGACCAATCGACTGATCCCAGCCATTTCGGGCACAGAGAGCTTCTGTGCTCACCACCAGTCGACTGATCCCAGTACCAGTCGACTGGTACAACCCTATACCTAGGGTTTCCCATCCCGAGTACATTTCTCTCAGCACTCGGACCCTCACGACTCACTTGACTCTTCTTTGCAGCTTTGACCTCTTGCCTTCAAGCTTACTTCCTTTGGCTCTCGTCCCTCGAATGCATTCAAGCCCGCGGCTCGTCCTCAATGCCATCCTTCACGTAGCCTCGAAGTCGCTTCCTTCGGCCCTTGTCCTCGCTGCCTTGTCCACGGTCCCTCGGATGCTCCATCCTTCACCGGACCCCGAAGCCGTCAACCTGAGTCACATGTGTCACCTGCAGTCCTGCACAACTCAAGTACACATATCAAAATAACGAGGGTAAACCTAACTTAAACCCTTTGCCCAAACACCAAAACACATGGTCCATCGGACCATTGGGATTGCTCCAACAATCTTCCCCTTTTTGGTGTTTGGCAATACGTTTAAGTTAGGGAAAACAAATAGCAAATAAACATGCTAATACAATGGACTTACGATGCCAAGGCTACACACTTGGACTTACTCTGCCGAATGGACTTACATTGCCAAGGCTACACACTTGGCAACTGCCGAATGGACTTACGTTGCCAAGGCTACACACTTGGCAACCGTCGAATGGACTTACGTTGCCAAGGCTACACATTTGGCAACCGCCGAAACAATGCACCAAGCATTGGACCCCCTACGCAAAGGCACTTAAGGTTTTCCCAATTAAACCTTACTTCTCCCCCTTTGCCTAACATCCAAAAAGTTCTCCAACAATATCCCAATTGTTGAAAACTTATCATCCAAACTGACCCTAAACTCATGTATTAATCCCCCTTGGATCCCATACATCTAAGTGAGTTGACATGGTCACAAACCAATGCTGAAAACAGTTTCAGACTGGTATCAGTCGACTGCCCCGAGTGCCAGTCGACTGCCCCCTTCGACAGAACCTTACAGAATCATTCTGTGGTCGAAATCTACTGTTACCAGTCGACTGGTACCCTATTTCTGAAAAAATCAGCCTTTTTAGGTCAACTTCAGAAATGCACCAGTAATTCCCTAGACCTCCAAAAATTCCCAAATTTTGTGGAGAGGTCTATTGTACCCTTGTCTACTTGAGAAAAATACATTACAAAATGTATCTATCACCAATCCCAAGATTGACACAAAATCCAAAACTAGCTAAATGGTTCAATTGAACCTTGACCTAAAGTCCTAGTTTTGGCTTCCTTTTGATGTATTTGCCCATACCAACCCACAATGTATCCCTAGCATTGGTTTATATGGCATCTATACATCCAAAACCAATTATCATGCAATATGACCCTTAATGTCATATTTCCTTGCATGAAATATAATCCATGTGTGCCAAATCCCTAGGTTTGAGACTCAAGTCCGTCTCTAAACCATTTGGCACACTCCATGGCTCCTCTAGACCCCCAAGTAGAACTCACCTGAGATCCATTGGCCATGGGTCCCGAATTGACACTTGGAGCTCCCCCTAGAGATCTTTACCTTAGTCACCTCCCTAGGTGACTCATCTATTGTGACCAAACCACAATGATGTCCCTTAGAAGATCTCCTTATCTTCTTGACCTTGGACACATCATCCTTGCCATAATCATATGCAACCCTAGCATAAGACTTTCCCTTAGCCTTGGAGGACTCTCCCTTGCCATGATCATTTGCCACCCTAGCATATGATCTCTTATTAGCCTTGGAGGGACTAGATTGGTATCCCAAACCCGATCTATCATTGTTGGGTCTTTGGCTACCCAACATCATCCTTAATTCCTTAGATCCAACATTGAATCTCTTAAGGAATTTCTCCAAACCATCAAGCTTTGCCTTTAAAGTTTGATTTTCCCTTTCTAGGTTCCTAAACCTAGAGTTAACATGTCCACCTTGGACATTCCTAGACCTACCTTTTCTAGGCATGTGTCTCCCCTTCTTAGGATTAATGCCTTGGGCCTCCTTAGGTCTACCATTCCTAGGTTTTTCATGAATTGGCCTCCTAGGGTTTTGATCTACATTAACCCTATTCCTATCATGATACTTAAATCCAAAATTTTGCATTGCTACATAATGATAATCATTATTTTTCCTAGCATGCATGGGAACATAAGAATTTGCATTGCATTTCAAATTAGGGTATACCTCCCTTACCCTTGAAGCTCCCCCTTGACTTGAGCTCCTCTTCTTCTTCTCCCATTTCTTTAGATGCTCCAACTTCTTGAACTCTCCCTTCCTCGAGCATCTTGTGTGGTAGTGTCCAAGTTCTCCACACGTGAAGCATCTAATGTGCTTCTTCTTCTTTTGGGTTTCTTCATTCCTACCACCCATGTTAGCATTTAAAATAACTTGATTGAGTTTAGGAATTACCTTCTTCTTACCCATAGGACATCTACTCTTGTAGTGTCCTTTCTCCTTGCAACCAAAGCAAGTTATGTTGTTCTTTGACTTCACTTCGGTGGAGGTGCTTGCTAAATTGACCTCTTCCAAGACCTCTTCTTCATCCTCTTCACTTGTCTTAGATTCTTCTTCAAGTCTTGAGGATGTTGATGATATCTCATCTTCCTTCTCTTCCTTGGATGTTGAGCATGGCTCAACTTTCGTTTGCTCCTCCTCAACTTGAGCAATTAAACCCATCTTCTTGGGTTCTTCTTCTTCTTGTGTAGGTTTAAGTTCTTCTTGTAGAACCATCTTCACCTTGCTCCACAACTCGTGGGCATTCTTATACTCACCTACACTATTTATCACATGATTAGGCAAAATATCAATCAATATTGATATTACCTTTGAATTTGCCTCCGATCGTGTGGTTTGCTCTTCCGTCCAATGTCGTGGTCGGAGTCTTTTTCCCTTCTTGTCTCTTGGGACTTCGAACGGGTACTTGATCACCATCATTGTATCCCAATCCGTGTCGAAGAAGACTTCCATCTTCATCATCCAAAATGAGATGTCCCCAAGGCTTCTTCCTTCAAACTTTGGAGGGACAATCAAGTCGGCCATCTTCTTATGCGTTGCTCTTCTCGGCGGTTAGTCCGGTGAAGAGCGGCCTTACTCTGATACCACTTGTTGGAGGATCTTGCGGCCGGCTTGAAGGTGGGTTGGATAGATAGCACCCCCAAATCGTTAGCTTCCTACACTATTGTTAGCTTGCGCAGCGGAATACAAATAAAAACAAACAAGCTAAACTAAATACAAGACAAAGAAAGGAAATGCAAACCAAACCGCTAACACGTTCGATGTAACGTGGTTCGGAGATGATGCTCCTACTCCACGGCTGTCCGTAAGGTGGATGATCCCTCAATCCGTCGGTGGATTAGTCCCCGGCAAACTCCGGCTAGCTCAACCTCCTTGTGGGTGGAGAAACCTCACCACAACACTCACCAACAACACTTGGACACAAGGGAACTTTAAGCACTTTGGTGACTACTAATTAGGCTTTAACCAAGTCTAATTTCGTCGCCTTGGCCGGCCATACCAAGCTCCTTCTTATAGAGCTTGGAACAAATCAGTACCTGATTTGCCCGTTACCAGTCGACTGGTCCTTGCACCAGTCGACTGGTGCCAGCCCAACGGCTCTCTCAACGGCTATCTACCAGTCGACTGGTCCCAGGACCAATCGACTGATCCCAGCCATTTCGGGCACAGAGAGCTTCTGTGCTCACACCAGTCGACTGATCCCAGTACCAGTCGACTGGTACAACCCTATACCTAGGGTTTCCCATCCCAAGTACATTTCTCTCAGCACTCGGACCCTCACGACTCACTTGACTCTTCTTTGCAGCTTTGACCTCTTGCCTTCAAACTTACTTCCTTTGGCTCTCGTCCCTCTGATGCATTCAAGCCCGCGACTCGTCCTCAATGGCATCCTTCGCGTATGCCTCGAAGTTGCTTCCCTCGGCCCTTGTCCTCGCTGCCTTGTCCACGGTCCCTCGGATGCTCCATCCTTCACCGGACCCCGAAGCCGTCAACCTAAGTCACATGTGTCACCTGCAGTCCTGCACAACTCAAGTACACATATCAAATAACGAGGGTAAACCTAACTTAAACCCTTTGCCCAAACACCAAAACACATGGTCCCTCGGACCATTGGGATTGCTCCAACAGTTAGGTCCTGCTGTATTTGATCCCTGTGTCTGAGTGTGCAGGAGCTTAGGAGCACAGGAAGTCGAGCGGAAGACGCAGCTAGCGAGAAGGGCGGCACGGGAAGGGAGCCGACGGGCTCGGTGCGTCCGAAGGACGAGAGAGCTGCGGAAGAGTACTCCGGTGGGCGTGAAGAGCGTGCGCGGCGTTCTAGGGACGTTAAGCCGGGACGGAAGGCTGCTCGAGGAGAAGGCCGGGAATTGGGTTCGGGTGAGCCCTATTCTGGTTGGCCGCAATCATCCAAAAGAACGGAGCTTCGGAAGCCAAAACGAAGAAGAAAAGGAGTCAAAAGAAGCTGGAAATTACTATAGCAGAAAGTTACTGTAGCAGAAGTTACTGTAGCTTGAAGGCGCCTTAAACAAGCTTAAAGGCGCCTTGAACAGGCTTGAAGGCGCCTTGAAGCTTGTTCAAGGCGCCTTGAGCAGGCCAGTTTGACCGTTTGCACTGCGGATAAAGTTTTATCCGCAGATCGAGTTGGAGGCGCCTTAAACCTTGTTGGAGGCGCCTTGGACCCTCGGGATAGACTTTCCAGGAGCTATAAAAAGGCCCCTGGAGCTAGAAATTCAACAACAACTTAGACAATCAACTCTGTACTTAATTCCTAGCAATAGTTCTGAGCCGTTAGTGTGTAAAAGGCTTCTCCGCCTTCAGCAAAGGAGATTCTTCTAGTGCGCTTTTTCATCGCCCTGGATTAACAACCTCCTTGGTTGTAACCAGGTTAATTGCTGAGTTTCTTTTTACTTCTGTTAATTTAATTGTTATTATTTTACTATTGCTTTTCTGAGTTGAAATCCGAGGAGGGTATTTTTATTTTTTGTTTTACAGCAATTCATCCCCCTCTTGCCAGCCTCCGCTGCACCAACAGTAGCTCACAACCAAGATGGATTGGGACAAACCATTGGAATGGTTGTAGTGTAATTTGATATTAGTTTATCTTGACTATAAAATTACATTAATACACTATGTGTGTATTGAGTAGGACCATTTGAGGTTGTTTCTTTTTATACTAACTGCATAAAAGAACAAAACCTCTGTTATTATGGATGTGCGTACTCTTAATCCTGATATAATAATAAATACATATACTTAGTATTTATTTCTTTAATTTATCAAAGGGTGAGATTTATTCAGTTAAATCAATAGGTCCGATAAGTTGGGAAATAATATTATTTATATGGTGTGTTGTTGATTAAAAAAGGAAACTGTGTCCTAGTAATCTAGGTTGATAATGTCCCCTTGAGGAGCTCATAAGGATTATCATGTAAACCCTGCAGGTAGACTTAGTCCGACATAATAATAAGGTTGAGTGGTACTACTCTTAGAGCTAGATGTTAATTAAGTGAGTTGTCAGTAACTCATTTAATTAACGGGTATACGATATCTTAAACACAGGGAGACTAACGCACTCATGATAAGTAGGAGCCCATATTATAATATCGGATTGGTGCGGTAGTTCAATAATAACTCTTTAGTGGCATGAGTTATTTTGATGAACTCGAGTTGGGTGTTCAGGTCGAACACAAGAAGCTCAAGTCATCAGGAGGCCAAAATCAATTCCTCCTCTCGGTCCCTGTTGTAGCCTCTATAAAGCCTCACATTCAGCCGTTTTGGTTTTGCTTCCTACCCAAGAAAGGGGCCGGCCACATCCTTGCTTGGTGCCCAAGCAAGGGGCCGACCAAGCCTTGCTTCCTACCCAAGAAAGGGGCCGACCAAGCCTTGCTTGGTGCCCAAGCAAGGGGGTCGACCAAACCAAAAGGAAAGAAAAGAAAAAGAAAAGAAAGAAAAAAAAGGGGGAGATTTTTTATCAACAGAATTAGAGATTTTTCTAAAAAGAATTACGTTGATTCTTTCTTAGAAATTTTTTAAAAAGAATTATATTAATTCTTTCCTAAGAAACTTTTCTAAAAAAACTTATGTTAATTTTTTCCTAGAGATTTTTCTAAAAAGAATTATGTTGATTATTTCTTAGAAATTTTCTAAAAAGAATTATACTAATTCTTTCTTAAGAAATTTTTCTAAAAAGGATTATATTAATTCTTTTCTAGAGATTTTTTCTAAACAAAAATCTATTACTTTTTATCCTTTTTTATCTGGGGCAAAGGGTTATAAAAGGAGAGGAGGTTGTGCCATAAAAATCATCAATTCAATTAAGAATTGATAAGTTTTTCTCCACAACTAAAAACCCTCTCCTTTCCCTTAAGGCTGGCGCCTCATTCTTTCTTTTCTTTCCTCTAGAGCTGACGCCCCACTTATTTTCTTCTTCCCTTTTCTTCCCTCTAGGGTCGGCACCCCATCTTCTCTTGGTGGCCGGAGCTTGGAGGAAAAGAAAATGAAGAGACGAAGCACCTTGGTGGGCGGCGGTTTGGAGGAGAAGAAGAAGGAGGCGTTCCTTTCTTTGCATCTTTTGGTGGTAGGCGACTTGGAAATAAAAGGGGTTCGGGTGTTGTTGTCTTGGTAGATCATCACCCACAAGACGTTCAAGAAGAGGAGAGGAATACGGTAGAAGATCAAGAGGTCTTTGTCTACGAAGAAAGGTACAACTAGTTATTTATTCCGCAGCACAACTAGTTTTATTTTCTTCGTATGGATCCTGAAATACCAACACAAGAGGCTAGCAATTTTGTGTTTTCATTTTTGTTCTTCGATTTTGTGTTTTGATCCTTGTGCTTTGATTGATGTCTCTGTAGTTAAACCTAATGTTACTATGAGAAATTTAAATATTCAATTTCTTTGAAAGGCTTTGTCTAGGAAGTGGTGGATGATCCCATAACCAAGAAGGCCTAGTGCCTTGGCAACGACCTAGAAGCCAATCCTTGAAATAAATATTTAATCAACTTCTGTAATATAGTTTAACTTCTGAAGAACACAAGGGTTGAACTTGGAGTAAAAATGTTAAGTTTCGTTTCTAATCCAAGTTTAACTTTGAAGAACGAACTTGGAGTAAAAATGTTAAGTTTCGTTTCCAATCCAAGTTTAACTTCTGAAGAGCACATGAGTTGCTAGGAAAAGTTCTGTGCTTGTATAAATTTTTTTTGTGCAGGGGAAATAGAACGGTATTCCAAGTAGCGCCCTACAGTGTGCTGTGGTGTGTGTGCATGATTAAAATTCCTCGATTTAAAAAAAAATTAAGTAGGAGAGGGATTATTTAAATAAATTCCATGATCTCCACTACTAGTTTCTAAGTGATGCATTTAAACTTACGCGTTGGCTTTAAGTGCCTTCCTCCATATCGAATGAGTTTGTTTGCGGATCACTAGATCAAACTTCCTCTATAGATGATTATAGGAAATTATTTAGGTATGTGTGATCTTCTCCATCTGAAGGGGCACAATCCTAATTAATGGACTAAGTATCAAGTAATGGTTTATACTTAGACACATCTAATAGTATCCTCCCCATCAGAATCACTGCTATTATTTGTGTGGCCAAAGATGAACCAACTATTAATTTTATTTGTCATAAAGTTAGGTTGACAAGATAATAAAATTAATGGGTAAAACCTCCTCTTACAAATGTTTGAACTAGTATACATCCACACTATTGTGACATACGAAATTCTTGGTATTTTGAGGTGTTGGTGAATTTAAATTATACTGTTCGAGGAATCAATATTATTTTAAATTCTAAAGTTTTGACCAAATATTTTATTTTGTGATTCTCAGGATTTCAAAATGGCTTTCAATCCTCTTGATGTTATTTTAAAAGAAAATAAACTTACTAGTCCAAATTATATTGATTGGAAATGAAACTTGGACATTGTCTTAACTACTGAAGAATACAAGTTCGTACTTCTTGAGGTCTGTCCTAGCGTGCTTGATAAGGATTCTAGTGAAGAGGAGATAGAGAGACATAGGAAATGGGTCAAGGCAGATGAGATGACGTAGTATTACATTTTGGCTTCTATGTCAAATATGCTGCAACATCAGCATCAGGCCCTACCCACGGCCTATGACATGATGATCAATCTCAAGGAACTCTTCGGACACCAGAATCAGGCTGCCAGGCAGGAAAACAATAATGGTGTATCTTATTCATTAGTTGTTGAAACATATTTAGCAATGTTATCTACCGGTACCTGGTGTGTAGATACGGGAGCCACTGATCATGTTTACAATTCATTGCAGGGGTTCCAGGAAACCCGACGACTACATTAAGGGGAAATCACCGTCTACATGGGTAATGTTACGAGAGTGGTGACTGTTGCAGTGGGAGATGTTTATTTATCTTTTGATAGAAATAAAACTTTGATTTTGAGAAATTGTCTTTACGTACCATGTTTTAGAAAGAACTTGATTTCAGTTTCTAAATTATTTATGGATGGATATTCTGTTTCTTTTGATGACAAAGTAGTTGTCAAGAAAAATAGGGTGATTATCTTTCTGGTGCATTGGTTGATAATTTGTATACTCTTAATCCAATAACTCCCACGATGCAACAAATGGAAATTAATAATATATCTTTTAATTCTAATAAGAGAAAGCAACCTTCGAAAATGAACCAAACATATCTTTGGCATCTAAGTTTGGATCACATTAACTTGAGTAGGATTCAAAGGTTAATAGCCGATGGACCTTTGAGTTCATTGGTAGTGGAAAACTTTCCGACCTGCGAGTCTTGCTTAGAAGGAAAAATGACCAAGAGGCCTTTTAAGGCAAAGGGGTATAGAGCCAAAGAAGTGTTGGAATTGGTTTATTTTGATTTGTATGGGCCTATGACTATCCAGGAAAGAGGTGATTTGAATATTTTATCTCTTTTATAGATGACTATTCGAAATATGGGTACATTTACTTGATGCACTGCAAGTCTGAGTGCTTTGATAAGTTCAAAGAGTACAAGGCTAATTTGGAGAAACATCATGGTAAAAGTATCAAGAAACTACGGTCTGATCGTGGTGGAGAGTACCTCTTAGGAGAGTTTAGGAGTTACTTATCAGAGGCCGGGATTCAATCTCAATTGTCTGCACCTGGTACACCCCAACAGAATGGTGTGGCGGAATGACAGAATAGGACTCTTATGGAAATGGTTAGATCAATGACGAATTATTCAGAATTACCAAATTTATTTTGGGGGTATGCTCTCGAAACGGCGACGCACGTTCTGAACTTAGTACCTTCTATGTTAGTACCCTCTACTCCCACAGAATTGTGGAATAGGCATAAGCCTAGTTTGAAACACATTCGGATTTTGGGTAGTCCAACACATGTGCTGAAGGGAGACGCTGATAAATTGGAATCACATACAGAAGTTCACTTGTTCATGGGATATCCTAGAGGAATGAAAGGTGATTTGTTTTATAGTCCTAAAGATCAGAAGGTCATTGTTAGCACCAATGCTCGATGTTTAGAAGAGGACTATATAATGAATCACAAGCCCATGAGTAAAATTGTTCTTGAGAAAATAAGAGATGACACGTCTACTTTAATACCAACGGTACAAGATGAGATACCACAAGTAACTGCAACACATGTCACAAATGATGCACAATTACAGGTAGTGCCTTGTCGTAGTGGGAGGGTTGTTAGGCAACATGATAGATTCATGTTTTTGGGAGAGTCTTCGGACTTGATCCCTGGTGAACATGAAGCTGATCCCTGGACATATGATGAACCACTCCAAGATAAAGATGCAGCATTTTGGCAAAGTACAATGAACTCTTAAATATAATTTATGCATTTTAATCAGGTCTGGAAGCTTGTAGAACCACCAAATGGTGTAAAGCCATTGGATGTAAATGAGTCTACAAAAGTAAAATAGGAACAGAAGGGAAGGTGGAAACCTTTAAAGCGAGGCTTGTTGCGAAGGGGTATACTCAGAAAGAGGGAATCTATTATGAGGAAACTTTTTCATCGGTAGCCATGCTTAAGTCTATCCAGATTCTTTTATCTATTGCTGCTCATATGGATTATGAGGTTTCACAAATGGATGTCAAGACAACTTTCCTTAACGAAAGTCTTGAAGAAAACATCTATATGAAGCAACCAGAGGGATTCATTACGAAGGGCAAAGAGCATCCTGTATGTAAGCTGAATCAGTCAATTTATGGACTGAAGCAAGCTTCGAGATCTTCGAACATCCGGTTTGATGAAGTGATCTAGTCTTATGGATTCATTCAGTGTCTAGATGAGTCTTGTGTATACAAGAAAAGTGACGGAAATATGGTGGTATTTCTTGTACTATACGTAGATGACATTTTGCTCATTGGCAACAATGTCAAAGTGTTTTCAAATGTAAGGGTATGGATGTCCTAGTAGTTTGATATGAAGGACTTGGGAGAATATGGACATATTCTTGGGATTAAAATAATAAGGGATTGTAAGAAAAGGATGTTGTGCTTATCCCAAGCTTCATACATCGATACTATCCTGCCTTGTTTTAGCATGCAAAACTCTAAGAAAGGTTTTCTACTTTTTCAGCATGGAGTACCTTTATCTAAAGAGTTGTATCCTAAGACACCAAAGGAGATAGAGAAGATGAAGGCAGTTCCTTATGCTTCGGCTGTAGGAAGCCTAATGTATGCGATGCTATATACGCGACCGGATATCTATTTTACCATGGGCATGGTTAGCAGATATCAAAGTAATCCAGGATCGGGACATTGGACTGCCGTAAAGCATATATTAAAATACCTGAAAAGGACTAGAGATTATATGCTAGTTTACCAGGCAGATGATTTTCTCCCTGTGGCTTACACGGATACAAACTTCTAATCAGATAAGGACAGTAGTAAGTCAATCTCGGGGTATGTGTTTACTTTGGGAGGTGGAGCCATAGCATGGAGGAGTGTTAAGCAGAAATGTGTTTCAGTCTTCACCATGGAAGTTGCGTATGTGGCAGCCTCTGAGGCAGCCAAAGAAGCTGTATGGCTCAGAAACTTCTTGATGGACTTAGATGCGATTCCTAATTTTCCTAAAGTTATCACAATTTATTGTGACAATAGTGGTGCAGTAGTAAACTCGAAGGAACCACGAGCTCATAAGGCAAGTAAACACATTGAGCGCAAGTACCACCTGATACGAGACATCATAAAACGAGGAGAGGTTGTTGTCGCCAAGATTACATCAGCATATAACATGGCAGATCCTTTCACTAAGGCCCTTCCGGCAAGAGCTTTTGATAGACATGTTGAGGGGATGGGAATAAGATGTATGACAACATTTATGGCAGCATAGTCTTTTAATATAAGTGGAAGATTGTTGGGATGTATACTATAAGCCTAGCTTTTGTATGAACATCTATTTTGAAATATTTTGAAATGAGAATCACTTTGGTCAAATGTCTGCATTTTATATTTATATATATGTCGATGCAGTTGTCCATTTAATTTATATTATAGATAACATGGTGTGTGGTGTCACACAGAAGATCATGTTATCGGTTCCTTATAAATTATAAATAGTAGCTCACAACCAAGATGGATAGAGACAAACCATTGGAACGGTTGTAGTGTAATTTGATATTAGTTTATCTTGACTATAAAATTACACTAGCACACTATGTGTATATTCAGCAGGACCATTTGAGGTTGTTCAATTTATACTGACTATATAAAAGAACAGAACCTCTATTGTTATGGATGTACGTCCTCTTAATCCCTATATAATAACAAGCACATATACTTAGTATTTATTTCTTTAACTTATCAATAGATGAGATTTATTCTTTAAATCAATAGGCCTGATAAGTTGAGAAATAATACTATTTATATGGTGTGTTGTTGATTATAGAAGGAATTTATGCCCTAATTATTTAGGTTGATGATGTCCCCTTGAGGAGCTCATAAGGATTATCATGTAAACCCTGCAGGTGGATTTAGTCCGACATGATAATAAAGTTGAGTGGTACTACTCTTGAAATCATATGTTAATTAATTGAGTTGTCAGTAACTCATTTAATTAATGGACATACGATATCTTAAACACGGGGAGATTAACACACTTATGATAAGAAGGAGCCCATATTGTAATATGAAATTGGTGCGGTAGTTCAATAATAATGCTTTAGTGATATGAGTTATTATTGATGGACTTGGGTTGGGTGTTTGGGCCGAACACAGGAAGCCCAAGCCCATCAGGAGGCCTAAACTAATTCCTCCTCTAGGTCCCTATTGTAGCCTCTATATAAAGCCTCACATCCACCCATCCATAACTTGGTTTGGTTTAACTTGGTTTCGTTTAACTTAACTTGGTTTGGTTAAACTTGGTTTAGATTTTTTCTAAATAAAATTTTGTTATTTCTTTTTCTTTGTAACCGACAGCAAGCTTATAAAAAGGAGTCGGTGGTGGCCCCTAAAACCTAACTTTCTAATTTTCTCTCTTCTTCTCCTTGTGGCCGGTGCCCCTCCCTTTCCTCACCTAGGGCCGGCACCCCTCCCCTTCTCCTTTGCTAGGGCCCCCTCCTCCTTGGTGGCCGGCGCTCCATCCTACTTGGTGGCCGGCGGATTGGAGAAGAGGAAGAAGAAGAGAAGGAAGAAGATTAGAAGGTGCCCCATCCTAGAGCCTCCTTTTGTAGCCGGCGGTTTGGAAACCAAGAAGAGAAGGAGGATGGTGTTGTCTTGGTAGATCGTCACCCCACGACGCCCAAGAAGAGGAGAGGAATACGATAGAAGATCAAGAGATCATTAGCTACAAAGAAAATGTACAACTAGTTCTTTAATTCCGCTCCGTAATTAGTTCGATTTTCTTCGTATCGATTTTGAATACCAACACAAGATGCCAACGATCTTGTACTTCGATCAAGGTGTGCTTTGATCATTCAAGAACTTCCTTGATTGATCAAACACATGTTTGATCGAACATGCAGGTTGTTAGAAAAAGTTCTGTTCTTGTACAATTTTTTTTTACAGGGAAATTTAAACAGAACGGAATTCCTTTGCCTTTACTAAACTCTCCATTGAGTTTGGAATTTCTTACCGCAAGGTATTAGGTTTTCCACTTAAACCTTATGTTGGTGCAATCGACTTCCAGGGTTTTGATGTTTGACAATATACCTAAGTTTAGTCAGTTTGACCAAGGGTTGATCCAAACAAGACTTGATATTTGGAAGAGAGAAGTCTAGTCAAGACTAGATGACTAGCAAATGTAAGTCCTAACCGAAGGATAGACAGGTGAGAGGTCTACTGAGTGAGTAGTCCTAACTGGATGTTAGGTAAAGCAAAAGTCTTGGTGAGTGAAGCCGGGCCTTAGTGAGTGAAGCTAGGTGGTGGAATTCCTAGTGAGTGAAGCTAGACCCTAGTGAGTGAAGCTAGGTAGTGGAAGTCCTGGTGAGTGAAGCTAAGCCCAAGTGAGTGAAGTGAGGTGGTGGAATTCCTGGTGAGTGAAACCAGGCCTTGGTGAGTGAAGTTAGGTGGTAAAAGTCCTAGTGAGTGAAGCCAAGCAATGGAAGTCTTAGTAAGTGAAGCTGGGCAATGCTAGGGGAGGTAACCCTAGGTTACATGTGATCGACTAGTTTCCGGTCGACCGCGCACAGTTGATCGGACTAACGAATCTTGAAATCTGTTAACACTATCTTACTTTACTGCTTTATCTATTGTACTAACTCAGTATTGCAGGGAAGTCCAACAAGGTCAACGGATTGATCGGATAGCTAGCATGAAGTACAGACAAGGTTAACGGGATGACTGGATGTCTGGCAAGATGGTAAGTTGAGGTTGTTGGTTAGTCCTAGGAAAACTGTACCGGCTCCACTGTACACAAATTTTGTACAAGTGTCAAACCTTTTCTTAAATAACCTATTGTGTTCTTTAGAAGTTAAATTAGGAATCGCAGATGGAACTTAACATCATTGATTCCAAATTTAACTTATTTGTTCTTAATGGTTTAGATTTGAATCGCAAGCGGAACTTAACACTATTGATTCAAATCCACCTATGTTATTAATTCATTAAATATTAATTTCCAAAATTGGCTTCCAGGACTGCATGGTGAGGCACATGGCCTTCTTGGATATGGGAGCAACCACCACCGCCTAGACAAAGCCTTTTAAGGAAAGCTAATATTTAATTTCCTTAAATAACTCTAGGTTAACCAAAAGGAACAATCGAATCACAAATTTGACAAAGTAAAAAAAAACAAACTTGAAAACAAATTCGAAAAACTCTAGAATCATATGTCTCTTGTGTTTGGTATTTCCAAAAATAACTATACAAAGAAAACTAGTATGATGCGGAAAAATAATTACTAGTTATACCTTTCTTTGTAAGCAAAAATAACCTCTTGATCTTCTACCGTATTCCTCTTCTTATACCGGACGTTGTGTGGGCAATGATCTACCGAGATGAGAATCCACCTAAGTCACCTTTTTCTCCAAGCAAGATTCGGCCGCCACAATAACTCCATGAAAGGATGAGGTTCGACCACCACCAAGCTCCAAGGAATGCTTCCTTTCTCTCCTTCTTCTCCAAGCTAGAATCCGGCCACCTTCAAGCTCCATGAGATGATGAGGTTCGACCAATGAAGAAGAAAGAAAAGGAAGAAGAGAGAACTTCTATGGTCGGCCACGCCAAGGAAAAGAGGGAGAGAAAAATAATAGAATCGTTAGCCATGAAGGCACCTCTACTCCCTCTTTTATAATCTTTGGTCTTGGCAAATAAGGAAATTTAAATAAAAACTTCCTTAATTCTTATGCCATGAAAAGAAAAATTTATTTAATTAAAAACAATTTTCTCTTAATTTGTAATGGCCGACCACTATTAAAAACAAAACAAGGAGAGTTTTAATTAACACAAGAATTAAAACTTCCTAATTTGTCTCCGGAAATTTTATAAATTAAAATCTTTCTTTTAAACATGTGGATAATTTCTAAAAAGGAAAGTTATCTCTAAAAATTAAAATCTCTTTTTAATCTACAAATAATGAAAGATATCAAATCTTTTCTTAATCTTTTGTAGAAACTAATAAAAGAGAATATTTAATTTTTAAAACTCTCTTTTAAATTATGATCATGGTTAAAAAGGAAAGTTTTCTCAAAATTAAAATCTCCTTTCAATCTACAAATAAGGAAAGATTTCAAATCTTTTCTTAATCTTTTGTAGAAAGCTATAAAAGGAAAGATTTAAATTTTAAACTCTCTTTTAAGACCATGATATCCACATAAGAAATAATTTTAATAAAAATCCTTTTTAATATTCTAGTGGTCGGCCACCTAAGCTTGGGACCCAAGCTTTGGCCGGCCACCAACTTGGCTCATCCACTTGGTCTTAGCCGGCCCTAGCTTGGGTTCCAAGCTAGCTTGGCCGACCCCATTAGGATGGGTAAGAAGGTGGGTATGTGGTGGGTATAAATCTCTATATACAAGAGGCTACGATATGGACCGAGAGGAGGAATTGGTTTTGGTCTCCCGATGAAATTAAGCATCCCATGTTCGCCCCGAACACATAACTTAATTTCATCAATAATAATTTATTCCACTAAAAAACTATTATTGAACTACCGCACCAATCCCAAATTACATTTTGATCTCCTTCTTATTATGAGTGTGTTAGTCTCCCTGTGTTTAAGATGTCGAATGTCCACTAATTAAGTGAGTTACTGACAACTCATTTAATTAATATCTTAGTCCAAGAGTAGTACCACTCAACCTTATCGTCCTGTCGGACTAAGTCCACCTGCAGGGTTTAACATGACAATCTTTATGAGCTCCTCTTGGGACATTATCAACCTTGATTACTAGGACACAGTTTCCTTCTATAATCAACAAGTCACACTATAAGTAACATCATTTCCCAACTTATCAGACTTATTGATTTATCGAACTAAATCTCACCCATTGATAAATTAAAGAAATAAATATCAAATATATGTGCTTGTTATTATATTAGGATTAAGAGCACACACTTCCATAATAACTAAGGTCTAGTTCTTTTATTAAATCAGTATAAAAAGAACTTACCTTAAATGGTCCTGCTCAATACACTTAAAGTGTACTAGTGTAATTTATTAGTCAAGATAAACTAATGCCTAATTACATTACGACTATTCCAATGGTTTGTTCCTTTCCATCTTAGTCGTGAGCTATTGTTTATAATTTATAAAGAACCGATAACACAATCTTCTGTGTGTGACACCACACACTATGTTATCTACAATATAAATTAATTGAACATCTACATTTGGTATATATAAATGTAGACACTTGACCAATGTGATTCTTATAAATGTTTATACAAAAGCTAGACTTTTAGTATACACTCCAACAATCTCCCACTTATACTAAAAGACTATGCTGCCATAAATGCTACCATACATCTGATTCATAACCCTTCAACATGCCCATCAAAAGCTTTTGCCTTAAGGACCTTAGTAAAAGGATCTATAGGTCATCACATGATGCAATCTAGGTGGCAACAACTTCTCCTCGTTTATACGATTTCTCGTTTTGGGTGGTACTTGCACTCTATTGTGTTTACTTGCCTTATGGACTCATGGTTTCTTCGAGTTTGTTACTGCACCAATATTATTACAATAAATTGTAATAATCTTTGGACAAACCAGAAATTATATCTAAGTCCATCTTGAGGTTATTGAGTCATTCAACTTCTATGGCTGCCTCTGAGGCTGCCATATACTCAACTTCCATAGTTGAGTCTGAAAAGCACCTATGCTTAACACTCCTCCATAGTTATAGCTTTACCTCCTAAAGTAAATACAAAAAACCCCGAGGTTGACTTACTATTGTCCCTTATCTGATTGGAAATCAAAATTCGTGTAACCCACAGGGATTAAATTATCTGCCTAGTAAACTATCATATAATCCCTAGTCCTTCTCATATACTTCAATATATGCTTTACGATAGTCTAGTGTCCCGGTCCTGGGTTACTTCGATATCTGCTAACTATGCACTGGGCAAAACAGATATCCAATCTCGTGCATAGCATACATTAGGCTTTCCAACAACCGAAGCATAAGGAACTTGCTTTCATGTCCTTTATCTGCTTTGATGTCTTTGGAGACATCTCTCTAGATAAAGTTTCTCCATGTCTAAAAGGTAAAAAAACCTTTTATGGAGTCTTGCATGCTAAAACGAGCTCATTGTATGAAGCTTGGGATATGCACAACATTCTTTTCCTTGCGATCCTTGATCCCAAGAATATGTGCTCACTCTCCTAAGTCCTTCATAACAAATTGCTTGGACAACCATACCCTTACTTCCGATAACACCTTGATATTGTTTCCAACTATCAAAAATGTCATCTACGTATAGTACAAGAAATACCACCACGTTTTCATCACACTTCTTATATACACAAGACTTATCCGGTAACTAAATTCATAAGACTGGATTACTTCATTAAACCGGATGAACCAAGACTTTGAAGCTTTACTTCAGTCCATAGACCGATTGAGCTTATATACTAGATGCTCTTTGTCCTTTGCAATGAACCTTTCTGGTTGCTTTATATGGATGCATTCTTCAAGACTTCCATAAAGGAAAGCTGTCTTGACATCCATTTGTCTAATCTCATAGTTTATATGAGTAGCAATAGATAAAAGAAACCGGATAGACTTAAGCATGACTACCGATAAAAGGTTTTCCTTTTTCAACAAGCCTTGCTTTGAAAGTTTCCACTTTCCCATCTATCCTTTTTTCTATTGTAGACTTATTTTCACCCAATGGCTTTTACACCATTTAGTGATTCTATAAGCTCCCAGAATTTATTAGAATACTAAATTCCATTTCTATATTCATCGCTTCTTTGCCAAGATACTGCATCTTTATCTTGGAGTGCTTTGTCATATGTCTGGGGATTGGGTTTATGTTGACCAGGGATCAAGTCCAAAGACTCTCCCAAAACATGAATCTTTTAGGTTGCTTAATAACCCTCCCACTACGACGAGGCACTGTCTATAATTGTGTATCATTTGTGATACGTGTTGCAGTTTCTTGTAATATTTCATCTTGTACAGTTGGTACTAGATTAGACGTGTCCTTTATTATTTTCTTAAGAACAAATTTACTTATGGGCTTGTGGTTCATTACATAGTCCTCTTCTAAAAATCGGTCTTTGATGCAATGACCTTCTGATTTTTAAGACTATAAATCTACTTTCATTTATCTAGGATAACCCATAAACAAGTAAACTCCTGTCCAACTTATCATTATCTCTCTTCAACATATGTGCTGGACTACTTGAATCCGAATATGCTTCAAAATAGGCTTACACCTATTCAGCAATTCTATATGAGTAGAGAGTTCTGACTTGGAAGGTACTATGTTCACTTTCGTTTCCAGTGTATATCTTTAAAATGAATTTGGTAATTTTTTGAATAACTCATCATCGATCTAATTATTCCATAAGAGCCTTATACCTTCTTTCTACTACACCATTCTGTTGGGGTGTACCAGGTGCAGTTAGTTGGGATTAAATCCTGACTTCTGATAAGTGACTCCTAAACTCTCCTAAGAGGTACTCGTTACTACGATTTCACCGTAGTGTCTTGATACTTTTACTTTGACGTTACTCCTCATCAGCCTAGTACTTTTTGAACTAATCAAAGCACTTAGACTTGTGACGCGTCAAGTAAATGTATCCTTATCTCGAATAGTCATCTACAAAAGAGACGAAATATTCGAAACAACCTCTTGCCTAGATAGTCAAAGGTCTACACAAATCAGAATGAACCAATTTCAACATATCTTTGGCACTAAACCCCTTAGACTTAAAAGCTTCTTGGTTATTTTAACTTCCAAGTAAGACTCACAGGTTGGAAAATTTTCTACTACCAATGAACCCAGGAGTTCATTAGTTATTATCCTTTGAATCCTGCTTAAGTTAATATAACCTAGCCTTAGATGCCAAAAATATGATTGGTTCATTTCTGAAGGTTGCTTTCTCTTAAAGTTTAGAAGATGTGTTATTAATTTCCATTTATTGCATCGTGGGAGTTATTGGATTTATAAATTGTCAACCAACGTACCAGAACAGATATCTTTCCTATTTTCTCGATAATAACTTTGTTATCAAAATAGACACAATATCTATTCTTTAATAGTTTAGAAACTGAAATCAGGTTCTTTCTAAACTTACTACGTAAAGACAATTTCTGAAAGTCCATATTTTATTCCTATTAGAGGATAAACATCTCCCACTGCAACAGCTGCTCTTTTTATAGTAGAGCCCATGTGGACAGTGATTTATATAGTTGTCGGGTATCCTGGAACCCCTGCAATGAATTACAGACATGATCAGTGGTTCATGTATCTACACACTAGATATAAATATGTTTCAACAACTAATAAAATACACCATTATTGTTCTCAATTCTGAAAAGACAGTCTACCTTAATGTCCAAGTTTTCTAATCATTACAATTGGGACTACTAAGTCTATTCTATAGTATAACAACTAGGGGATTGATTAACATTTGAAATCCTAAAAATCACAAAAATATTTGGTCAAAACCAACATCTCAAAATCCCCGTGAATTTTGTATGCCACGATAGTGTGGACGTATACAAATTCTAAAAGGAGATTTTATCCATTAATTTATTATCTTGTCAACTTATGACAAATAAAATTAATAGTTGGTTAGTCTTTAATCAAATATTTAGTCAAGACTCTAAATTTAAAATAATATTGATTCATCTAACAATACTATTTAAATTTACCAACACTTCAAAACACCGTGAATTTTGCATGCCACGTTAGTGTGGACGTATACAAAATCAACATTTGTAAGAGGAGGGTTTTACCCATTAACTATCTTGTCAATGTAACTTTATGACAAATAAAATTATTTCAAACACCGTTAATTTTGTATGTCACGTTAGTGTGGACGTATACAAAATCAATCATTTGTAAGAGGGATTTTAACCCATTAATTTTATTATCTTGTCAACCTAGTTTTATGACAAATTAATAATTGGTTTCCCTTTTGGTCACACAAGTAATAGTAGTGACTCCGTTGAGGAGGATACTATTAGATGCATCTAAGTGTATACCATTACTTTGATACTAAGTCCATTAAATAGAATTGTGCCCCTTCAGTTGGAGAAGGTCACACACATCCTAAATAATTTCCTATAACCATCCATTAAGGAAGTTTGATCTAGTGATCTGCAAACAAACTCATTCGTTGTGGAGGGAGGCACTCAGAGCCAACACGCAAGCTTGTTGCATCACTTACAAACCAGTAATGGAGACCGTGGGATTTATATACTAATCTCTCTCCCACTTAGTTATTTAAAATGAGAAATTTTAACCTATACTAGCATATAACACATGCATACTCACAGTAAATAAAAGCAATAAATTTAGAAATTAATTTTCCAACTATTATGGCATTTTCATCACTATCCTCCGTGCGCTCCAACCCTAGCTGCTACCATCTTTAGCCACCGCCATCAGGTCGAATTGTCGCATCCATCTTGCTTCTTATTCCGCTGCGCCTCTGGTGCTCCAAAAGTACCATGCCTCGCAAGAATCCGATCGGCGACAAAAATAGAATTTTACATACATCGATCCTATATTCCATAAAGGAATGTACATATATTCTAGATCGAACAAAAATGTAAAATCCTAATAACTAATACAGGTCCTACTGTATTTAATATTACAATCATGCATACACAATTAAATGCCCTTGACATGTCCAAGGGTCCAATCACACACAATAAAAATATGCCATAATAGTTGGAGCCTGCAACCACAAAGTTAGCACATCCTACTATTATCTTGCCTAAATTATATATGACATGTGCATAATCTATTTGAAAATCAAACACACAGAGGCAAAACCCTAGCTCTGATACCAATTGTTGGTTAGTCATAGGAAAACCATACCGGCTCCACTGTACAAAAATTTTGTACAAGTGTCAAATCTTTCCTTGAATAACCTATTGTGTTCTTTAGAAGTTAAATTAGGAATCGCAGACGGAACTTAACATCATTGATTCCAAATTTAACTTATCTGTTCTTAATAGTTTAGATTTGAATCGCAAGCGGAACTTAACACTATTGATTCGAATCCACCTATGTTATTAATTCATTAAATATTAATTTCCAAAATTGGCTTCCAGGACTGCATGGCGAGGCACATGGCCTTCTTGGATATGGGAGCAACCACCACCGCCTAGACAAAGCCTTTTAAGGAAAGCTAATATTTAATTTCCTTAAATAACTCTAGGTTAATGATAACTAACATTTTTATATGTTATTTTGGCTCTTGGATTTGATATTTTTATCCTCTCATATGGTTAATTCTGTATTTATATCATGTTTTATGAGTTGAGATTTATTTGGAGCGTTGATCTAATTTTTTCTATACTTTTCTGATATTTTATCTAAAATATGCATCTTGTTTTGTAGAGAAGTAATCTGGACCGTTGATCAAGATCCATGATTAAAGCATCAAGGAGATCCAAAGAAGTAAAGCTTCCAATTCAAATCTAATTCAAAACCCACTTTTAAAATCCAAACTTGAAGCCCAATGTCAAAGCCCAATTTCAATTCTTATTGGATCCGGATCCGGATCCCACTCAAATATTTCAACCGAAATCCAAGATCCAAACCCGTTAAGAAACCCTCTTTCTCACCCGCACAGCACAATGCCGAAATCCTCTTCTCTCGCGATTTCTCTTCCCCGCGGAGCTAGGGCACCGCGCCTCCTTCTCATTTCTTCTCCTCACCACCGGCCGGCGGCTACTCTTCTCTTCATTTGCCGCCGGCCGGCCGGCCGGTCCTCCACAACCAACCTCCTCTTCTCCAATCTGCTCCAAGCGGCGACGGCAGCAACCTCAGCGACTTCTTTGAGTGGACAGCGGCTTGGGTCTAGGGTTCTCTTGACGGCGGAGCGTTCTCCTCCGGCAAGGTAGTACTTCTTCATCCCTACCTCAACGGACATCTACCTGCGGACGGCGTTCCGAAAGCAGCGGGTTCCAACAGGGGACAGCCGGCGGATTCTTCTTCTCCGGCGAATTTCTCCTTCTTCCATCACTGAGTAGTGCTGTGGACTTCCATTGACGGTGTTCCGAAGATTGGCATGATTCCAGCAATCTCAGTGTGTCCAATTCCGGGAGAAGCAAGCTCCATTTCAAATTGTGTATCAATTTCCAGTCATGATCAGGGGCAGTAGTTGAGTTTGCTATTCACCGGTGCCGGCGTTCCAGATCTGGGCCCTTTGTGCGACGACGAAGGGTAGTTGGATTGGTGTATGATCACGGAGGAGTGGATTTGGTTGATTTTTAGTTTGTTTTTAATGTTTGATTTGTTAGTCTTTGTTCTTATGCATTTTGGATATTGTAGTTAATGTTTTAATTCATGTTGCTTAGTTGTTAGTTTATCCTCATGTTAATTGTTTTAGGTTAATGGAGTTTACTTTCTTACTTAATTAGGTTGTTATGTTTGTTATTGCTTTTTAGATTGTTAAATTGCATTATGTTTAGTTCATTAATGCATGTTAGTTTCATTTATGTATGATTGTTAATCTTGTATCATAGGGTGACAATGTGGTACAAGTTTAGCTTTTATGCATAATTAGGTTTTGTTTAATTGTTGTTATGTTTGTTTAGTTAATTGTCTTTGTTTGATTGTTACTTTCTTTATGCATGTTTGAGTTCTTTATTATGTTTCATGTTATTCCCATTGATAGATATTCTTGTATCGTAGCGTGACAATGCGATGTAGGAAAATCTTTAATGGTTAGTTAGGGTAGACATAGCTTATTACTTGCATTGTCTTCTATTATTTAGATTAGATTTCATTTGATGCTTCGCTATTTCATTCCCTAGATTAATCGTGTTGATAATTAACTCATAACGTAGAGTGACAATGCGTTGTGGATTAATTATTCACACATAGTTAGATTTCATTCCAGCATTAGATTAGTTTTCTATACTTGCTTTGCTTTTTATTTATTAAATTTAAAATCAAAACCCAAACCCCCATTTCCATATTGAAAATCCAAAAAATAGAAATAACATACGATCCTAAGTTTACCATCCTATCATTACTTTCGTTGGCGGACGACCCGAGTCATTCCTATGCTACATTAGCGTAGGGGGGGTTTGGTACTTTATCATTTGATGCCCAATTCGCGACAAATTGGGACATAATCAGTTAACCAAAAGGAACAATCGAATCACAAATTCGACAAAGTAAAAAAAAAAAAAACAAACTCAAAAACAAATTCAAAAAACTCTAGAATCATATGTCTCTTGTGTTTGGTATTTCCAAAAATAACTATACAAAGAAAACTAGTATGATGCAGAAAAACAATTACTAGTTATACCTTTCTTTGTAAGCAAAAATAACCTCTTGATCTTCTACCGTATTTATCTTCTTATCCCGGACGTTGTGTGGGCAACGATCGACCGAGATGAGAATCCACCTAAGCCACCTTTTTCTCCAAGCAAGATTCGGCCACCACAATAACTCCATGAAAGGATGAGGTTCACCACCAAGCTCCAAGGGATGCTTCCTTTCTCTCCTTCTTCTCCAAGCCAGAATCTGACCACCTTCAAGCTCCATGAGATGATGACGTTCGGCCAATGAAGAAGAAAGAAAAGGAAGAAGAGAGAACTTCTATGGCCGACCACACCAAGGAAAAGAGGGAGAGAAAAATAATAGAATCGTTAGTCATACCTCTACCCCCTCTTTTATAATCCTTGGTCTTGGCAAATAAGGAAATTTAAATAAAAACTTCCTTAATTCTTATGCCATGAAAAGGAAAATTTATTTAATTAAAAATAATTTTCTCTTCTCAATTTGTAATGGCCGGCCACTATTAAAAACAAAACAAGGAGAGTTTTAATTAACACAAGAATTAAAACTTCCTAATTTGTTTCCAGAAATTTATAAAAAAAATTCTCCAATAATTTTTACCTTCATGGTGGGTTATAAAAAGGAAATTTTATAAATTAAAATCTTTCTTTTAAACATGTGGATAATTTCTAAAAAGGAAAGTTATCTCTAAAAATTAAAATCTCTTTTTAATCTACAAATAAGGAAAGATATCAAATCTTTTCTTAATCTTTTGTAGAAACTAATAAAAGAGAATATTTAATTTTTAAAACTCTCTTTTAAATTATGATCATGGTTAAAAAGGAAAGTTTTCTCAAAATTTAAATCTCCTTTCAATCTACAAATAAGGAAAGATTTCAAATCTTTTCTTAATCTTTTGTAGAAAGCTATAAAAAGAAAGATTTAAATTTTAAACTCTCTTTTAAGATCATGATATCCACATAAGAAATAATTTTAATAAAAATTATTTTTAATATTCTAGTGGCCGGCCACCTAAGTTTGGGACCCAAGCTTTGGCCGGCCACCAACTTGGCTCATCCACTTAGTCTTGGCCGGCCCTAGCTTGGGTTCCATGCTAGCTTGGCTGGCCCCATTAGGATGGGTAAGAAGGTGGGTATATGGTGGGTATAAATCTCTATATACAAGAGACTACGATATGGACCGAGAGGAGGAATTGGTTTTGGTCTCCCGATGAAATTAAGCATCCCGTGTTCGCCCCGAACACATAACTTAATTTCATCAATAATAATTTATTCCACTAAAAAACTATTATTGAACTACCGCACCAATCCCAAATTACATTTTGGACTCCTTCTTATTATGAGTGTGTTAGTCTCCCTATGTTTAAGATATCGAATGTCCACTAATTAAGTGAGTTACTGACAACTCATTTAATTAATATCTTAGTCCAAGCGTAGTACCACTCAACCTTATAGTCATGTCGGACTAAATCCACCTGCAGGGTTTAACATGACAATCTTTATGAGCTCCTCTTGGGGACATTATCAACCTAGATTACTAGGACATAGTTTCCTTCTATAATCAACAAGTCACACTATAAGTAACATCATTTCCCAACTTATCAGGCTTATTGATTTATCGAACTAAATCTCACCCATTGATAAATTAAAGAAATAAATATCAAATATATGTGCTTGTTATTATATTAGGATTAAGAGCACATACTTCCATAATAACTAAGGTCTAGTTCTTTTATTAAATCAGTATAAAAAGAACTTACCTTAAATGGTTCTGCTCAATACACTTAAAGTGTACTAGTGTAATTTATTAGTCAAGATAAACTAATGCCTAATTACATTACGACTATTCCAATGGTTTGTTCCTTTCCATCTTAGTCGTGAGCTACTATTTATAATTTATAAAGAACCGATAACACAATCTTCTGTGTGTGACACCACACACTATGTTATCTACAATATAAATTAATTGAACATCTACATTTGGTATATATAAATGTAGACACTTGACTAATGTGATTCTTATAAATGTTTATACAAAAGCTAGGCTTTTAGTATACACTCCAACAGAGGTAAGTCACTAGAGGAGAGTGATTTTGTGAGGATGTGTTTCCCGTTTGAGGGAACAATAGGCGTCGATCCAACTTAGATCCATTTGGGAAATCTAAGTTGAGATCTTGACTAGATTCTGGTCTCAAGGAGACAGAACCTAATTACTACTCTATTTATTATATTGTGCTAACTTTGTTTTACAGGGTAGTATAATTTTTATTGTCTCGGACTAACCTTTTCTTGCAAGAAAATGAGTTGCTGGAAAAGGGGGGTCTGGACGTCCGAAATGGATCTGGGCCCCCGGGGCTGGTCCGGTGCCCAGATTTGGTCCAGGCGCTTGAAATGCCAAAACTTATCTCGTCACCAGCTTAGAGCGCACTGATTAGGTAGGTCGATGTCACAGTCTAGGTGTCCGGAAGGGATCTAGGTGCTCAGAATTGCTTATATAAGCAGCCTTTGACCAAGAGCCATATAATAACTTTCTTCTATGATTGCTCTCTTACGCGCTGCTCCAAAGACACTCCTACGATGCTGCGAAGTTTCTCCGACAACCTGTGACTCAGTTTTGTTTCTTTGTTGTCGGTAACTTTTATAGTTCTTGTACTTATCATGTAATACTTTTTCAAACTATTAGTGAATTACCCACTAAAAGTACTCTCACATGCGGGCCTTGGAGTAGGAGTCGACGAAGGCTCTGAACCATGTAAAACTTGGTGTGTTAGCATTGTTTCAATTTTTCTCTTCCGCTGCGTACTCGATTTCTGTTCCGATTTTTGACGAATACTATTCACCCACTTTAGCATTTCTTTACGATCCAACACCTTACTCCCCCCTTGCCTAATATCAAAAAGCTTCCAACAATATACCAATTGTCAAAAACTTGATCATCGAAACTGATCCTAAACTCGTGCATTTATCCTCCAAGGATCTCATACACCTATATGAGTTATCCAGGTCAAATCCAATGCTAAAAAACAGTTTCAAACTTGTACTAGTTGACTACCCAGAACCATTTTGTACTCAATAAATATTGTTACTAGTCGACTAGTATCTGCATCAGTCGATTGACACCCTATTTCTAGCCTAAATAGTATTTCTGATCCAATTTCAAAAATGAAAACTTCACAGACATCAAAAAATTCCTAATTTTTTTAGAGAGGGTATATTTTATCTGTGTCTATGGAAAAAATACATTTAAAAATGTACATATCTTGGATCCCAAGATTGATACAAAATCCAAAACTATCTAAATGGTTCAATTGAACTTTAACCTAAAGTCCTAGTTTTGACTTCCTCTTGATGTATCTGCACATACTAAACCACAATACATCGCTACCATTAGTTTATGGGAAATGATATACATCTCGAAATCACATCTCGACCCACGTGGACTCTCACATGGACATTTTCATGCCAACACCAAATGCTCATTTTTTTTCTCCCTGCTGCATTTCGAGAAATGACTCCGCGCTCATTTCTTTTTGCCTCCTGCCCTAAATCTCACCGTGCATCCTCTCCGCTCACATCGAACGCCCGACGATTTCTCTCCATGCCCATCAAACGCCCGACGCGATCTCCTTCTTCCTCCAACCCTCCCCTGCCCTAAAACTCCCCTCCTACGTCTCTTCAAAGATATTAGCGGCAAATCCCTCCTCCTTCCCCAGCCCTCCCCTACCCTAAATCTCCCCTCCTTTATCTCTTCAAAGATATTGGCGACAAAACCATCCTCCTTCCCCATCAAAGGATTCAATCAACGAAACTAGGTATGAGGTATTTCTATGATTTGTGAAGCTATTTTTTTGGGGCAGAAGCTACTTTCGTGACTCCTTCAGCTAGCTCCCTACCCTCCTGCCCTCCCTCTCTAGGCCCTAGGATTGTTAAGTAAGGCTGTGTCAAATACTTTGCACCATTGCCCAAAGGTAATTTATATTTACTGTATAATAAACTATTGTGTGTGAGAGGGAGAGGGATGGAGAGACGACAATGTAGATGAAAGACCTATTTTACCATTGTCCTCACCGTCAGTTTAAAGATGAACTAGAAGAGCTAATATTAAGTTGTCCTACTTTTTTTGGGTTCTCCTTCGAATAAGACTCTTTTCCTTATTTGATTTCAACTCTCTCCTTCTTTCTTTTCTGGAATTCCTTGCTGTTGTAATGGATACTTCACCTTTTGGATCTATTTTTTTTTTTTTTAAAAAATAAATGTAGGTGAATACTTACCTGCCTTCCATTTTTTGAATAAATGTAGGTGAAAAATAGTCATGGAACAAGAAAAAAGTGATTCAAATAAGGTAAAGGATAACAACGACCATTTGCATCAAGACCTATCTCCATCTAGTTTAAATGAAGTCATGATTCCTGAGATTGGAATGACTTTTTTATTTAAAGATGAAGTTCATAATTTTTATAAATCTTATACTCAAAATGTTGGTTTTGGTATTTCCAAGTTAGGTGGTAAAAAGGGAGATGATGGAAAGCAAAAATATTTTTGTTTTGGATGTGGCAAAAGTAGTAAAACAATATCTCAAGCAAAAAATGCTTTATACCCTAGACCTTCTACTAAGACGAATTACAAAGCTAAGATTAATGCTGTTATTCGAAATGATGATAACTTTGTGATAAGTAGTGTATCTCTTGAATATAATCATGTCTTGAGCCCGGGAAAGTCATGACATTTTAGATGTAATAAATTATTATATTCAACTACAAAGAGGAAACTTGAATTAAATGATCAAGCATGAATAACTTTAAGTAAAAGTTTTCATTCATTGGTAGTTGAGGCTAGAGGCTATGAGAATTTCTCATTTGATGAGAGAAAGTATAGGAATTATATTTCATAATCTAGAAGGTTGAGGTTAGGGGATAGAGATGTCGAAGCCTTGAGTAATTATTTTTACCGCATGCAAAGTTGGAACTCAAACTTCTTTTATGTGCTTGATTTAGATGAAGAGTCTTGAATAAGAAATGCTTTTTTGGGCAGATGCAAGATGTAGGGTTGCATATATTTATTTTTCTAATGTTGTGACTTTTGATACAAGTTATTTGACTAATAGTTATGACATGCCATTTGCTCCATTTGTTGGGGTGAATCATCATGGTCAATCCATTTTGCTTGGATATAGATTATTATCAAGCGAAGATTCAGAAATATTCATATGGTTGTTCAAATCTTGGTTGACATGTATGCTTTGACGTGGTCCGAAGGCCATAATTACAGACCAATGTCGTGCCATGGCAATTGCTATTAAAGAGATATTTCTGAATTCTCATCATTGTTTGTGTCTTTGGCATATAATGAAAAAATTACCAGCAAAATTAGGTGGTCATGCTCAATGTAAACTGATAAAGAAACAATTGAAGAATATTGTTTACAACTCGATTACCGTTGATGAATGTGATGAGAATTAGATGAAAATGATTAAGGATTTTAATTTGGAGAATAATGACTGGTTGAAATCTTTTTATGAACAGCAGAATAGATGGATACCTGTGTACGTCAAAGATAAGTTTTGGGCAGGTATGTCCACATTTCAAAGGAGTGAAAGTATAAATGCATTTTTTGATGAATATGTTCATTCCAAAACTTCTTTGAAGCAATTTGTTGAGCAGTATGATAATGCTTTGAAGAAGATTAAGAAAGAAAAAAAATTAGATTTTGGTTCTTTTAATTCTATGATACCAGTAATTACTGGTTATCTTATTGAAAGACAATTTCAAAGTTTATACACTAACAACTTATTTAAGTTGTTCCAAGATGAGGTAAGAAGATTGATGTTTTGTAATACCTCACTAGTGAGGCAAGAAGGGGTTGTTTTTATATTTGAAGTGGTAGAAACTTTGTTGGGAAAAAATGGAGACCCTATAAGAGATGCTTCTTCAGGGTACATTATACTGAGTTAGATTGTCAAGTTAATTGTCTATGTCATCTTTTTGAGTTTCAAGGAATTTTATGTAGGCATGCGATCTCTATATTGATATGAATGAAGTTGATTGAGATTCCTATGAATTATATTATGGATCAATGGCGCAATGGCGCAAAGATATTAAGCGTGGTTATCAAAGTATCATTAACATTTATGATGAATATGTTTGTGATGGAGAAAGACATCGGTATAATATTCTCACTCCATTAATGCAAGAGGTTCAACATCTTGGGGAAAATAATGATGATGGTTGTTCTATTTTGGTAGAAATCTTGAAAGATGCAAAGGAAAAATTAATTGCTATTCAGATAGATCATTCAAGGGCGGACCAACTGAAATAAACATCTACATCAAGTTCAAAAATAATACACTCTCCATTAAAAGTATGATCTTGAGGTCATCCACTCACAAAGAGAAAACAATCTAAGATTGAACAAATTGTGAAGAAATCAGTTGCAAAGGCCAGAAAAAAGGTATAATTTATTATGTTTTAAGCGATAGAGGATTGTTGGTCAGTACCTATGAGATAACTTTTTCTTTATATACTTCATTGTAGACAAATATCTTTGTTTACTATTTATAGAGTTCTTTGTTACATGTCAGGTGATCCGTTCTATGACAACCAACCAATCGACAACATAAATTGATTTTATTAAAATTTGATGTCAAAGCAAATGTTAGTCCCTATAAT
This sequence comes from Zingiber officinale, assembly GCF_018446385.1. Classification (NCBI taxonomy): domain Eukaryota; kingdom Viridiplantae; phylum Streptophyta; class Magnoliopsida; order Zingiberales; family Zingiberaceae; genus Zingiber; species Zingiber officinale. The sequence goes on from NC_055994.1 coordinate 75,049,215, forward strand.
TTGTCCAAATTGTTAATGGAGTTTGTACAATATTAAGTAATGTGATTCACTTCATCTGTCATTAGTAAAATAGGTTCTTCATCTGTACAATATTAAGATGTTGCTAGTACACTACTATTTAACTTTGGTGATTTGACTTTGCTTGCTTGTTCTTGCAGTGATGTGATGGATGATATCGATTTGAGCTTCTTGGGAACTATCTAACTTTCTTAGCACTACATTTATTTAGAAATTACTTACAATGAACCAAAGTATGCAAGCTGTTACTTAGTACTACATTTGTTTGGTTCTTCTCTTAACTTGTTACACAATTATTTGTTGAGAGCATCTATTGCAATGCTTGACATCATCGTGGGCTTCTATTTTCACTTTTGTGGTTGTGAGGGGAATTTCTCGAGGAGCTTTCTCTTCTCTTCTTGCATCATGTTACACTTACAGGAATTAAACACCCAACTTACCACAACTAAAGAATGCTTAGAATTGAATTTAATGGTGCAATAATCATTCGTGTTCTTGTCTTGTTATAGATTGGCATTGCCCTCGTGAAGGGGAAGTAGATAAGGACACACTTTCTTAAATGGCGGAGGGGCATCTTGATCCAATCTATAGCTACTTGCTAGATATTAGATAGATAGATAATCATTAGTTATAATTGTGCTAGAATTTTCAATAAAAGTTTAATGAATAACTATTTTTTTTTCAATCTTTTGCAGTGAAAATCAAAGAGAGAATCAAGAAAACAAAAGATGAGAAGAATCAATCTTGGCTGAACTAGTTGCAAAGTCTCAGAAATATCAGACAAAAGGTGCTCCAAAGGGTGTTAGACCCAAAGGCCCTAAGCTAGGTGGTGGGGGGAGGGAAGCGTTAAAATCATAGCAACCTACTATTTTAGCATTCCTTTCAATACAAAACTAATAGATAATGTGTTGCTTTCAAAACAATCTGGCATGATAGTTGACTTTTAATATTGGTTTGGATTTAGTTTCTATTTTGGATTGATGTTATGATAAAAGCTTTGAATTTTTAATTTGAATGTCCATTTAGATTCAGTTAATATCGAATTGCAGTTACCTATTCAGTGATCTGTTTGTTAATATTTGACAGTACTATCCATTGAAGTCTTTTTTATTGTGACTAGAAGGATTTACATTGATTCTTTGCCTTCAAGAGCCATTTTCATGTTCACTCTAGATTCTTTGCCTTCAATAACCATTTTTATGTTGCAGATTGAGAAATAACTTGCATCTAATCAAGAGAAGCAGTAGTAAAGTTTAATGCATAATCTATATGTTGTTGGCCCCAGAATAGAGTAGTGCAGTGCAACTGCAGATGATAAACTAAAGTGTTAGCCATACCAAAGTAGCATCGTAGCTTTTCTTGGATATCAATCATTGATAAAACTGGCAGAAAGAGTACCTGCTTCATAAATCAATAGTGTAGTAGTTGATAGAATCCAAAGACACTAACTTGCATGGGAAGTTCCAACTCAGATGCAAGTTAAATGTTCAGCATCATATGACCCTTGTTATACCTTGCATTTTAAGATTATGCAAGGATTAGAGCTTGTAAATATGATGAACAGTTAAGTCAATCGATTCTATAGGACCACAGGCTCCTGATATTAATCTGAACTTTACTACATAACATAGAAAAGAGTGAGTGAATCAAAATAGCTGATGAAAGTTGCACGAGAATCCATCACATCATTTTTAACTGATAATGGAAACTTGTGAGATGAACATGAAAAGCATAATGATAAGTTCCTCTGGAAAAGAACAATTTCATCTCCAACCAGAAAACAAAGAATGATGCAAAGATTCAGACTTTCTTTATTGATCAAAGAACAATACCAGTCTTTCTCTTTCTATTTATGAAAGTTTTGTTGATCAAAGATTGAGACTTTCTTCTACAAACTGATCAAATTCGAAGTTCATATAACAATCACCCGAAACATATATACATTAGACTTGATATGATTCCATATCAGGCCTACATTGGGCCTGATATGATTCATATCAGACCCAATGTTTAGAAATTTTTACTGATTCTTTCTTATTATATTTAACACCTTCTGAAAGTCAAAATAAATAATGGATAATATATTTGTACTCCTTGCAATATCAAAAATTCACAAAAATTGAAATGAGCAAAATCAGACCTCTATAGGTCCATTAGTGGGTTTTGGTCAAAATCTACTCATGGACCTAGAGAGCTCCGATTTCACCCATTTTAGTTTCTATAGATTTCTGATATTGCAAAGAGTTTAAATGTGTTATCCATTATTTATTTTGACTTCTATAAGGGGTTAAAATATAATAAAAAAGAACCAACAAAAATCCCCAAACATTGGGCCTAATATGATTCTATATCAGGCCCAACATAGGCCCAATATGAAATCATATCAAGTCCAACATAAGCCTAATATGAAATCATATCAGACCCAATGTTTAGATTATTTTTTATTGATTTTTGCTTCTATATTCACATTGGAAGAATTAAAGGATAAGACTTATAATTTTAATTCAGAGGCTTTGATAGGTCAAGGATCATTTGGAAGAGTATATTTTGCAGCTCTGGATGATGGAAAGCAAGTAGCCTTAAAGAAACTTGATTCTACAGCAGAGTCCAAGACCATGATGTGCGATAAGGCAGACAGCAATCGGGCGGTGCCGTGAGATCGAGAGAGAAATAAATGGAGAAGCGACGACACTTGGGTAGCGCTCGACCACAGATGGCTATGGATCGAAAGCAGACCGAGAGGTTAGGGCTCGACAACATCGATTAAAGCTAGGGCATAACTCAAGGTTGAGGATGATGGATCTGCGCAGGCGTTAAGGTAGGTCTCCAGTCGGCGATCAGTGATGATGATCGACATCTACGTCGGTGATGAGTTGGGGAAGAAGGCGCTCGTGAGGCAAGGATTTGCGGAGATGGGAGAAAGGAATCAGATGAGGATGAAGAGAGGAGGTGGTTTTGATTTAATACTTAGGTTAAATTTAATTAAACACTAAGTTTATTCCTCAATCAACTCCCAACTAAAATAGGTATTCCAAACAAGCTTTCTCACAGTCCAATAATTGATCCCCTTAAAATGTGTCATACGGACTCCGTTTAATTCCCAATTTTTTTTTAAAAATTCCAGAAAATCCAATAAGGTTATTACTCCAATAACCCTTATTATTTAATTGTCGGATCTTACATTCTCCCCCACTAATAAAAATTTGGTCCCCAAATTTACTGCTCAACTCAAGGATCCTCATCCAAGGTAACCACCAAATAGCACACCCATATACTAATCCATCCTAGTATTATGAACAAATCTCCAACTATAAAAGATGACTTTGTGTGTTATGAGCTCACCTAGCTTTCGCTACTCCCACACTACTATCTAGCCAACTGTGGGTAAAATCCATAACACCCATTATCAACAAATCCTTTAACATATGTATAGTGCGCTCAGACTGTCCATCTGTCTGAGGGTAGAAAGTTGTACCAAAACAGAGCTCTATACTCACGATCTGCAACAAACTCTGCCAGAAATGTGAGGTGAATCATGGATCTCAATTCGATACAATACTCAGAGATATACCATAAAGTCTGGTGATCTCTCTATAGTATAACCCTACTAATCAATTCAAACAATCCATCCTACAGATCGATAGAATAGGAGCAAATTAGTCAATTAATCAACGATTACCCAATATCGCAACATATCCTCTATAAGTCCTGGGTAATCCCACAACAAAGTCCATCATAATAAGCTCCTATTTCCATTCCAGTATCCAAATCTACTAGAATAATCCTGCTAGTCTCTGATGTTCAGTCTCCACTTTCTGACATATTAGAGATCAAGCTATAAACTCCACGATGTCTTTCTTCATGCCATTCTACAAATAGGAACGCATCAAATCTCGATACATGCGGGTTCCACCTAGGTGGATAGCAAATCAGGAGCGATGAGCCTCCTGAAGTAACTCCTCCATAATCGGGTGAGATTGAGGTACGCATAATCTACCTCAGAAATAAATAATACCCTCGTCATCTCGGGTGAACTCCGTCTACAGCCTGGAAGCCATCTGGCTACCAATGGACTGTAAGCGCTGATCACCGACTTGGGCCTCTCAGATCCTCATCCTGATCGATGACTGAGTAACCATGGTAATAAGGATACCCTGCTCTGTCTATCTCCACTCCTCAAGGCCCAACTTGGTGAAACCCTGAATCATGTTCATGACTAAAACTCGGTGGTAAGCTAAAGTTCCTCTGGACTTCCGGCTAAGTGCATCGACAACCACATTAGCTTTCCCCAGGTGGTAGCTAATGGTACAGTCATAATCCTTCAGGAACTCCATCCATCTCCTCTGTCGGAGATTGAGTTCCTTTTGGGTGAAAAGATATTTGAGACTCTTATGATCCGTGAGAATCTCAAATGTAATACCATACAGATGATGCCGCCAAATCTTCAAAGCAAAGATAATGGAGTCTAGCTCCAGATCATGTATTGGGTAGTTCTTCTCATGCTCCTTCAACTGACGAGAAGCATAGGAGACTACCCTGCCGTATTCCATCAAAACAGCGCCCAAACCCTGTAGAGAAGCATCAGTGTAGAGTACTAATCCATCCTTTCTAGAGGGCAAAACCAAAACTGGTGCCAACACTAATCTCTGCTTCAGCTCTTGGAAGCTGGTCTCGCAAACTTTTGATCACGTGAACTTCACGCCTTTCCTGGTCAGACGTGTCAGCGGCATAGCAATGCGGGAGAAACTCTCAACGAACCGTCTGTAATTTGATCACCAACTACAAATCACCAAATCCATAAATATCAAGACATAATAATCCTCATGTCACTATCAACATTAAACACCAAATAATAGACCATCAAGTCAAATATCCACTAATAGAGTATCCGAAAATTAGATATTACAACATTTAAATGTTGTGTAAAAGGATATCCACCAATAAACCATCATAAATCAATATATCACAATATCTGATCTCATAATATCCATCAATCTCAAACCATCCTTAACATCAATCATACCTAATAATTTCCCAGTAACCAATTCTCATTATAGTGTATTATCAAGATGTAGAAATATATCATCATCCAACTTATGATGTATGGCAATTGAAGTCCAAGGGATACCCCTTGACTTCCTGATCGATAATCAACAACTCTCCAAGTGGTAGAGATACGATCAATCCAAAAGATATTAGCATAAAAACTTTACTAATCCTATTCCAAAAATGTCCAAAACTTTATTAATCTCATCCCTTCTAATATTTAAATATCTACAGTAAATGAATGACAATCTAAAGTCTAAAGGGTCACTCAATCTCCTGAATAAGAGTCTACCCATCAGAGAATATCACCACAAATCTCATAATCATACCCGAAGAATATCCGCCGATAACTATTATCAAAATGTCAAACACTTATACCTGAGATATAGACTTTAAGACCTTTAATAAATGATTATGTGGTCAAGGTCTTGAGCTACTTATGGAGACAATGATAGTTGAGTCGACTAACCACTATCTTGTAACACAACATACTACGATTGCTCCACCTGAGGTTCAGTAACCTCTAGTGACGAGCAATGGACATAAGGGTAGAGGAGCACTATCAACAAATAGCTAACCGATATAACTATCAATCGTCGCTTTGCTCCTCGAAGATCGTCATATGAAACTTCCCCTCATTAACGGTCAGATTTAATATGTGTTATTCAACTAACACCATATTCTCCACATCATTACAAGTCATATATCTATATGTACCACCAAGGATATCTACCCATATATGATAAGTCCATGAGTCAGGATCTCCCATGAAACAACATTAGGCGAGTCGACTAACCATTGCCTTATAAACCATTATACCACAATTCCTCCTTTTCCGATTCAAGAACTCTTGACAAGCTATACAGAAGGAGGTAGAGAAATACTATTTCTTATAAATCATCAACAAGAGATGCTCTACTCCCATAAGTCATCTTCTGCATTTTCCTTCATATGGTGCTTGGTCATGTAAAGGATACGCAACTATCATCATCTTTTCCGCACCAGTACAAGTTATATCTGAATGTACTCACCATTTTATACACCAATATAACAGATGTATCACATAAGTGTTAAGCAGCAAGCTCCACACTTTTCCACATCAGCTGGGGTCATTTATTCGAATATACCTTCTAGGTTATCCTACCAAGTACATACAGTCCATGGTCAGGATCTGCATGGAATAGGATACATCGATTCTCTACAGACTAGTAAAGCCGATAATGATATGTGACTAATTCAGTCTATTCTACATCTATATAAGTCATGTACTCCAATGTGCCTTCCAGGTTATCTAACCAAACACAAATAATCCAAAAATTGGAATCTCTATGAAATAGAGTAAGTCGGCCCCCTACTAACTGAACTAATAAGAGTAAATTAGTCCTCTACTAACTAAACGATTAAGAATGAATCAGTCATCTACTGACCAAATCAACAAAATAAATCGATCCTCTACTGACCGAACCAACACGAGTAAATCAATACTCTACAGAAGACAAATTAATACCCTTGATAGCCATAACTTTACTGCCTTAGAAGCCAAATGAGTCCTAGAAATATTGGACTAGACAACTCATATATAAAGCACATCATCCTACGCCTTTGTATAACACAATAAATGCAAAACATTGATCACCTATATTAAAAATGTTTAGCTATGTGAAAGGACAATGATTCCATATTCCACAAAAACAGAGGTGATGGATCTTTAACTTCTAACTGAGAATCTCATCCAATCACAGTTAAGTTAAAACTTGTATCCACAAGTTCCAATGTCAAAAGAAGTAAATATAAAACCCTATTGAAGTCGAAAAAAGATCCAAATATATGATTCTTATGTTGAATCCCGTGGTTGTTTTGAGGTCCTATTTTATTTTAATCCCTGTGTCTAAGTGTGCAGGAACTTAGGAGTGTAGGAAGTCGAGTGGAAGACGCAGCTAGCAAGAAGGACGACACGGGAAGGGAGTCGATGAGCTCAGTGTGTCTGAAGGATGAAAGAGCTACGGAAGAGTACTCCAGTGGACGAGAAGAATGTGTGCGACGTTCGAGGGACGAGATGTCGGGATGGAAGCCTGCTCGAGGAGAAGGCCAGAAATTGGGTTCGGATGAGCCCTATTTCGGTTGGTCGAAATCACCCAAGCGATCGGAGCTTCGGAAGAAGAAGAAAAAGAGAAGCTGGAAGCTATTTATACCATGCAAGTTGAAGGTGCCCTCAACAGCATTGAGCGCACCCTCAACATTGAAGGCACCCTTAATAGCATTGAGGGCGTCCTCAACATTGAAGGCACCCTCAACAACATTAAGGGCGCCCTCAACATTGAAGGCGCCCTCAATGCCATTGAAGGAGCCTTCGACCTAGTCTGCTTGACCGTTTCGACTTTGGATAAAGTTTTATCCAAAGCCTTGGCTGGAGGCACCCTCAACCCCTTTGGAGGCGCCCTCAAGGCTCGAGATAGAGTTTCCAGGAGCTATATAAAGGCCCCTGGACCTAGGAATTATCCAATCAACTCGGTCATCAATTCCTAGCAACTTGTGAGCTCTCTTAGTGTGTAAAAAGGCTTCTCCGCCTACAGTGAAGGAGATTAGTAGTGCACTTTTTTAATTGTCTTAGATTAACAACCATCTAGGTTATAACCAAGTAAAACCTTGAGTCTTCTCTTCTCTGCTTTACTTTTATTTCTGTTTTATTTTATTATTGTTACTATTCTTGAGTTGAAAGAACGAGGAGGGTTTTGTTTCATTTGCAGATAATTCACCCCTCCCCTCTTGTCGGTTCCGCTGCACCAATAAGTGGTATCAGAGCCAGACCACCTCAGAAGGACTAACCGTCGTTTGAAGCAACAAAGATCAAGACGATGGCCGGAACAAGTATTCATCCCCCAAAATTAAACGGAGACTTCGCGACATGGAAGCACCGAATGGAGGTATTCTTCAAAATAGATTTTGATATTTTATTAATTATGAAATATAGTTTTTCAGTCCCAAAAGATAAGGAAGAATTCCAATGGACGAAGAAGGAGCAAGCTGATTTTGTGACTAATGGAAAGGCAGAATTCCATCTGCTCAGCGTCCTGCCGCCCCAGGAGGTAAGTCGGATCGGAAGCTATGACTCCGCCAAAGACCTCTGGGAAAAATTCCTGGAGCTCCACGAAGGCACCTCAGAAGCGAAGTTAGCAAGATGCGACATCCTCCAGACTCAGCAGACAAATCTCCGGATGAACAACGGTGAAAAAGTAGCGCAAATCCAAGCAAGAATCAAGGAACTGATAACTCAACTGACCAATCTTGAAGAATCGATAATGAACCGAGATTCTATCCGGTATGCGCTCAACACCTTCCCAAGAACTCAGAGTGGATGTCCTTTGTAGATGTTTACTACATCTCTAAGGACTTTGAGGTAAGTACGCTAGAAAACTTTTTTTTTCTGCTTTCAAACTTCACTAGTCTCGAATTGTAGAACCGAAACAAATAGAGAAGTCAAACCTCAATGTTGCCCTATAAGCCGAGATGGATGATCCCGACTCCGAAGCGTCAATCAACGAAACTGAACCGACGCTATTGGTAAAAAAATTAAACAAATTTATTAAGACTAATAAATTTAGATCATAGTCAAGAAAGCATCAATGCAATAAAAGGACGGTCAGATGCTACAACTATAACGAGGAAGGGCACATCAAGGATGACTGCCCAAAGTTGAAGGAGAGGGACAGGGAGAAGTCCCAAAGAACGACGTCCACTAAACGCAAGACTCTGAAGGCTACATGGGATGAATCGTCATCCTCCGAATCTGAAGTCGAAGCCTTCTCGGGACTAGCACTAATGGCCAACCATCAATCAGAAGAAGAAACCAGCTCAGAGATGAACATAGATGAAGGGGGAGGATCATTAGAAGAAGAAAGCTACAATGAAGGGGGAGCTTTAGAGATAGAGGTAAGTAAGATACGTTCTCTAACACCCAAGCAATCCTTTCAGTTCATTAAAGTGCTTACTAAAGATTTAGTTAAGTTAGAAAAGAAAAATGATCTGTTAAAATTAAACTTAGCAAAGGCATATCCTCTAGAAATGTATGATAATCTAAAACTAGAGAATAAAAAATTGAAAAATAATCATGCATGCTTAAATAAATTCTAAAAATCAACACTTTGAATTTATGGTAAATTAAATTGGTATATCAAACATCACCAAGTTCAACTTAGAAAAATATCTAAAAGATAAATACCCCCAAAGTTTTTAACTAACCCAGTAGGAAAGAACCTCTATTGGGTTTCAAAATCATATCTAGAGTAAAACTTCTATTAATCAAGGCTTTCAAAAGAAATTAAATATTGAAATTCCTTAAAAGGCTTTTTCTAGAAGTGGTTGATGATCTAATAACCAAGAAGGCCTAGTGCCTCACCACAGCCTGGAAGGCAATTATCAAATTAAATATTTAATTGACAATCTGATAAAGCATAAATATCGGTTAATGCTTTTAAAATTCTTGTCAATTATTTGAATTTTTTAAAAAAACTTAAAAATAGTGTTAAAAGTTTGCTTTAACTTAGACAGTTTCTGTACTTCATTAACTTAGAAATTAGCCCCCTATTTTATGATGTGATCAAAGGGGGAGAGTTAGTAGTACAAGTTCAGGTACAAGTTCAGGGGCAGTTAAAATTTTTTCTTTCTGAATCTTGATAGATAAATTCATTCTATACTTAGTATTATAATTTATTTTTAATTGTAAACTTTATGCTTGAAATGTTAGTTTTGTAATTTCTTTAAATTACTTGTTTGGTTTACCCTAACTTGAACTTGAGTTGATGTACATCAAAAAGAGAGAGATTGTTGAACCCGATGGTTATTTTGATGTGATCAACTAAGTTAGGTTATGTCACGCCCCGGAGGAGTCTCTGTCCGAAGAAATTTCGGCAACATCTCCCTTGTACGGCGGACAATCTGAAACTTTCTACATATCCACATACCTCAGCCACATGCGGCTGGAATAATAGCAGAAATAAAATACAATACACAGACATTCCACGCAGTTTATATAACAAGTAAACGGAAGAATAATACTCTGACTCGAAATCAACCCTACTCCACTACACCCATAAAGCACAAATTTGATTTACTCACCTCTTCTACCGTCCAGGCAGGCATGTAGTAAAACATATCGAAATAAAATCCATCGACATCACAAAATCCATACAATGTCTAAACCATCAAACAAAACAAATTTAGCATAGTCTATGTAAGAAAACCGAAAGACCAATAATATCCTCGAGGTCTGCAGGGACTAGCAACTGGAACTCTCTCCTGACAGCATCAACTTGAAAAATAACAACAATGGAGGCGGGGTGAGTCCAACACTCAGCAGGTACAACTGATATACAAAGTAGACAAATAACACCTAGCACTAATCATGCGTACAGTCTCCTGATATAAGAAAGATAAAAATATATCTGAAGTAAACAGGAGAGAAACTGTACTAACCAGGACCTGGGTATAAGGACAAATAGTCCGAGTGATATGGAAATCCTCTATGCATGTCAAACATAGGTATCCAAACAATATGCAGCATATAAATGCAGCAAGCACAAACACAAGCAATAAATGCATCATGCATATGATGCTAATGATGTGTCCTGGTCACCCCTGACGCCAGTCGATCATCTCACACCTAATAGTGAGGCCGAGTGGGTAGGGCTGTGACAACCGTGCACTCTGTCGTCACTGCTCCTGATGAGTGACCGAGTGGACGGGATGCTGTCGGAGTACACCTATCCTCCTACCCTAAATCATAAATGGGGGAGCGCAATGCTCTTAACTCCCGGTACACGATGACGGGGAGGAATCCCTGTCGACTAACACGTTGCATCACGCTACCCATGAGCGGACCAACGGAGCCAAACAAAGTCTCTGCTACAACACATACTGCCTGAATCGACCACTAACCCATGAGTGGTGGTGTGTGCAGATCCATGTAACTGGCGATGTGCTCAACAATAATGGAGCGGACTATCGTACAGCATGTAATCATGTAAATGGTGCGTGGCACTAACCACAAAATATCCTGAACTAATCTATATATATATAAAAGTGCACCATGGGTCAACGAATCAAATCAAAGGTACACAGAAGGTATAAAAAACCTAGGTCCTGAACATGGTGAAGCATGGTATATCACTACCCCTATAAGCATGTATCAACAGGTAAAGAATACATGAGATGCAAAACAAGCAATCAATCAATCATGTAACAAGTATCGGGTAGTGATTAACTGGAACAAATAAGAACATAATTAATGCAACTTGTTAAATTCACTACTATGTATATCAAATGACATAAGTCAAAACTACCCGCCTCCGATAAAATGGTCCAAATCTGACTCCGAGATACTCGTCTCGCGTCAAAGTGCTGTAATCATAGGATACATATTATAGCTAAGTTATACATAAATCACTTAGCTAGTCCTAATCATATTCCGAAATCAATCACTATTAATCATTATACTCATCAAACCCGTTTCCTTCTAATTACCCTGCTAAATAACCAAACTACCGTATAATAACATATTTCAAGTCTAATATCAATACATTTATCATCTACTGATCAAATCAGTACTCAGCCACTGCAGATCAAAAACTCCAAATCTGGAGAAGGTGGCTGCAACGACCAAAGACAGAACAGAGGAGTTCTATGGAAAGAACTCGAAGCTGCTACCAACTATGCAAAGGAAGAAACAGCTGCTGAAATGCTCCCTATAGGAATGACCAAAGCTTCAACAACCAATCCAACAACTGATCATAAAATCCCAAACAAAATACCCAATCATATCTATGATAATCCAACACTAACTTGATCCATAGAGTTAGCAATGCCTCAATTGTCATCCACCTCCTCAACCTTTGAATCCGATCAGATGCGTTCAGCGCTAGCTGTGGTTGATCGATGAAGCAGTAACAATCGGCAACTAGGGCTCCTATGGCCAGCGGTGTCTCGGGAAGAAGAAGAGAGCAGCGTCAGCTCTGTGAGTTGCGGCCGGCGATGGATCTAGGGCACGGCTGGCGTCTGCGGTGGATCGACAGTGGCACGGTGAGGTCGGCTCTGGCAACACAGAGAGAAGAAGGGAGTCTGGCGATCGACAGAGGGCTTAGCGGTGGTAGATCGTCACCGACACTTGGGGGAAGGGGAGCGTCGGCTGTGGCCGTCTCCACAGCGGGGCGACGGGCCGAGGAGTAGGGTAGAAGGGGGAAAGGAGAGAGTCGGCAGAGACGAGGCTTGACTGAGGGTTTGTACCCGGGAGGGAAGAAGAAAACCGCCTCGTGCGATTAGGGCCGGCGTTGGGCGCGAGAGGAGAAAGTCGCGGCGAGGGGGCTCGGGCACGGGGGTTTCGGCGAGGCAAAGAAGAAAAACAAATAAAGAAAATAAAGAAAATAAAATAAAAAGGAAATGTAAATGTAAATATAAACATTTCCTTACTTAAATGGGGTAGCCTAAACAGGCTTTTCCGGGCCCCGTTTTTATCCCCGTTAACTTATCCGTACGAGCTCCAAAAAATTCTCGAAAAATTTCTAAAAATTCTGGAAAATTCCCTTACGATTATTCGCCTATTTTCGATATTTTACATTCTCCCCCACCAATAAAAATTTGGTCCCCAAATTTTCGTTATCTACCATCAGCAAGTACTGACAACAAATAGAAAGTATGAATGCTGAACGATAAACTGAATCACATACCTCATGTAAAAAGATGGGGATATCGAGCTCGGATAGTATCCTCGAGCTCCCATGTAGCCTCCTCGTCCGAATGATGCTGCCATCCGAATTTAACCAGCCGGATAGTTTTGTTCCGCAACTGACACTCTTTCCGGTCGAGAATCCGTACCGGAACCTCCTCACAAGTAATGTCAGGCTGAACTAGAACTGGGATATCTGCCAGCACATGTGTCGGGTTAGGTACGTATCTCCTCAGCATAGATACATGGAATACATCGTGCACGTCTGACAGGGACGGTGGTAGTGCCAGTCGGTAAGCTACCGCTCCGATCCTCTCCAAGATCTCAAAAGGGCCAATATACCGCGGAGCCAGCTTACCTCTGAGGCCAAATCTCTTCACCCCTTTTGTGGGTGAAACTCGCAAAAATACATGGTCACCAACAGAGAACTCTAGTGGTCTGCGTCTCCGATCAGCATAACTTTTCTGGCGGTCCTGCGCCTTTGACATTCTCCGTCTGATAGTACAGACCAACTCTGCATCCTGCTGAACTCTATGAGGTCCCAACAACTAGGCCTCTCCAACCTCATCCCTTAGGACAGGTGTCCGACAAGGTCTACCATACAACGCCTCAAACGGTGCCATCTGGATAGCCGAATGAAAGCTGTTGTTATAGGCAAACTCTACCAACGGCAGATGGTCCTCCCAACTGCCTCTGAAATCCATAACACATAACCTCAGCAGGTCCTCCAAAGTCTGAATGGTCTGCTCTGACTGTCCATCTGTCTGTGGATGGAAGGCTATACTGAAACGGAGCTGTGTGCCCAAGGCCTGCTGCAGACTTTGCCAGAAACGAGACATAAACCGTGGATCTCTATCCGAAATGATACTCAACGGAACACCATGTAGTCTGATAATCTCCCAACAATATAGATCTGCCAATCGATCCAGGGAATCATTCCTCCGAATCGCTAAAAAGTGTGCAGATTTGGTTAATCGATCAACGATTACCCAAATCACGTCATGGCCTCGTCGTGTCCTCGGCAACCTTACCACAAAGTCCATGGTAATGTGATCCCACTTCCACTAAGGAATAGGAATCCGCTGAAGTAATCCTGCAGGTCTCTGGTGCTCAGCCTTCACCTGCTGACAAACAAGACATCTAGCTACGAAATCCGCGATGTCTTTCTTCATGTCGTTCCACTAGTAGGAACGCCTCAAGTTTCGATACATACGGGTCCCGCCTGGATGGATCGTAAATTGAGAGCGGTGTGCTTCCTGGAGTAGCTCCTATAAGACCGGATGAGACTGAGGTACGCATAATCTGCCTTGGAAGTATATAATACCCTCCTTGTCTCGTGTAAACTCGGTCTGCTACCCGGAAGCTATCTGACTGCCTATAAACTGCAAATGCTGATCACTGGCCTGGGCCTCTCGGATCCTCGTTCTGATCGACAACTGAGCAACCATAGTAACCAGAATACCCTGCTCTGTCGGTCCTTGCTCCTCGAGATCTAACTCAGAGAATGTTGGGTTTTTCGGGCCACGAAAACCGCGTTTTCACGTCGCAGAAACCCCGAATCACCCATGCCACTGGATCTCGTGCGAAGGATAGATTTCAAAATCTTATATGTACGAGTTTCTACTTAGATCTACTCCCAGATCTACGTAAAAAGGGTTATACCTTTGAAGCGAGCCCTTCGCGTTCCCGCTCGTCCAAACGGTGCCGGATCTCAAGAGTATCAAAATAGATACCCCTCTAGAAGTATCCACACGAACTAATTAGGTGGAGAAAGACCTAAACGAAGGTGTGCTAGCACCTTAATAGGTCACGGCAAGAGAGGAGAAGAGGGAGAGGGAGAGCTTAAGAGGAAGAAGATGGAATGAATGAGATTAATTCACAAAATGAAAACATAACATCCCATTCATGTGGCCGGCCACATTAAGATGGTGAGTAACTCCCATGGAATGCCAAGAGTCACAACTCTTGGTAACTCCCATGAGGTGGCATCCCACTTAAGCAACCATGATGATGTGGAGCATCATCATTGGCCCACTCAATGCCAACTCACCAATGAGGTGGCATAAAGTCAAGTCAAACTTGACTCTTCATCTTCCTCTCAAGTCAAGTCAAACTTGACTTAATCTCTCTCATGGTTGATCTAATCCAACCATTTAATTCAAGCCAATTTAATATAATGAATCTAATTCATTTAATTAAATTGATTTAATGAGTCATAATCCAAATTAGACTCATTAAACACATGAATCAACTTGAGTCTAACTTAATTAGCCCAATTAAGATTACTCTTAATCCAATTTGATTCATCAAATGAATCTAATCCTCTTGGTTCATCATATGAACCTAATCTCCATCTAATTGTCCTTAGTGTGCGACCCTATAGGTTCTTGTAACGTTGGCAATGCCCCTAAACCCATTTAAGAGCATAAGTAACTAGCGGTATCTAGCAACACATCATTACTACCCAAGTTACAAGAATGTTGAGATCCAACATCACCTTGTGACTACTAATTGTGACTCCTCACAAAATATGACAAGTGTCCTTCTATCCTAGACATCTAGATTGATAATGTGAGGCATAGACCGTGTCATCCTCTAATCAATCTAAATCTTGAACTCCAAGTAGACTCACTCAATCAAATGAGCTCAATATCTTATATTGACTCATTTAGGCATGGCCATGCACTTCGTGGTCTCACTCTATCAAGAATATCGATGTCGCTCCCGTCATATAGGAGGGATAGATCCCATCTACATCACTCACATCCCTCTGCATAATTCGTTACATACCCAGTAATCGCCTTTAAAGTCCACCCAGTTACGGGTGACGTTTGACGAAACCAAAGTACATAACTCCTTATGTAGGGATCCATAGTGACTTCAGGTCTAAGGACTAGTAGTCATACTAATAGCCACATGAGAAAGTATATGACACTCATATAATGATCCATGATCTTTCTCATGGCGGGTCATTCAGTATATATTCTTCAATGCATACCCATGTGTCAACTTGATATCTCTATATCCATGACTTGTGAGATCAAGTCATCAAGTTGACCTACATGCTAGTCTTATTGCATTAACATTGTCCCTGAATGTTAATACTCGACTAGGAATGATTAAGAGTAGTGTTCCCTATATCATCTCACTATCGGTTCAACTAACCGATTGATATAGGTGAGAACCGTCTACTCAAGGACGTTATTATACTTAGTTTATTTGGCACCAATACAAGTAAGTATAATAACGAAAAATCAAATGCCTTTATTTATATAGAATATGATACATTAAGTCCAAAATACAATCATCAAATGATTGGCTCTAGGGCTCTAGCTAACAGAGAAACCCTGAACTAAGTCTGTAACTGAAACTCGGTGGCAAGCCAAAGTCCCTTTGGACTTCCTGCTGAGTGCATCGGTAACCACATTAGCTTTCCCCGGGTGGTAGCTAATGGTACAATCGTAGTCCTTCAGGAACTCCATCCATCTCCCCTATCGGAGATTAAGCTCCTTCTGAGTGAAAATATATTTGAGACTCTTATGATCAGTGAGAATCTCAAATGTAATACCGTATAAATGATGCCGCCAAAGCTTCAGAGCAAAGATGATGGTCGCTAACTCCAATTCATGAACTGGGAAGTTCTTCACATGCTCCTTCAGCTGACGAGAAGCATAAGAGACTACTCTGCCGTGCTGCATCAGAACAACACCCAAACCCTGAAGAGACGCGTCGGTGTAGAGTACAAATCCGTCCTCTCCAGAAGGTAAAACCAAAACTGGAGCCGACACTAATCTCCGCTTCAGCTCTTGAAAGCTGGTCTCGTAATCCTCGGACCACATGAATTTCACGCCTTTCCTGGTAAGGCGTGTCAGCGGCATAGCAATACTCGAGAAACCCTCGACAAAATGTCGGTAATATCCGGCCAATCCCAGAAAACTGCGGATCTCCTGAACTGACTTCGGCTGCTCCCAACCGATGACAACCTCGATCTTCTGAGGATCAACTGAAATATCTCTGCTAGAACCACGTGTCCCAGAAAACAGACTGAGGATAACCAGAATACACACTTGCTGAACTTCGCGTACAGCTGATGCCGTCTAAGTCTCCAAGACTATACGAAGATGCTGTGCATGCTCCTCCTCGGAATGCGAGTAGACCAATATGTCATCAATGAAAACGATAACAAATTGATCCAGATACTCCAGAAAAATGCGGTTCATCAAGTCTATAAACACCACTGGAGCATTGGTAAGCCCAAATGACATTACCAAAAACTCATAATGACCGTATCTCGTACGGAAAGCTGTCTTCTGAATATCTGAGTCTCTGACCCTCAACTGATGATATCCGGATCGCAGATCAATCTTAGAATACACTGACATACCTCTGAGCTGATCAAACAAATCCTCGATCCGTGGTAAAGGATATTTATTTCTGACGGTCACTGCATTCAGCTGTCTGTAGTCAATACATAACCTCATAGTGTCATCCTTTTTCTTGACAAATAATACCGGAGAACCCCATGGAGAAACACTAGGGCGAATGAATCCCCTGTCTAAAAGCTCCTGGAGTTGAACCTTCAACTCATTCAACTCTTTTGGTGCCATACGATAAGGAGCTTTCGATGTCAGCGCGGTTCTCGGAATCAGCTCAATAGCGAACTCCACTGGCCTTCTGGGAGGCAAACCAAGTAGCTCCTCTGGAAACACATCCGGGTACTCACGGACCACAGGAACGTCGGAGAGCTACGAACTACTGCTGTCTTCAGTACTAATCAGAGATAATAGGAAACCATGACAGCCGTGAGACAGCAGCTTCTACGCCTGAATCGCCGAAATAATCGAGATGCCGTCATCTCTGATGCAAGTGAAACTCCACGAGGGTTGGTTCGGAGGCTGGAAGGTGACCACCCTCGTCTGGCAATCAACGGTAGCATGATATACTGACAGCCAATCCATGCCAAGAATGATATCAAACTCGACCATCTCCAATACTAGAAGATCTACCGTAAGTATCATGTTGCCAAAGTCTAACGGGCAACCTCTGACCTCCTGGGTGACGTCTAAAGTATCACCGGACGGTAGGGAGATAGTCAATCGCTGTAGTCTAACAGTAGGTAATCTACCAATCTCCCGCATAAAGGTACGGGATATAAAAGAGTGTGAGCTACCAGTATCAATCAATATATCAGCGGAAAATGCATAAATGGAAATCGTACCGCGGAAAATGGATCCGCGCATCCTCTCTGGTAATCATATGAACACGTCCGGTAGAGGAGGAGGTGGTATTGTTGGCGAGCGTAAGCCCGCCACAGGTCGCCACCGAGGCGCTTGGATAATGTGCAGAGGAGACCAGGACAAAGGATCGCCAGGTGCCGACTAGGACCGAGTCTGCATCGCCTAGAGGCCGAGGTCATCGATCTATCGCGTCGGATAATAAGGTCTCGGAATAGAACTCGGGTGTTATGGAAGCACTGGAGTACTCGCCCAAGCATGCCAATGCACTGCAGTGAAGCTATCCTCGCCGACGATGTGAAGATTGGGCCGCCTCCTCGATATGCCCCGTCGACTAGACTGCCCCTCGACCTGACCCCTAGCCGGGCCGAGCCTTTAGCCTGACAATCTCGGCTCGTGCCTGTGCAAGCTGTAAAAGTAAATGTTGCTGTCCCAAGAGCAAGCGGGGTAAGGTGATCTCTGGACCCATATCAGTGAGTATCGAAGGTGGTTGCCGGCTCACGAGAAAACCGGAACGCCTAAGAAGTCCGCCTAACTTCGAGGCCTACAAGATACCCCAAAGTACTCGACCGACCGATCGCAACTACTCTACCGCTGCCCTGTCACTGGGTGTTGGATCCGTCCGGATGCTCGACCAGATGCTTCCTCTTCCTGTCCGGAAATGCTCTCTGCTGAGCTAACTCTATCATCAAAGCTCGATCCAGTGCATCTGAGTAAGATACGATCCCTAAACCGGCAAGCCTTACTTGCAGATAACCATCTAGTCCCTGTATAAACTGCATCATGCGAGATCTGTCCTCCACAACTAACTCTGGACAAAACTTAGCCAACCGGTTGAATTCAGTATTATACTCTGTCACCGTGCGATTGTTCTGACGCAGACTCATGAAATCCTGCCGGCGAGCCATCTGATATGATAGTGGGAAAAAACGGCTTTCAAAAGCCTCTCTGAACCTAGCCCAAGTAACGTTCCACTCGCCGATGATGGAACGCTGAGTAATCCACCAGGCATTAGCCTTATCCCGTAAGTTGAAAGCGGCCAGCTCTGCTTTCTCCCACTCGGAGCAAGCCATGTAGAAGAAAGTCTGCTCCATAGTCTCTATCCATGACAGGGTCATACCCGGATCGAGGTCTCTTCGGAAGAGAGTGAATCAAGTCTTCATCGACTCAGCCAATGCTGGAATCCTAGCTCGTGCTGCGACAATATCAGTGAGCTGTGTCGGGACGACTGCAGGAACTGGCGGAACCACTGGAACTGGTGCTACAAGTGGTACCGCGGAATAAACCGGAGGAGGTACTCCCGGTGCTGTTGAATAAACTAGAGCATAAGCCGTCGGTGGTACTGTAGGGTGAACATAGGTGGCCGCGACTAGAGGTACAGTAGGTAGTGATACCGGAGGTGGAGCAGCTGCTGCTACTGTAGGCACTGGGGGCACAGGTGCCACTAGTGTCGGGTACACTGTAGGTCTAGGTGGCGGTGGTGCCGAGTACGCCGTAGGTTGGGCTGGAGGCGGTGTCGGGTATGCTAATGGTACGCCTGGTGGTACCGGAAATACGGTAGGGATAGGTACACTCGGTACAGCCGAGGTAGGTACCTCTATAGGAGCCATCGGGGTCTGAGATCTCGACGCGCCCGCAGTATGTTGAGTCTGTCCCTGACTGACAGGCTCATCCACAGTAGGCATCTCTGGCATATCCAGAGATCCCGTGGTCCTCGTACGTGGTCGTCCAGCACCACGTCTCGCCGCAATAGGCGTAGATCTCCTCATATCTGTTAAGTTATATTATAAACATCATACCTATTTGCTGTCTGGAGATGTTCCGTCGCTGTCCAGTCCCCAATTTGACCTCAAAATTCCGAACGAGAAAATCGCCGGAAATCCATATAAATCCGAAACGGAAATCCGAAACATAACCATAACAAAAATCCGAAAATGCCCAGTTTGACTCGTAAACCTGGCTCTGATACCAAATAAATTGTCACGCCCTGGAGGAGTCCTTGTCCGGAGAAATTTCGGCAGCATCTCCCCAGTACGGCGGACAATCTGAAACTTTCTACATATCCACATACCTCAGCCACATGCGGCTGGAATAATAGCAGAAATAAAATACAATACACAAACATTCCACGCAGTTTATATAACAAGTAAACGGAACAATAATACTCTGACTCGAAATCAACCCTACTCCACTACACCCATAAAGCACAAATCTGATTTACTCACCTCTTCTGCTGTCCAAGCAGGCATGTCATAAAATATATCGAAATAAAATCCATCGACATCACAAAATCCATACAATGTCTAAACCATCAAACAAAACAAATTTAGCATAGTCTATGTAAGAAAACCGAAAGACCAATAATATCCTTGAGGTCTGAAGGGACTAGCAACTGGAACTCTCTCCTGACAGCATCAACCTGAAAAATAACAACAATAGAGGCGGGGTGAGTCCAACACTCAGCAGGTACAACTGATATACAAAGTAGGGAAATAACACCTAGCACTAATCATGCATACAGTCTCCTGATATAAGAAAAGATAAAAATGCATCTGAAGTAAACAAGAGAGAAACTGTACTAACCAGGACCTGGGTATAAGGACAAATAGTCCGAGTGATATGGAAATCCTGTATACATGTCAAACATAGGAATCCAAACAATATGCAGCATATAAATGCATCAAGCACAAACACAAGCAATAAATGCATCATGCATATGATGCCAATGATGCGTCCTGGTCACCCCTGACGCCAGTCGATCATCTCACACCTAATACTGAGGCCGAGTGGGTAGGACTGTGACAACCGTGCACTCTGTCGTCACTGCTCCTGATGAGTGACCGAGTGGACGGGATGCTGTCGGAGTACACCTATCCTCCTACCCCAAATCATAAATGGGGGAGCGCAATGCTCTCAACTCCCGGTACACGGTGATGGGGAGGAATCCATGCCGACTAACACGTTGCATCACGCTACCCATGAGCGGACCAACGGAGCCAAACAAAGTCCCTGCTGCAACACACACTGCCTGAATCGACCACTAACCCATGAGTGGTGGTGTGTGCAGATCCATGTAACTGCGATGTGCTCAACAATAATGGAGCGGACTATCGCACAGCATGCAATCATGCAAATGGTGCATGGCACTAACCACAAAATATCCTGAACTAATCCATATATATATAAAAGTGCACCATGGGTCAACGAATCAAATCAAAGGTACACAGAAGGTATAAAAAACCTAGGTCCTGAACATGATGAAACATAGTATATCACTACCCCTATAAACATGTATCAACAGGTAAGGAATACATGAGATGCAAAACAAGCAATCAATCAATCATGTAACAAGTATCGGGTAGTGATTAATCGGAACAAATAAGAACATAATTAATGCAACTTGTTAAATTCACTACTATGTATATCTAATGGCATAAGTCAAAAGTACCCGCCTCCGATAAAATGGTCCAAATCTGACTCCGAGATACTCGTCTCGCGTCAAAGTCTTGTAATCATAGGATACATATTATAGCTAAGTTATACATATATCACTTAGCTAGTCCTAATCATATTCTGAAATCAATCACTATTAATCATTATACTCATCAAACCCGTTTCCTTCTAATCACCCTGCTAAATAACCAAACTACCGTATAATAACATATTTCAAGTCTAATATCAATACATTTATCATCTACTGATCAAATCAGTACTCAACCAATAAAAAAAAACTAACCTTAATAATTCCTGCGTGAGGCCAGCCACTGTAGATCAAAAACAACAAATCTGGAGAAGGTGGCTGCGACGACCAAAGACAGAACAGAGGAGTTCTATGAAAACAACTCGAAGCTGCTACCAACTATGCAAAGGAAGAAACAGCTGCTGAAATGCTCCCTATAGGAATGACCAAAGCTTCAACAACCAATCCAACAACTGATCATAAAATCCCAAACAAAATACCCAATCATATCTATGATAATCCAACACTAACTTGATCCACAGAGTTAGCAATGCCTCAATTGTCATCCACCTCCTCAACCTTTGAATCCGATCAGATGCGTTCAAGCGCTGGCTGTGGTTGATCGATGAAGCAGCAACAATCGGCAACTAGGGCTCCTATGGCCAGCGATGTCTCGGGAAGAAGAAGAGAGCAGCGTCAGCTCTGTGAGTTGCGGCCGGCGGTGGATCTAGGGCACGGCTGGCGTCTGCGGTGGATCGGCAGTGGCACGGTGAGGTCGGCTCTGGCAGCACAGAGAGAAGAAGGGAGTCCGGCGATCAGCAGAGGGCTTAGCGGTGGTAGATCATCACCGGCACTTGGGGGAAGGGGAGCGTCAACTGTGGCCGTCTCCACAGCGAGGGCGACGGGCAGAGGAGTAGGGTAGAAGGGGGAAAGGAGAGAGTCGGCAGAGACGAGGCTTGGCTGAGGGTTTGTACCAGGGAGGGAAGAAGTAAACCACCTCGTGCGGTTAGGGCCGGCGTCGGTCGCGAGAGGAGAAAGTCGCGACAAGGGGGCTCGGGCACGGGGATTTCGGCGAGGCAGAGAAGAAAAACAAATAAAGAAAATAAAGAAAATAAAAGAAAAAGGAAATGTAAATGTAAATGTAAATATAAACATTTCCTCACTTAAATGGGGTAGCCTAAACAGACTTTTCCGGACCCCGTTTTTATCCCCGTTAATTTGTCCGTACAAGCTCCGAAAAAGTTCTAAAATTTCCGGAAAATTCCCTTATGATTATTCGCCTATTTTCGATATTTTACAGGTTAGGTCCTGTTTGTTGGGCCCCGTGGTTATTTTGATGTGATCAACCAAGTTACGTAAGGTCCTGCTTGTTGATCCCTGTGTCTAAGTGTGCAGGAGCTTAGGAGCACAGGAAGTCGAGTGGAAGACGCAGCTAGCGAGAAGGATGGCATGGGAAAGGAGCCGACGGGCTCGGTGCGTCCGAAGGACGAGAGAGCTGCGGAAGAGTACATCGGAGGACGAGAAGAACATGCACGACGTTCGAGGGACGAGAAGCCGGGTCGGAAGCCTGCTCGAGGAGAAGGCCGGAAATTGGGTTCGGGTGAGCCCTATTTCAGTTGGTCGCAATCACCCAATCAATCAGAGCTTCGGAAGGAGAAAAGAAGTCAAAAGGAGCTAAAAAGCTAGCCGGAGGTGCCTTCGACGAGTGCTGAAGGCGCCTGCACTGACTGCAGTGCTGGAGGCACCTTCATTACATTGAAGCCGCCCTCAACTTGTCCGAGGTGCCTTCAACAACATTTGAGGTGCCTCAGACCCAATCTAATGACCCTTTGCGAGCCGGATAAAACTTTATCCGGTCAAACCCTCTTGGAGGTGCCTTCAACACTCGGGATAGATTTTCTAGGAGCTATATAAAGACCCCTAGAGCTAGGAAATAATTCATTCAATTAAGCATTCAATTCTTAGCAACTTGTAAGAGCTTTTAGTGTGTAAAAGGCTTCTCCGCCTTCAGTGAAGGAGACATTCTAGTAGAGCTATTCGATTGTCTTGGATTAACAACCCCTTGGGTTGTAACCAAGTTAAATTTCCTATCTCCCTTTTATTTTTGCTATTTTATTTAATTATTGCTTTTATTTTAGAGTTGAAAGCTTGAGGAGGGTATTCTTAATTTGCAGGCAATTCACCCCTCCCCTCTTGCCGGTCCTGCTGCGCCAACACTGTTTTGTTTTAATCCCTGTGTCTAAGTGTGCAGGAACTTAGGAGCACAGGAAGTCAAGCAGAAGACGCAGCTAGCGAGAAGGACAGCATGGGAAGGGAGTCGATGGGCTCGGTGCGTCCGAAGGATGAAAGAGCTGCGGAAGAGTACTCTGGTGGATGAGAAGAATGTGTGTGACGTTCGAGGGATGAGAAGCTGAGACGGAAGCCTGCTCGAGGAGAAAGATGGAAATTGGGTTCGGGTGAGCCCTATTTCGATTGGCCGAAATCACCCAAGTGATCGGAGCTTCGGAAGAAGAAGAAAAAGAGAAGCTGGAAGCTATTTATACCATGCAGGTTGATGGCACCCTCAACAACATTAAGGGTGCCTTCAACATTGAAGGTGCCCTCAATGCTATTGAAGGCACCTTCGACCCAGTCTACTTGATCGTTTCGACTTTGGATAAAGTTTTATCCAATGCCTTGGCTGGAGGCACCCTCAACCCCTTTGGAGGCACCCTCAATGCTCGAGATAGAGTTTCCAGGAGCTATATAAAGGCCCCTAGACCTAGGAATTATCCAATCAACTCGGTAATCAATTCCTAGCAACTTGTGAGCTCTCTTAGTGTGTAAAAGGCATCTCCGCCTACAGTGAAGGAGATTAGTAGTGCGCTTTTTCAACTATCTTAGATTAACAACCATCTAGATTATAGCCAAGTAAAATCCTGAGTCTTCTTCTTTTACTTTTAATGATTATATTATCTAATTATTGTTGAGTCAAAAGAAAGAAGGTTTTGTCATTTGAGCAAATTCACACCCTCTTGCGGTCCCCAAAACCAACAACTTAGACCAAAAATTCTCTTCCAAAATTCCACCATAACTATCCACCAATCAACAATTTAGATTAACCAATCTCCATTGACTTCAACATCACTTGTTCTAAAAGTTGATTTAGTTGCAAAAATAAAGCTTCCATGATTAAATTCAAGTACAAGACTCTCCATAGATTAATGTATAATAACAATTCTACTAAACAGTTTCACAAAAGGAACAAACAAAGAAACAGTGCTAAATATCTAGCCCACGACCAATATAGGTAGTTTATATAGACTACAACTACTAAGAAGCCAATAAACTAAGATTGTCAGCTTCTACACATATCCTTGCCGCATTCAATAATCATCCACAAATTAACAACTTTGCATGTCAGTAATAGTAGCCATGCCTATAGTGCGCACCATCATATGATGGATATGTGCCATCATTGTAATTTGGACCGTAATAATCGCGTCCATAGAAACCACTCATTCCAAAATCTCTGTAATGAGCTCCCTCTTGCATTGAATCAGGGTAGTCATAACGAGGATGAACCCTATTTTGATATTCCATTTACTCAGAATCATGTTCCGTCATAGAAAATGGTCATTTCATATCTGTTAAATTATTACCCAAGTATTAATATGGGTACCAAAATTACCAAACTTAATCATATCTATTTGTCATCTGGAGATGTTTTGTCATCGCCAAGTCCCCAAATATGACTTCGTCAAAAAATACCTCGGAATTCTGAAATATGAAAATCGACGAAAATCCATACAAATCTAAAAAGTACCTAGATTAACTTGCAAAACCTACTCTAATACCAAATAAATTGTCAGCCCTAGAGGAGTTACTGCCAATGAAATTTCAGCAGCATCTCCCCTGTACTGGTGACAATATGAATCCAGAATACACTTCCCTCAGGGCCACACAATCCTCAGCCAACACGACCGACATATATATGATAAAATAATTAAATATTCCAGGTTGTTTAATATAAAACCTACTCCACTACAAAGAGGCAAAACACAACCCACAACGGAAAACCATCGTAGCAAAAAAACATGGGTAGCATACCAAAAACTCGATATAAAATACACGAGTGCAAGAACTACACATCACAAGTCTGTAGATCACATAACAAGGAACCAAAGTCCAAAAATAGAAAACCATCTCGACACGGAGTGGGAACTAGCAATTGGAACATCCTGATGGCTTCAACCTGAAATAGGAATAAATCAACGGAGTGAGTTTAAGAACTCAGCGAGTATCGATCAGACATACATAGTAAGATATAACTATCAGTAATAATTATGCAGTATAGTCTCCTGAACAATAACAAGTAATGCAAAACTAAACAACAGAAAAAACTGTACTGATGTCTGATGTGCGCAAATATTATGATCATTTACGCATGTTTTAGCGCACATTCACGTACTTTATGCATATATATTCGTTGCATGATTGCCTCTTTCATCTTGTATTCATTATATATACTCTTTTGTTCGGATATCTGCTCTTTCTTTGGTTTTGTGTTGACAGGGACAACTTTCGGAGCAAAAATGATGATTATCAATGCACCGGAACAAGTCGAAGAACATGACTGTGCACCCTTGCACGACCGTGTAACCTGACAGAAGGGGAGCAGTTCACGGTCGTGCAATCCTTGCACGATCGTGCCACCCCATGCCGAGACCAAGAAGTACATGGCCGTGCATCCATGCACGACCGTACCCCAGGGACCGAGGCCAGACACCACACGGCCATGCGAATTGGTGTGACCGTGCAGCGCCACCAGAGAAGAGAATGAACACGGTCGTGCCATCTTGGCACGACCATGTTGCCGTAGCCGAACCCTAGTCTATATAAGGGTTTTAACCCTTTTTCTCGAGGGGAGGAGCGGGGGAAGCGAGCCGTCAGTTGGAGAAACATCTTGAAGCTGTCCCATGCCATCTTGGACCTCTGTCCAGCGATCTTCCACCACCACATCGACTCCAGAAGCAGAGAATTAGATTCGAAGGCCACTCGTCGTCATTTGGATAAGCATATTCTTTCTTTCTTTCTCCGTGTCTAAAGATTGTATGTTTATCTACATTATGTCTTTGGGTATTTCTCCGATACTCATGGAGTAGATCCCTTGTTCTAAGATTAGGGAGTAGTTGTTGCTGGAACTCAAAGGTGTTTTGATGTAATCAAACAAGTTAAGTTAGGTCCTGTTTTGTCTAACCCTTTTGTCTAAGTGTGCAAGAGCTTAGGAACACAAGAAGTTGAGCAGAAGACGCGGCTAGCGAGAAGGACGACACGGGGAGAGAGCCGACGGGCTCGGTGCGTCCGAGGGACGAGGTGACCGTGGAAGAGTACACCGGTGGACGAGAAGAACGTGTGTGACGTTCAAAGGATGAGAAACCGGGAAGGAAGGCTGCTCAAGGAGAAGGCCGGAACTTGGGTTCAGGTGAGCCCTATTCCGGATGGCCGAGATCTCCCAAGCTAGCGGAGCCGGAGCGAACAAGACCCGGACCGAGACGAGCTGAACCGGAGATGAAAAAGTCAATTTCTGTTGACTTTAAGGCTCGGGGTGCCCGGAACCATTCCGGGCGCCCGGAGCAGCCCAGGGTGCCCGGAACCCTTCCGGGTGCCCGGGATGAAGTTTTTGACCAGATCAATTCTAATGCGATCTGAACGTTGGGGGATAAAGTTTTATCTCCCCCAGGGCGCCCGGAACCCCTTCGGGGCGCCCCGACCAGTGCTATAAATATAGCACTGATCTGCACAGTTAATGCATCTCACTTGTAATCAATTTCTGCGTGCTTTACTTTTCTGTCTGTTTCAACGCTGTAAGAGGCTACTCCGCCCAGAGGAGAATCAGATAGTGTGCCATCTTTGCCTTGGATTAGTAATCCCCTGATTGCAAACCAAGTAAACCCTCTGTGTCTGTTTAGATTCTGTTTAATTAGTCTCTTCTATTTTTACAAGTTTGATTAGTAGTTGAAAATCCGAGAAAGGTCAGTTTTATTATTTTAGAGTAATTCACCCTCCCCTCTTGTCGGCATCCAAAGGGACCAACAAGTGGTATCAAAGCAAGGCGCTTCAGGAGGACTAATCGCCGATCGAAGCAACGAGATGGCCGGACCAAGCATCGTTCCACCAAAATTCGAGGGGGACTTCGCAGACTGGAAGCGTCATATGGAGGTATTCCTAAAAACTGATTTCGAAATTTGGTTTATTATGAAGTATGGTTTTGTAGCTCCGATGAATCAAGATGGAGAAGAAAAAGAAGAGAGCCATTGGACAAAGAAGGAGCAAAATGAGTCTATAGCAAATAGCCGTGCGGAATATCACCTGCTGAGCATGTTGCCGCCTCAAGAGGTCAACCGCATCGGAAGCTATTCATCTGCTAAAGAACTCTGGGAGAAGTTCCTGGAACTTCACGAAGGCACGTCCGAAGCGAAGCTCGCTAGAAGAGACATCCTCCGGAACAAGATGATGAACATTCGTCTGGAAAAAGGTGAGAAGGTAGCCAATTTACACGCGAAGGTAAAAGAACTGATTACTGTTCTCGAGAACCTCGGAGAAACGGTAACAAATCGGGACACAATACGCTACGCACTCAACGCGTTTCCCAGAACTTCAGAATAGACATCAATCGTCGATGCCTACTACATTTCGAAAGACCTGGAGGTAAGTACTTTAGAAGAACTGTTCTCCACTCTTGAATTGCATGAAACCAGGTGTGCAGGAACAAAGGAATCAAGCCAGATTATCGCACTAAACGCAACCAAAAGGGATGAACTCGAGTTAGACTCAGAAGATGATCAGGAAGCATACATGGTAAGAAACTTTAAAAAGTTTTTTAGATCTAATAAATTTAAAGAAATGTAGAATAAAAAGAATCCAAGAAATAGAAGAAGGATGTGTTGCTACCAGTGTCAAAAGGAATGACACCTAAAAGAAGATTGCCCAGAACTAAAGAAGGACAAAAGCAAAATTCCCAAGAAGCACAAGAACCTAAAAGCTACTTGGGAAGACACTTCTTCATCTGAGTCCGAGATTCAAGAATATGCCGGGATAGCATTGATGGCAAGCTACGAAGGGCAAAGTACATCAGAACCTAGCATCCATGAAGGGGGGAGCGACCTCAGATGAAAGTAGCGAAGCAAGGGGAGATTCAGGCTTCAAGTCTGATATGGTAAGTGAGGTATGCCTCTTACCCCCTGATTAACTTTACTTTGGTATTAAGGCAATGGAAAAATCCATATATAAATTAGAAAATAAAAAATACCAAATTAGAAAATAAAATTTTAGAAACAAAAAGAATTTTGGCAAAATCATGTCTTATATAGGATTTTGAAAAATTGAAAATGAAAAACTAAAAGAAGAAATAGTAAGGCTAAAAAAGTCTAACGGTTCAAATGTTTCTGCTTTTAAAAATTATAGAGGATTAAACTGGTATTATAGGTTTCACTAAAATCAAATTAGAAAAATGTCAAAGGCCTATGCAGCTAGAAAATATTTAATTAACCCTGTAGGTAGGAACCTCTATTGGGTTCCGAAAACATGTTTAACTTAAAATTTTAAATTAAACTTAGTATTTTTCAGCAAGAAAGTTAAACAGATAGTTTCTTTATGAGGCTTTGTCTAAGGAAGTGGTTGTTGCTCCAATAACCAAGAAGGCGTAGTGCCTCGCTACGACCTGGAAGCCAAAATACTGAAATCAAATGTTTAATCAACTTTCTGGAAAAAGTATTAAAGTTAGAATTAAATAATGCTTAAAAGCTGTTAAACATTTGTTTTAAAATTTTTTTGTTTAACTTAGAAAATGTTTCTGTTGCAAATATGCTTTAAAGGGTTATTCAATTTGTTTTAGAAAATATTTTCAAAAATATTCAGTTAAAAAACAAATTGCTTAGAAATTTTTTTTGACTTAGAAATTTTTTTTTTGCCTTATAATTTTTTTTTATAAAAATTGCCTTAAAATTTTTTTTACTTATGAAATTTTTTTTTAGGATATGTTGAAATAAGTTTCAAACTTAAATTTTAAGAAATTTTTTAACACTTATGATTTTTTTGAAAATGTTCTCAAATTAATAAAAAGAATTCTGGACTTATTTGCATATTTAAAAGGAGTGTTTCGGAAGAATTTTTTTTTACCTTACACTTGTTAAAAGGAACCCCATTTTTTATGTAATCCAAGGGGGAGAAGAATATTAAGTCTAAGCTAGAGGTACATTTTTAAATTGAAAAATCTTTAGACTTATTTGCAAATTAATTGCAAATTAACTGATTTTATTGCATTTGTTTACCTTAGCTTAACTTGGGTTGCTCACATTAAAAAGGGAGAGATTGTTGGAACCCCAAGGTGTTTTGATATGATCAAACAAGTTAGTTTAAGTCCTGTTTTGTCTAACCCTTGTATCTAAGTGTGTAGAAACTTAGGAACATAGGAAGTCGAGCGGAAGACACGGCTAGCGAGAAGGACGACACAGGGAGAGAGCCGGCGGGCTCGGTGCGTCCGAGGGATGAGGTGACCACGGAAGAGTACACCGGTGGATGAGAAGAACGTGCACGGCGTTCGAGGGACGAGAAACTGAGAAGGAAGGCTGCTCGAGGAGAAGGCCGGAACTTGGGTTCGGGTGAGCCCTATTCCGGATGACCGAGATCACCCAAGCTAGCGGAGCCGGAGCGAACAAGACCCGGACCGAGATGAGTTGAACCGGAGACGAAAAAGTCAATATCTGTTGACTTTAAGGCTTGGGGCGCTCGAAACCATTCCGGGCGCCCGGAGCAGCCCGGGGTGCCCGGAACCCTTCCGGGTGCCCGGGATGAAGTTTTTGACCAGATCGATTCTAACGTGATCTGAACGTTGGGAGATAAAGTTTTATCCCCCTCAGGGTACCCGGAACCCCTTCGGGGCGCCCCGACCAGTGCTATAAATATAGTACTGATCTGAACAGTTAATGCATCTCACTTGTAATCAACTTTTGTGTGCTTTACTTTTCTGTATGTGCTTTCAACGCTGTAAGAGGCTACTCCGCCCAGAGGAGAATCAGATAGTGCGTCATCTTTGCCTTGGATTAGCAATCCCCTGATTGCAAACCAAGTAAACCCTCTGTGTTTGTTTAGATTCTGTTTAATTAGTCTCTTCTATTTTTACAAGTTCGATTAGTAGTTGAAAATCTAAGAAAGGTCAGTTTTATTTTTTTAGGATAATTCACCCCTCCCCTCTTGCTGGCCTCCAAAGGGACCAACAGTTGTGGTTCAGTTTGATGTAAAACTCGTATTATGCTTATACTCGTTGGATGATCTTTTATGCTTTGTCTCAATTGCGTGTTGCTTGATTATGCAGAACTTGTTAACCTTGTAGAGGGATTATCCCTAGATCGTACACCCGAGGGGCCCTAGTGACAGGGGTAACACGTTCACGGACATCTAGGATACTTCCTTGAAAGGAGAGGCAAATTCTGCTCAAGGAAGCGAGAGACCAAACTTAGCTCTTAACCACTATTCTTAACTTACCAATTAGAGTTGTGTCCTCTAGATTTGCTGAGGTGTCCTAGTGATAGGGGTAAATCGTAATAGGACTTCTTAGGGTCTTTCTTTATTCTGGTACTTAAGAATAGCCGCTTTAGCTTCTGGCAAATGCATGTTAAAGGACAGTGAGTGTAGCATAAAACGTGACACATCAACACCACCACAACGAAACCAACCTCCTAGAATCCCTCATAGCCAAGTGAACACTTCGACTCACCAACTCTCGATTCTTCTTCCCGACCTTTCTTCCTTAGATTATTCACAACCATTGGAAGTCTAGCTAACCCTTAGTGAACAATTGCTAGTGCTTATAACAAGTCCCTGTGGGATCAATATTTTTATTACTGACAACGAATCCGTGCACTTGCGGTTCGTAATAAGTTTTTAGCGCCGTTGCCGGGGACTACGTCTATAACATTAGCAAAATCATATCGGATTATAATAGGCTTTCTTTTCTTTCCTCAATTTTCCGCATTCATTTTTTTTATTATTTTCTATCCCGCTATCATATTTCATATCTTTTTATTGCATGCGTAGAGCTAACCTTTTTGGACAGCTACTACCCTTTGATCCAGAGATTGACAGGACCTTTTTGAGGAGAAGAAATCTATAGAAGGCATTCCAAGCAGCACAAGAATCCTCAGAAATGGCCGACAAGCTGCTGAAAGATTACGCGACACCATATGCACGAGGGGTTCGGTCCAACATCACCCGACCGCCCATTGAAGCCAACAACTTTGAAATCAACCCCGTAGTAATCCACATGGTCCTGCAAAATCAATTCGGAGGAGGACCACATGAGGACCCAAACCACCACCTAGAGCTGTTCTACGAGATCTATGGCACTATGAAGGTGAACGGGGTCCCTCCAGAATCAGTCAGACTACTTCTCTTTGAGTTTTCCCTAAAAGATAGAGCTAAGCAGTGGTTGAACTCCCTTCCAGCGAATAGCATATCATCCTGGGAGCAGTGTGAGCAGAAGTTTATAGATAAGTTCTACCCACCCAGCAAAACTGCTCACATGAGGAACCTGATTGCCAGCTTCAAACAGATAGACTCAGAATCATTATTTGAAGCTTGGGACAGATTCAAGAGTATGCTAAGACAGTGCTCCCATCATGGCCTTGAAAAATGGTTGGTTCTGCATACCTTCTACAATGAGATAAATTATCACATGAAGGTATCTCTTGATTCTACAACAGGAGGAGCACTGATGAACAAAAGCCTCGATGAAGCTGAAGAGATCATAGAGAATGTGGCACAGAACCACCATCAATGGGCATTTGAAAGATCCAGTGGCTCTTTACGGAGAATCCAATTAAAGCATCAGGGAAATTCGACGTGGATGCTGTCACACTCATGTCTGCAAAGTTGGATGGGTTGACCAAGAAATTTGACGCCATGGGAGGCAACACAGCTAACACAATAGCATGTGTCTGCGACACTTGTGGAAGTACGGATCACACTCAATATACTTGCCCCTTTGGGCCGATTCAGGCACAGATGAACCAACTTGAGCAGTGTGATGCAATAACCAGCTACAATCAGAGGCAAAATAATCCGTACTTCAATACATACAACCCTGGATAGAGGAGTCACCCCAATTTCTCTTACCAAAATAATCAGGATCAAGGACCAGCACATCAGAATTATCAGCCTGGGCAACAGAGCCACCAATCTGGACAACAGACCTATCAATGACAACAACCTTAACAACTGTCCAGGATTGAAAATATGCTTGAGGAAGCTCTCTCAGAGTAAAAGGAGATGAGAAATGAGATCAAACAACTAACTCAGAGGCTGGAAAACTCTGAAAAACACCAGAAGATACAAGACAGCCAGATAGCTCAGATAGCCCAGTCTGTCTCAAGAGCACAGGGTAAATTCCCAGGGAAGCTAGATTTAAATCCAGTGGAACATTGCAACCGCATTGAGCTGAGGAGCGGATGTACTGTGGGAGAACCTCAAATCATTACTCAGAAGGAGCTTGACTCAGAGAAGGAGCCCTCTCTCCTAATGCCCAACCAGACTCAAAACAGGGGTGGAGAAGAGGCTACTAAAAAGGTTGAAGAAACTCTTCAAGCTACCCCATAGAATCAGATGATCCCTTTTCCTCAGAAGCTTATAGCATCCCAGAAAAATGAAGAGTTCAACCGATTCCTGAAGAAGATCAAAGAAATCTGCATAGAAGTACCACTGATAGATGCGCTGCACCAAATGTTGAAGTTCGTGAAATTTTTAAAGGGAACTTTATCTAACAGAAGGCAGAAGGGCGACTTTTTCGACTGTAGCATTAACAAAGAATTGCAGCGCTCTCCTTATGGCGAATTTTCCACCAAAGCTTCAGGATCCAGGAAGCTTCTCCATACCGTGCAAAATTGGTTCTGAACTCATACCGAGAGCTTTCTGTGACTTGGGGGCCAGCGTTAGCCTACTTCCGTACTCTTTATACAAGAAGTTGGGCCTCCAGAACATTAAATTGACCACTATGACACTACAATTAGCTGACCATTCATGCAAATACCCAATAGGAATAGTGGAAGATGTGCCAATTGAAGTGGGTGGATGTATAGTTCCCACAGATTTCATTATCTTGGATATGGAGGAAGACCCTAAGATACCAATTATCCTTGGAAGACCATTCCTTGCCACAACTGGAGCCATCATCGATGTAAAAAGTCACAGGTTATCCTTGGAGATTGGCAAAGAAAAGATCGAGTTTGATTTATCTGATTCCTCCATCTGTAACCCCTCTTCTCAGGGAAATTCTCGCAAGATCAACATACACAAAGTCGAGGAGTGCAGTTTCCATGAGAGTTCCCCTCCAACAAGAAACAAGAAATACATTTGTCCTGCACGAGCGAAACTGAAGGCACAGGCTGGAGCATTAACCCTAGGAGGAGAGACATCCTTCCACGGGTTTAGTTCGCATTAACTGAAACGGGGTCGAGCTAAAGACCTAAAATAAGCGCTTCTTGGGAGGCAACCCAAGGGTTTTTCTTTTATTTTAGTTCATCATTCCTTTTTGTCGTTCTATTTCTCTAGTGAGTTTTAGTCTAGAATATTATTTTGGGTATTTCATTTTCAGGATGTGCATAGCCTCCACGAGCAGGTCATGAGCATTTTCATGGGCGTGGAGGCGATGGAGGAGTCGAAATGACGAAGAGTGAATCACTTTAAGCTTAAAGGAGCTAGCCGTGTGACCTCACACGACCGAGTGAAGCCAACGTGGAGACTAAAGCCATGGGCCATGAAACTCTGCACGGCCGTGTGGCTTGTGCAGAGAAGAAAGAGGCACGGGTCATGCCAATTGGCATGGCCATGCAGCCATGCCAGAGGGGAAGAACATCCAGGCCGTGCCAACTGGCACGACCGTACAACTCATACAGAGGAGAAAAAGATAGGGGTTGTGCCAACCGACACGGCCGTGCCACTTCGACCGAGGGGAGAAAGAAGGAGGCCGTGCCAATCGGCAAGACTGTGCAGCATCCCATTTGACCCGATTGTGTCTATAAGACACGGTCGTGCCCCTGCCCATGTGCGCCGCTCACCCCTCCAAAAAACCCTATTTCTATCTCCCTCTCTCCCAAAAGCTTCTCCTCTCTGCTACACTTCATCAAACCCTGATTTCCCACCCCTTGAGCTCACTTTTGCTTAGATCTACATCTAGATCTAAAACTTCCTCAAGCCACAAATCCAAAAAGAGAGAAGAAACTCCCCTATTTTGCACACCCTTCTCCTCTCCCATCCTCAAGACCCATCTCCACAAGAAATTCCTCAAACCTTTGCACATCATGTCGTAGATCTTGAAGAGACTTCATCGAGGAAGCAGTGGATCTAGCGAAGGAGATGCACCACGAGGAGACAAAGGAAAGCGGGTGGCACGCGATGAAGGTAACGAAAATGAGTTCAGTATTATTTTTAGAAATCATAAGCAAAAATCTAGATATGATATTCTTGTCGCTAGAAAAATCTTATGCACTAAATATATGGATCCCACTACTATGGATGTGCTAGGAATTAAGGAGGATGTAGATTGGATGATTAGTGCTTTAGATTGGAACGATATAATATACGCCCATGCACCGACTCACCCCTCGCCTAGTTCTTGAATTTTTGAGCTCGATAGATGTTAAATTTCTTTCTGAGGATGACTATGTAGGGGTCATAACTTTTAGAATCATGAATAAAGAAGTTCAGTGGACTTTTAGTGATTTAATGATTGTTTTGGGTTACCTACTGGTGGTTCGCATGGATTTGATGGTGGTATTAAGTGGAACAAATTTTGGATGTCAATTACCGGGTCAAAAGACCCTTATGAACCCTCTAGAGCCAAAGCATCGCGGATGCAAAACCTGACCTTTAAATACCTTCACGGAGTGATGAGTAAAACGATCTTTGGTCGAGAAGAGAGCGATGGGGTGGTTAAGAAGATAGAACTCTATTCTCTTTGGGCGATGTTGAATAAAGTAGATTTTGATTCCGGATTTCATTTCCTGTAAACTTTGTTGAAGGCAGATAAGGCATCTTTAGGAATGATAGTTTTTGGCGGATTGATCACTCAAATAGCATTCAATCTGGGTTGTGAGCTTGATTGATTAGAGGTCGTTCATGGTAATGACAGGATTGACATCGATTCTTGTCTCGCTATGAAGATGATTTGTCGGGATGAGAATGAGTTTGCCTTCCCTAGGACCTTTGGTATTCCATTGCCCCTTCCTTGTCCCGAGTGCACTTCAGTTCGCAACCCAGCGAACTGGGTGATTACTGATTGGTTCCCGAGAATGTTCCCTCCATTGTAGACGACATCGAATACCACCAAGAGCCTTCGTCATCAGGATTCCCACAACCTTACGGATATCCGGAACCTCCTCGACACACTTTTGCCTATGACACAGGATCCTCTAGATTTGATTTTTCTGACTTTCGCACCTCCTTAGAATCCCTTCACGAGAAGCACAATGCCCAACAACAATTGTTGGAGGGTCGCTTCAAGCTTTCTGATGACCAGTTTAAGGAGGTACGAGAACATTTTCAGTTCACTATGGACTTCCATAGTCAGGTGACAGGGTTCGTCCAAGATTATGAAGTTGACCAAGAAAGAATTTGAAATTTTATGGATGATATGGATATCACTAAACAACAAGTAGATGCCTTGTATCAATATCATCAACACATTGGTCATCTTCCTGGTATGCCTAGATTCCCCCCTGGTTATCCCTCGCCACCGTATTGATTTCATCGAGACGATGAAAAGTCTAAGTCTTGGGGTGTTGCACAACCTGAGTCGAGTCGAGTCTTTCCTTTGCTTTTGCATATTTTACCTGCTTTTGCATATTTTATTTTATTTGTGTTATTTAGTCTTGTTTTATTTATTTGCATTTTATTTGTTTCTGCATGCACCTCATTTGCATTTTCTTTTCCTATCTTTAATTTTATGGCATATTTGAGAACATCAATCGTCTACTTTTTCTGCTACTTGTCCGATAGCAAAATAGCTGCATTTTCTTAGTTCATGAGTTTTCAAATGGTGTTAGTATGTTTGGTGTATCTTCTTTCTCTATATTTAGTAGCATGAAATAAGCTAAGTATTGTACGGAGTTGGGTATAACTTTTGGCCTAACCTTAAGGACCTTATTTTCACTACACTTAAGTACTTAAACTTGAATGGTAGATATACTTTTGAAATAGTTATGATTCATCCAAATTATTTAGTACTTTTGTTCCCATGGTGATTCCTTATTTACATTTTGGTTACTGGATAACCTTGGATCATGGAAGCTCATTTGGAAAAATATAAATCCCAACATATGCATTGCATGTGAAATAAGTGCTACACCTCTATAGCACCAAAAAAAAATGAAAAGAAAAAAAGGGATAAAAAATAGTTGTCATGAGTGGAAACTAACAATTCACCCCTTTGAGACTGAGTTAGG
Organism: Zingiber officinale; assembly: GCF_018446385.1. Lineage (NCBI taxonomy): Eukaryota > Viridiplantae > Streptophyta > Magnoliopsida > Zingiberales > Zingiberaceae > Zingiber > Zingiber officinale. The sequence goes on from NC_055994.1 coordinate 75,086,166, forward strand.
TTACTGGGGAAATGAATGTTATATTTCTCTTGATTCCGAGAAGTACCCTTTGAGACCTTATGTAATTTAAGGAAAATAAACCAAGTGTGTGGCTGGTAAGTGCCTATCACCGGGAACATTAGGAACTCAATTGTATGACGACTTAACTAGGACAAAAAATTGAAAGTTGAAGAGTTTGAGCTACTCACTGCACCGAGCACAAGGGACTTATGCTTAGGCCATACTTAGGTTACTCCACAGTCATGCTTATAAATGAAACTAGTTGATAGAGTTAGGTGAATGCGCTAGGGATTATGAAACACTGCAGGAACTCAGGAACATAGTTTGTAGCGTTTTGCTTGAGGACAAGCAAAGGATCAAATCTGGGGGTGTGATGTGCGCAAATACTATGATCATTTACGTATGTTTTAGCGCACATTCACGTACTTTATACATATATATTTGTTGCATGATTGCCTCTTTCATCTTGTATTCATTATATATACTCTTTTGTTCGGATATCTGCTCTTTGTTTGATTTTGTGTTGACAGGGACAACTTTTGGAGAAAAAACGGAGATTATCAATGCACCAGAACAAGCCGAAGAACACGGTCGTGCACCCTTGCATGACCGTGTGACCAGACAGAAGGGGAGTAGTGCACGGCCGTGCAATCCTTGCACGACTGTGCGACCAAGACATAGGCGGATCAACACACGGCCGTGCATCCTTGCACGACCGTGCCACCCCATGACGAGAACAAGAAGTACACGACCGTGCATCCTTGCATGGCCGTGCCCCAGGGAACGAGGCCAGACACCACACGGTCGTGCCAATTGGCACAGCCGTGCAGCGCCACCAGAGAAGAGAATGAACACGACCGTACCATCTTGGCACGGCCGTGTCGTCGCAACCGAACCCTAGTCTATATAAGGGGTTTAACCCTTTTTCTCGAGGGGAGGAGCGGGGGAAGTGAGCCGTCAGTTGGAGAAACATCTTGAAGCCATCCCACACCATCTTGGACCTCCGTCCAGCGATCTTCCACCACCACATCGACTCTAGAAGTAGAGAATTGGATCCGAAGGCCACTCGTCGTCATTTGGATAAGCATATTCTTTCTTTCTTTCTCCATGTCTAAAGATTGTATATTTATCTACATTATGTCTTTGGGTATTTCTCCAATTCTCATAGAGTAGATCCCTTGTTCTAGGATTAGGGAATAGTTGTGGTTCGGTTTGATGTAAAACTCGTATTATGCTTATACTCGTTGGATAATATTTTATGTTTTGTCTCAATTGCATGTTGCTTGATTGTGTAGAACTTATTAACCTCGTAGAGGGATTATCCTTAGATTGTACACCCGAGGGGCCCTAGTGACAGGGGTAACTCGTTCACGGACATCTAGGATACTTTCTTGAAAAGAGAAGCAAATTCTCCTCAAGGAAGCGAGAGACCAAACTTAGCTCTTAACCACTATTCTTAACTTACCAATTAGAGTTGTGTCCTCAAGATTTGTCGAGGTGCCCTAGTGACAGGGGTAAACCGTAACAGGACTTCTTAGGGTCCTTCTTTATTCTGGTATTTAAGAATAGCCACTTTAGCTTCCGACAATTGCATGTTAAAGGACAGCGAGTGTAGGATAAAATGTGACACATCAAAACCACCACAATGAAACCGACCTCCTAGAATCCCTCATAACCAAGTGAACACTTCGACTCACCAGCTCTCGATTATTCTTCCCGACCTTTCTTCCTTAGATTATTCACAACCATTAGAAGTCTAGCTAACATTTAGTGAACAATTGCTAGTGCTTATAACCAGTTCCTGTAGGATCGATATTTTTATTACCGACGACGAATCCGTGCACTTGCGGTTCGTAACATGTACTCACCAGGACCTCCTATCCGAACATAAAGGTGTGAACCATACTAAAAGGTGCAGGGTCATTAGACCAAATACATAATGTCTCCCGTATGCATGTCATGTTGGGTTTTTCGGGCCGCAAAAATAGCTTTTTGCGTTGCGGAAACCCCGAAATCCCCATGCCACCGGATCCGTGCGAAGTTTATAAAACAAAAATTTTGTGTACGAGTTTCTCTAACCTAGATCTACACTAGATCTAAAAGGAAAAAGAGGTTACCCTTGATGCGAAGCCCTTCACGTATCCCGCTCGTCCAAGGTTTGCCGGATCTCGAGAGTATCAAAGTAGATACTCCTCTATGTGTATCCACACAAGCAAGAGATGGAGAGAAACCACTAGGATGTGCTAGCACCCTTGATGGTCACCGCAAGGAGGAGGAGAGGGAGAAGAAGAAAAAGCAAAATGAAGAAGATGAAAATCAATTAGCACACAAAATGCACTAATTCACATCTTTAAGTGGTCGACCACTTAATGGCTTGTAACCCCCATGGAATATCAAGACTAAAGGCTCTAGATTTCCCTCATGAGGTGACATTCCACTTAAGCAACCTTGATGATGTGGCATATCATCATTGGCCCACCTTATGTCAACTCATAAATGAGGTGACAAATGGTCAAGTCAAACTTGACCCTTCATCTTCCACTCAAGTCAAGTCAAACATGACCACTTCTCTCCCATGGTTGATCAAATCTAACCATTGGTTCAAGTCAATTTTAATTTAATGAATCTCTATTCATTGAATTAAATTAATTAAATGAGTCTAAGTCCAAATTAGACTCACTTAACACATGAACCAAATTGAGTCCAACTCAATTAGCTCAATTTGGATTACTCTTAATCCAATTTGGTTCATCACATGAACCTAATCCTTTAGGTTCATCAAATGAACCTAATCTCCATCTAATTGCCCTTTGTGTGTGACCCTATAGGTTCTTGTAATGTTGGCAATGCTCCTAAACCCATTTAGAAGCATAAGTAATGAGCGGTAGCTAGCAACACATCATTACTACCCAAGTTACAAGAATGTTGAGATCCAACATCACCTTGTGACTACTAATTGTGACTCCTCACAATATATGACAAGTGTCCTTTTATCCTAGACATCTAGATTGATCAATATGAGGCATAGACCGTGTCATCCTCTAATCAATCTAAATCTTGAACTCTAAGTAGACTCACTCAATCAAATGAGCTCAATATCTCATATTGACTCATTTGGGCATGGTCATGCACTTAGTGGTCTCACTCTATCAAGAATATCGATGTCACTCCCGTCATATAGGAGGGATAGATCCCATCTACATCACTCACATCCCTCCGCATAATTTGTTACATACTCAGTAATCGCCTTTATAGTCCACCCAGTTATGGGTGACGTTTGACGAAGCCAAAGTACGTAACTCCTTATGTAGGGAACCATGGTGACTTCAGGTCCAAGGACTAGTAGTCATACTAATAGCCACATGAGAAAGTATATGACACTCATATAACGATCCATGATACTTTCTCATGGCGGGTCATTCAGTATACATTCTCCAATGCATACCCATGTGTCAACTTGATATCTCCATATCCATGACTTGTGAGATCAAGTCATCGAGTTGACCTACATGCTAGTCTCGTCGCATTAACATTGTCCCTGAATGTTAATACTTGACTAGAAATGATTAAGAGTAGTGTTCCCTATATCATCTCACTATCAATTCAACCAATCGATTGATATAGGTAAGAACCTTCTACTCAAGGACTCTATTATACTTAGTTATTTGGCATCAATACAAGTAAGTATAATAACCAAAAACAAAAGCCTTTATTTATATACAAGAATATGATACAACGAGTCCATACAACAATCATCAAATGATTGGCTCTAGGGCTCTAACTAACATGTCAATCATATGCAACAACCAAAATACATCATCCAAAATGCAACAATCACAAGCAATAAATACAATCCATGCATATGATGCAAATGACATGGTCACCCTTGACGCCAATCAACCACCTCACACGCGATGGTATGGTCGAGTGGGCAACTGTGCACTCTGCCATCACTACTCCCGAGTGACCGAGTGGACAGGATGCTATTGGAGTACATCTATCCTCTTACCCCAAACATAGTGGGGGAGCCTATGCCCTCATCTCCCTGTATCATAGTCAAGAGGCCTACCCGCTATGACGCTACGTCACCACTACCCATGAGCGGCCGAGCAGAGCCCTGACAAAGCAACTGCACACACCCTGCCTGATGTACCACTAACCCATGAGTGGTTGTGTGTGTAGATCATATAACTGGCGATGTGCTCAACTATAAAGGAGCGAACAATCACTCAGCATGCAATCATGCAAGATGTGGCATGACACTAAGCATGTAACTCCTGAAATATCAACCTCCAAATAATATGTATCAAAAGGAAAACTGAGTCCATAATAATGAGATAGGCATTATAAATCTAAGTACACATGCCAGGTAATAAATCTAGGTACACATGCTAGGTAATGAAATCTAGGTACACGTGTCAAATATATCTAGTAGCTAGACCTGTACCCGGTAATGCATTGTATGCCACTACTTCTATGAACATAAGTACACATGGTAAGAATCAAGAGGCATAAGCATAAATGCATAACAAATAATAATATGGGCATACTACGGATATCAGGTAATGACATACCAAGGCAGATATAAACATAACCATTACTACTAGCTATAATCTATTATGCATATCAGAATGACAATATCAAAAGAGATAAGTCAAAGGTACCCGCCTTTAACTGTAGATCGTGCTAAACAATCCCACATTGAGATACTCGTCTCGAATCAAGGTTCTTCAAATCACATAATTACAATTTAGCTAATTACATATGCAATATTTAGCTAAACCCCAAGATCCAACTAATAGGGAAAATCCTAATCCAAACGATCATTAATTATCCTAATGAATGATTAACCTCAATTACTCATCATTCAACCCCTAGTATCATCTACTAAGCATCATGCATCCACCCCACATAATTCATCCACTTCAATTAATCTCACTCACAATCAATCCAAAACTCACCCAATTCCAGCAATGAATCAATTCTCCATTCAACCAAAAACATTCGTCTCAAAAACAATCAATCCACATAATAATAAACACATCATGAATCCAACCCACATAATCCAACCCAATCCAATATCGAATTCTTCCTTCATAAATTATAATTTAATCAGAGAAAAACATGAATCATAGTGGAAAATCTTGACAAAATAGTCTACAATGGAAATCTAAGAGGAAAAATAGTAATGGAGACTTACATTGATGTATGAATAAGGATCAGTTGCCAATATCTCAACAGGAGCTTAAATCCATTGACACCAAAACCTAACCATCATTCAACCACATCCAAAGATTAATCCAAATCTTATTCCACTTATGGAATCAAATAGGTTTACACATGTTACGATTCCACAAGTGCACGGATTAATCATCAGTAATATAAAAGATTGTCGAACCCACAAGGACTGGTTATAAGCACTGGTGGAGGCACACTTAGGATTAGCTACTCTATTGATGGTTGTAAGTAACCTAAGAAAAGAGATCGGAAAGTAGGGAATGAGAACTAGCAACGAGAGGAAATCAACTTGGTTAATGAAGAGTTTTAGGAATTAAGTTTCATTGTGGTGGTATTGATATGTCTCATACTATCCTATACTCATTGTCCATCGGCATGCATTCGCCGGAAGCTAAAGCAACTATCCTTGGGCACCAGACAAAGACAATCCCTACGAAATCCTGTTACGGTTAACCCCTGTCACTAAGGAGGCTCGGTAGATCTCAAGGGCACGACTCTTACTGATGTTATCAAGTATAGAATTAAGAAGCTAGGTTTGATCTCTTACTTCCTTGTGAAGGAGTCGCCTCTCGTTTCAAGGAAGTACCCTAGATGTCCGTGAACGGGTTACCCCTGTCACTAGGGCCCCTCGGGTGTATGATCTAAGGTATTCCCTCTACGAGGTTGGCAATTCTGCATAATCAATCAACATGACAAAGAGATCGAGGAATCAAAACAAAGCAAGTGAAATCATCCAATGAATATAAACGTAATATGAGTTTTACATCAAAACCAATCCACAATTATTACCTCGTCCTAGAACAAAGACTCTACTCTATAGACGCTAGAGAAGAACTCGAAGACACGGTGAATCTATACATACAATCCTCAAAAAATGAAGAGAGAAAGAAGAAGTATGCTTATCCAATGACGATGAGTGATCTTCGGATCCAATCCTTTGCCTCTGGAGTTGAGGTGGTGATGGAAGGTCACTAGATCGATGTCCTGGATGGAATGGAATGGCACCAGAATGAATCTCCTCTTGAAGGCTCGCCTCTTGGCTCTCCCCCCTCATAAAAGGGGTTGAAACCCCTTTTATAGGCTAAGGCATGACACGATGGCATGGTCGTGCAAGGATGGCACGGTCATGCCCTAACTGGGCTCTGGATCCGCTGCACGGTCGTGCCAATTGGCACGGCCGTGTGATGCTAGGGCTCGGTTCCTAGGGACACGGCCGTGCAAGGTTGTACGATCGTTTGCTGCTTAGCCTCACTCATGGGGTGCATGGCTGTGCAGGGTTGCACGACTGTGTTCTGATCTGCCTCTGTTTGGCTGCATGACCGTGCAAGGGTTACACGGCCATGCACATCTTCCCTTCTGTTTGGCCACACGACCGTGCAAGGTTTGCACGACCGTGTTCTCTGGTTTAGTCCAGTGTGTCGATAAACGTTGTTTTCGCTCCGAAAGTTGTCCCTGCCAACACAAATCAAACAAAGAGTAGATATCCATACAAAAGAGTATATATGATGAATACACGATAAAAGAAGCGATCATACAAAGGATACGTACGTATAAAGTAAGCGAATGTGCGTAAAAGCATGTATAAACTATCATAATATTTACGCATATCACACCCCCTAACTTGAACCTTTGCTTGTCCTCAAGCAAAACACTACAAATTATGTTCATGAGTGCTTGGCACTGTTTCATAATCCCTAGTGCATTCGCCTAACTCTATCAACTAGTTTCATTGATAAGCATGATTGTGAAGTTACCTAAGTATGTCCTAAGCATAAGTTCTTTGTGCTCGGTGCAATAAGTATCTCAAACTCTTCAAGTTTCAACTCTTTGTCCTAGTTAAGTCATCATACGATTGAGTTCCTAATATTCTCGGTGATAGGCACTTACCTGCCACACACTTGGTTCATTTTTCTTAAGTTACACAAGGTCTCAAAGGATACTTCTGTTGGAATGTATACTAAAAGTCTTGCTTTTTATATAAACATTACTTAGAAATAAAAATTATATTGGTCAAATATCTATATTTATAAGCTAAGTGTAGTTGTTCAATTAATTTATATTGTAGATAACATGATGTGTGGTGTCACACACAGAAGATCATGTTATCAGTTCTTTGTAAATTATAAACAGTTACTCATGACTAAGATGGATAAGAACAAACCATTGGAATAGTCGTAGTGTAATTTGGTATTAGTTTATCTTGACTATAAAATTATACTAGTACACTCTGAGTGTATTGAGCAGAACCATTTAAGGTAAGTTCTTTTTATACTGATTGCATAAAACAATAAGACCTTTGTTATTATGGAAGTGTATGCTCTTAATCATGATATAATAACAAGCACATATACTCAATATTCATTTCTTTAATTTATCAAAGGGTGCGATTTAGTTCGATAAATCAATAGACCCGATAAGTTGGGAAATGGTATTATTTATAGGGTGTGTTGTTGATTATAGAATGAAACTGTGTCCTAGTAATCTAGGTTGATGATGCCCCCTTGAGGAGCTCATAAGGATTGTCATGTAAACCCTATAGATGGACTATGTCCAACATGACAATGAAGATGAGTGGTACTACTCGTGGAGCTAGATATTAATTAAGTGAGTTGTCAGTAACTCATTTAATTAGTGGGTATTCGATATCTTAAACACAGGGAGATTAACACACTCATGATAAGAAGGAGCCCATATAGTAATATGGATTGGTGCGGTAGTTCAATAATAACTCTTTAGTGGAATGAGATATTATTGATGAACTTTAGTTGGGTGTTCGGGGCGAACACGGGAAGCTCAAGTTCATCGGGAGACCAAAACTAATTCCTCCTCCCGGTCCTTGTCGTAGCCTTTATTTATAACGTGTTGTACCCACCCATACCCACCTTAAGGTGGCCGGTTAAGCCTAGCTTGGAGCCCAAGCTAGGGCAGGCCAAACCAAGGTGAGATGGTGGTCGACCCTAGCTTGAACCCAAGTTTGGTGTGGCCGACCACAATAAATTAAAAGGATTTTATTTTTTTTAAAGATCTTTCTTATGTGGAAGCCATGGTTTTAAAAGAGAGTTTAAAATTTAAATCTTTCCTTTTATAACTTCCTACAAAAGATTAAGAGAAAGGTTTGATATCTTTCCTTATTTGTAGTTAAAAGGAAGATTTTAATTTTTGTGAAAACTTTCCTTTTTTGTAACCATCCTCATGATTTTAAAAGAGAGTTTTAAAATTATAAATCTTTCCTTTTATAGTTTTCTATAAAAAATTAAGAGAAAGATTTGATATCTTTCCTTATTTATAGTTAAAAGAAAGATTTTAATTTTAGAGAAAACTTTCCTTTTTGAAAATCATCCACATGTTTTAATAGAGAGATTTTAATTTATAAAAGTTTCCTTTTATAACCAACCATGAAGGGAATTTTTTAAAGAGAAATTTTTATTTTAAAAATTTTCGAAAACAAATTAGGAAGTTTTAATTTTTGTTTAAAACTTTCCTTGTATGGAGGATGTTGAGGTGGCCAGCCAAATAGAAACAAGAAATGAAATTTTAATTAAATTTTCCTTTCATTGGCAAAGAGGATAAGGAAGGTTTTATTTAAATTTTCCTTATTTGCCAAGACCAAGGAATATAAAAGAGAGGGTAGAGGTGCCTCACCTCATAACAATCTATCTTCTATTCCTCTTTCTTTTCTTCCTTGGTGTGGTCAACCCTCTTCCTTCCCTTCTCTTCTTCTTGTAGCTGAACCTCATCTTCTCTTGGAGTTCTTGTGATGGCCGGATCTTGCTTGAAGAAGAAGGAGAGAAAGGAGGCTTTGTTACTAGCATCCCTTGGAGCTTGGTGGTGGTGGCCGAACCTAATCTTCTCTTGGAGTTCTTGTGGTGGCCGAAACTTGCTAGGAGAAGAAGGAAGCTTGGGTGGATTCTCGTCTTGGTAGATCGCCGCCCACACAACGTCTGAAATAAGAAGAGGAATACGACAGAAGATCGTGAGGTCTATAAGCTATAAAAGGTATAACTAGTTATTAGTTTCCGCATCATAACTAGTTCATCCTTGTATTTAGATCATGAAATACCAAACACAAGAGGCTAATGAATCTAGGTTATCAAATTTATGTTTTCCATTTTGTGTTTCTTTTATTTTTTGAATTTGTGATTCAATTGTTCTTTTTGGTTAAACCTAGGGTTACTATAAGGAAATTAAATATTAAATTTCATTGAAAGGCTTTGTCTAGGAAGTGGTGGATGCTCCCATACCCAAGAAGGCCTAGTGCCTCGCCATGTTTAACCTGGAAGCTAATCTCTGAAATTATACTTAATTGAATTTATAACATGGGTGGATTTGGATCAATAATGTTAAGCATCGTTTGCGATCCAAGTCTAAACCACTAAGAACAGATAAGTTGAATTTGGAATCAATAATGTTAAGTTCCATTTGCGATTCCAAATTTAATTTCTAAAGAACACAATAGGTTGTTAGGAATGGTTCAGAACTTGTACAAAATTTTTGTATAGGGGAACCAGTACAATATTCCCAGTAGCAACCAACAATTGGTATCAGAGCTAGGGTTTGCCTCTGTGTGTTTGGTTTTCAGTTTAATTATGCACATGCCATACATATTTTATGCAGGATAATAGTAGGATATGCTAACTCTGTGGTTGCAGGCTCTAACTATTATGGCTTAATGTGATTATGTGTGATTGGACCCTTGGATTTGTCAAGGGCATTTTATGTGTGTGCATGATTGTATTTATTAAATACAGCAGGAGCTGTATTAGCCCTAGGATTTTACATTTTTGTTCGATCTAGACTTCATGTACATTCCCTTGTGGAATATAGGATTGATATATGTAAAATTTTATTTTTGTCGTGGATCGTATCCTTGCGAAACGTGGTACTATTGGAGGACCAGAGGCGCAATAGAAAAGGAAGCTCGATGGACCCGACGACATGAACCCTAGGGCTGACAGCACATGGAGGACAGTGATGGAAGAAGCCATAATAGTTGGAAAATTAATTTCCATATTTATTGCTTTTATTTACTGTGATGTGTGTGTACATGTGATGTGTGCTTGCATAGTTAAAATTTCTCACCTTAAATAACTAAGTGGGAGAGGGATTTATAAATAAATTCCACAGTCTCCATTACTGGTTTGTAAATGATGCAACAAACTTGCATGTTGGCTCTGAGTATCTTCCTCTAAAACGGATGAGTTTATTTGTGGATCACTAGATCAAACTTCCTTTATGAATGATTACTGGTTTGTAGGTGATGCATTCAAACTTGCGTGTTGGCTCTGAGTGCCTTCCTCCACAACGGATGAGTTTGTTTGCAGATCACTAGATCAAACTTCCTTTATAATTACTGGTTTGTAGGTGATGCATTCAAACTTACGTGTTGGCTCTGAGTGCCTTCCTCCATAATGGATGAGTTTGATTATGGATCACTAGATCAAACTTCCTTTATGGGTAATTATAGGAAATTATTTAGGTTTGTGTGATCTTCTCTAGGTGAAGGAGCACAATCCTATAAGTAATCAAGTAATGGTATACACTTAGGCGCATTCAATAGTATCCTTCCCAACGGAGCCAATGCTATTATTTGTGTGACTAAAGGAAAATCAACTATTAATTGTTCATAAAGTTAGGTTGACAAGATAATTAATGGGTAAGACCCTCCTCTTACAAATGTCTGAATTTGTATACGTCCACACTAACGTGGCATACAAAATTCACGGTGTTTGAAGTGTTGGTGAATTTAAATGATATTGTTTTAAGGAATCAATATTATTTTAAATTCAAAGTTTTGACCAAATATTTGATCAAAGACAGACCAACTATTAATTTCATTTGTCATAAAATTAGGTTGATGAGATAATAAAATTAATGGATAAAATCTCCTCTTAAAGATTGAATTTGTATATGTCCACACTAACGTGACATACAAAATTCACGGGGATTTTGAGGTGTTGGTCTTGACCAAATAATTTTGGGATTCTTAGGATTTCAAATGTTTGTCAATCCTCTAGCTGTTATATTATAGAATAGACTTAGTAGTCCCAATTATAATGATTGGAAACAAAACTTGGACTCTAAGGTGAACTGTCCTCTCAGAAATGAGAACAATAAAAGAGTACTTTATTCATTAGTTGTTGAAACATGTTTAGTGATGTTATCTACCGGTACCTGGTGTGTAGATACGGGAGCCACTGATCATGTCTGTAATTCATTGCAGGGGTTCCAGGAAATCAGACAACTATATGAAAGGGAAAATACCGTCTACATGGGCACCGCTGCAAAAGTAGCAGCTGTTGCAGTAGGAGATGCTTATCCTTTAAAAGGAATAAAACATTGATTGTCTTTACGTACCAAGTTTTAGAAAGAACTTGATTTCAGTTTCTAAAACTATTTAAGGATAGATATTCTGTCTATTTTGATAACAAAGTTGTTATCAAGAAAAATAGAGAAGTTATAAGTTCTGGTACGTTGGTTGGCAATTTATAATTCAATAACTCCCATGATGCAACAAATGAAAATTAATAACACATCTTCTAACCCTAATAAGAGAAAGCAACCTTCGGAAATGAACCAATCATATCTTTGGAATCTAAGGCTAGGATTCATTGGTAGCCAATGAACTTTTGGGTTTATTGGTAGTGGAAAACTTTCCAACCTGTGAGTCTTACTTGGAAGAAAAAATAACCAAGAAGCCTTTTAAGTTTAAGGGGTAAGGAGCCAAAGATGTGTTGGAAATGGTTCATTCTGATTTATGTGGACCTATGACTATCCAGGCAAGAGGTGGTTTCGAATATTTCATCTCTTTTATAGACGACTATTCGAGATACAGGTACATTTACTTGATGCGCCGCAAGTCTAAGTGCTTTGATAAATTCAAAGAGTACAAGGCTGGTGTGGAGAAACGTCAAGATAAAAGTATCAAGACACTACGATGAGATCGTAGTGGTGAGTACCTCTTAGAAGAGTTTAGGAGTCACTTATCAGAAGTCGGGATTCAATCCCAACTGACTGCACCTGGTACACCCCAATAGAATGGTGTAGTGGAACAAAGGAATAGAAATCTTATGAAAATAGTTAGATCAATGATAAGTAATTCAGAATTACCAAATTCATTTGAGGATATACTCTGGAAATGTAAGTGAACATAGTACCTTCTAAGTCAAAACCCTCTACTACCATAGAATTGTAGAATGGGCGTAAGCCTAATCTAAAGCATATTCAGTTTTGGGGTAGTCCAGCACATATGCTGAAGGGAATCACTGATAAGTTGGAATTAAGAATAGGAGTTCACTTGTTTGTGGGTTATCCTAGAGAAACGAAAGGAGGTTTATAATCCTAAAAATCAGAAGGTCATTGTTAGCACCAATGCCCGACTTTTAGAAGAGGACTATGTAATGAACCACAAACTCATAAGTAAATTTGTTCTTAAGGAAATAATAAAGGACACGTCTAATCTAGTACCAACTGTACAAGATGAGATACCATAAGAAACTGCAACACGTGTCACAAATGATGCATAATTACAGACAGTGCCTCATCGTAGTGGGAGGGTTGTTAGGCAACCTGAAAGATTCATGTTTTGGGAGAGTCTTTGGACTTGATCCCTGGTGAACATGAACCTGATCCCCGGATATATGACGAAGTGCTCCAAGATAAAGATGCAGCATCTTGGCAAAGAGCAATTAATATAAAATTAGAATATATGTATTCTAATAAAGTTTGGGAGCTTGTAGAATCACCAAATGGTGTAAAAGCCATTAGGTCTACAATAGAAAAAGAAGGACAGACGGGAAGGTGGAAACTTTCAAAGCAAGGCTTGTTGAAAAAGGGTATCGATTATGAGGAAACCTTTTCACTGGTAGCCATGCTTAAGTTTATCCGGATTCTTTTATCTATTGATGCTCATATTATGAGATTTGGCAAGTGGATGCTAAGACAGCTTTCCTTAAAGGAAGTTTTGAAGAAAGCATCCATATGAAGTAACCAGAGGGGTTCATTGCAAAGGGCAAAGAGCATCATGTATGTAAGCTCAATCTGTCTATTTATGGACTAAAGAAAAGCTTCAAGGTCTTGGAACATCCGATTTAATAAAGTAATCCAGACCTATGGATTTATTCAGTGACCAGATGAGTCTTGTGCATACAAGAAGTGTGATGGAAACGTGGTGGTATTTCTTGTACTATACGTAGATGACATTTTTGATAGTTGGAAACAATATCAAAGTGTTGTCAGAAGTAAGGGTATGGTTGTCCAAGCAATTCAATATGAAGTACTTAGGAGAATGCGCAAATATTCTTGGGATCAAAGTAATAAGGGATCACAAGAAAAGAATGTTGTGATTATCCCGACCTTCATATATCGATACTATCCTAGCTCGCTTTAGCATGCAAGACTCCATGAAATGTTTTTCTACCTTTCAGGCATGGAGTAGATTTATCTAAAGAGATGTCTTCGAAGACATCAAAAGAGATAGAAGGCAGTTCCTTATGCTTCAGCTGTAGGAAGCCTAATGTATGCTATGTTGTAAATGAGACCAGATATCTATTTTGCTGTGAGCATGTTAGCATATATTAAAGTAACCCAGGACTCGGATACTGGATTACCGTAAAGCATATATTAAAGTACCTGAGAAAGACTGGAGATTATATGCTAGTTTTCAAAGCAGATGATTTAATCCCTGTGGGTTACACGGATTTTGACTTCCAATCAAATAGGGACAATAGTAAGTCGACCTCGGGGTTTTGATTTTACTTTAGGAGGTAAAGCCATAATAATGTGTTGGGACTTTCGAGCCGCAAAAACTACTTTTTGCGTTGTGGAAACCTCGAAGTCTTGCCACGGATCCATGTGAAGATATATAAAAATAAATCATGTACAAGTTTCTAACCTAGATCTACCTTAGATCTACATGAACAAGAAGCGTTACCCTTATTGCGAAGCCCTTCGCTTATCCCGCTCGTCCAAAAGGGTTGTTGGATCTTCAGAGTGTTAAGCGTACACTCCTCTATACGTATCCACACGGACAAGAGATGGAGATAAACCACCTAGAGTGTGCTAGCACTCTTGGATGGCTCGACAATGGAGGAGAAGGAGAATAGAGAAGAGAGGAGGAAGAAGATGACTTGAATTCACCTTGAATGCTTACATAAAAGTGGCCGGCCACATTATTACATGGAGTGTTTTATACCTCCATGTAATACCAAGAGCCATGACTCTTGGTCTTCCTCATGAGGTGGCACACAATAAGGTGGCTCTTGATGATGTGGAACACCATCATTGGCCGGCCCATGCCAAGTCACAAATGAGTTGGCATTTGGTCAAGTCAGACTTGACCCTTCATCTTCCCTCTCAAGTCAAGTCAAACTTGACCCATTTATCTCCCATGGTTGATCAAATCTAACCATTGACTCAAGTCAATTTGATTTAATGAATCTCTATTCATTAAATTAAATTGATTCAATGAGTCATAATCTAAATTAGACTCATTCAATACATGAATCAAATTGAGTCCAACTCAATTAGTCTAATTTGGATTACTCTTAATCCAATTTGGTTCATCATATGAACCTATTCTCCATCTAATTGCCCTTTGTGTATGACCCTATAGGTTCTTGTAATGTTGGCAATGCTCCTAAACCCATTTAGAAGCATAAGTAATGAGCGGTATCTAGCAACACATCATTACTACCCAAGTTACAAAAATGTTGAGATCCAACATCACCTTTGAGACTATTAATTGTGACTCTCACAATATGTGACAATGTCCTTCTATCTTTGACATCTAGATTGATCAAATGAGGCATAGACCGTGTCATCCTCTAATCAATCTATCTATTGAACTCCCAGTAGACTCACTCTAAACAAATGAGCTCAATATCTCATATTGACTAATTTGGGCATGGCTATGCAATTAGTGGTCTCACTCTATCAAGAATGATGATGTCACTCCCGTCATATAGGAGGGATAGATCCCATCTACATCACTCACATCCCTCCGCATAATTTGTTACATACCTAGTAATCGCTTTTATAGTCAACCCAATTACGGGTGATGTTTGACGAAGCCAAAGTATGTAACTCCTTATGTAGGGAACCATGGTGACTTCAGGTCCAAAGACTGATAGTCATACTAATAGTTACATGAGAAAGTATATGACACTCATATAACGATCCATGATACTTTCTCATGGCGGGTCATTCAGTATACATTTTCCAATGCATACCCATGTGTCAACTTGATATCTCTATATCCATGACTTGTGAGATCAAGTCATCGAGTTGACCTACATGCTAGTCTCATTGCAATAACATTGTCCCTGAATGTTAATACTTGACTAGGAATGATTAAGAGTAGTGTTCTCTATATTATCTCACTATCAATTCAACCAATCGATTGATATAGATAAGAACCTTTTACTCAAGGATGCTATTACACTTAGTTATTTGGCACCAATACAAGTAAGTATAATAACTATAAAGAAATGTCTTTATAAGTATATAAGAATATGATACAACGAGTCCATACAATAATCATCATATAGGGCTCTAACTAACATAATGGAGGAGTGTTAAGCATAGATGTTTTTCGGACTACACCATAGAAGCTGAGTATGTGGCAGCCTCTGAGGCAACCATAGAAGTTATATGGCTTAGAAACTTCATGATGAACTTAGACATGATTTCTAGTTTACCCAAAAATTATTACAATTTATTGAAATAATAGTGGTGCAGTAGTAAAATCGAAGAAACCATAAGTCCATAAGGCAAGTAAACACAATAGAGTGCAAGTACCACCCAATATAAGACATCGTATAACGAGGAGAAGTTGTTGCCACCTAAATTGCATCAGGTGATAACCTGGAAGATCCTTTCACTAAAGCTCTTAAGGCAAGAGCTTTTGATGGGCATGTTGAAGGGTTGGGAATTAGATGTATGGCAGGGTATATGGCAGCATATTCTTTTAGTATAAGTGGGAGATTGTTGGAATGTATACTAAAAGCCTAGATTTTTGTATAAACATTTACTTAGAAATAAGAATCATATTGGTCAAATATCTACATTTATATGCTAAGTGTAGTTGTTCAATTAATTTATATTGTAAATAACATGGTGTGTGGTGTCACTCACAGAAGATCATGTTATCAGTTCTTTATAAATTATAAACAGTTGCTCACGACTAAGATGGATAGGAACAAACCATTAGAATAGTCGTAGTGTAATTTGGTATTAGCTAATCTTGATTATAAAATTGCACTAATACACTCAAAGTGTATTGAGATGGATCATTTAAGGTAAGTTCTTTTTATACTGACTGAATAAAAAAATAAGACCTTTGTTATTATGGAAGTGTATGCTCTTAATCATGATATAATAACAAACACATATACTCAATATTCATTTCTTTAATTTATCAAAGGGTGCGATTTAGTTCGATAAATCAATAGGTCCAATAGTTGGGAAATGATATTATTTATATGGTGTATTGTTGATTATAGAATGAAACTGGGTCCTAGTAATCTAGGTTGATAATGTCCCCAAGTGGAGCTCATAAGGATTGTCATGTAAACCCTACAGGTGGACTTAATCCGATATGACGATAAGGTTGAGTGGTACTACTCTTGGAGCTAGATATTAATTAAGTGAGTTGTCAGTAACTCATTTAATTAGTGGATATTCAATATATTAAACACAGGGAGATTAACACATTCATGATAAGAAGCCCATATAGTAATATGAGATTGGTGCTGTAGTTCAATAATAACTCTTTAGTGGAATGAGATATTATTTATGAACTCGAGTTGGGTGTTCGGGGCGAACACGGGAAGCTCAAGTTCATCTGGAGACCAAACCAATTCCTCCTCTCAGTCCCTGTCATAGCCTCTTATTTATAAAGTATTATACCCACCCATACCCACCTTCTTACCCACCTTAAGGTGGCCGGCTAAGCCTAGCTTGGAGCCTAAGTTAGGGCCGGCCAAACCAAGGTGAGATGGTGGCCGGCCCTAGCTTGAACCCAAGTTTGGTGTGGCCGACCACAATAAATTAAAAGGATTTTATTTTTTTTAAAGATCTTTCTTATGTGGAAACCATGGTTTTAAAAGAGAGTTTAAAATTTAAATCTTTCCTTTTATAGCTTCCTAAAGATTAAGAGAAATGTTTGATATTTTTCCTTATTTGTAGTTAAAAGGAAGATTTTAATTTTTGAGAAAACTTTCCTTTTTTGTAACCATCCTCATGATTTTAAAAGAGAGTTTTAAAATTATAATCTTTCCTTTTATAGTTTTCTACAAAAGATTAAGAGAAAGATTTGATATCTTTCCTTATTTATAGTTAAAAGGAAGATTTTAATTTTAGAGAAAACTTTCTTTTTTGTAAATCATCCACATGTTTTAATAGAGAAATTTTAATTTATAAAAATTTCCTTTTATAACCAACCATGAAGGGAATTTTTTAAAGAGAAATTTTTATTTTAAAAATTTCTGGAAACAAATTAAGAAGTTTTAATTTTTGTTTAAAACTTTCCTTGTATGGAGGATGTTGAGGTGGCTGGCCAAATAGAAACAAGAAAGGAAATTTTAATTAAATTTTCCTTTCATTGGCAAAGAGGATAAGGAAGGTTTTATTTAAATTTTCCTTATTTGCCAAGACCAAGGAATATAAAAGAGAGGGTAAAGGTGCCTTACCTCATAACAATCTATCTTCTATTCCTCTTTCTTTTCTTCCTTGGTGTGGCCGACCCTCTTCCTTCCCTTCTCTTCTTCTTATGGCTGAACCTCATCTTCTCTTGGAGTTCTTGTGGTGGCCGGATCTTGCTTGGAGAAGAAGGAGAGAAAGGAGACTTTGTTTCTAGCATCCCTTGGAACATGGTGGTGGTGGCCGAACCTCATCTTCTCTTGGAGTTTTTGTGGTGGCCGAAACTTGCTTCGAGAAGAAGGAAGCTTGGATGGATTCTTGTCTACGGTAGATCATCGCCCACACGACGTCCGAGATAAGAAGAGGAATACGACAGAAGATCGTGAGGTCTATAAGCTATAAAAGGTATAACTAGTTATTAGTTTCTGCATCATAACTAGTTCATCCTTTTATTTAGATCTTGAAATACCAAACACAAGAGACTAATGAATCTAGGTTATCGAATTTATGTTTTCAATTTCGTGTTTCTTTTGTTTTTCGAATTTATGATTCGATTGTTGTTTTTGGTTAAATCTAGGGTTACTATAAGGAAATTAAATATTAAATTTCGTTGAAAGGCTTTGTCTAGGAAGTGGTGGATGCTCTCATACCCAAGAAGGCCTAGTACCTCGCCATGTTTAACTTGGAAGCCAATCTCTGAAATTAATATTTAATTGAATTTGTAACATAGGTGGATTTGGATCAATAATGTTAAGCATCGTTTGTGATCCAAGTCTAAACCACTAAGAACAGATAAGTTGAATTTGGAATCAATAATGTTAAGTTCCATTTGCGATTCCAAATTTAATTTCTAAAGAACACAATAGGTTGTTAGGAATGGTTCAGAACTTGTACAAAATTTTTGTACAGGGGAACCGGTAGGATATTCCCAGTAGCAACCAACAACTTCTCGGAATCAAGAGAAACATAACATTCATTTCCCCAGTAACCTAACTCGGTCTCAAAAGGGTGAATTGTTAGTTTCCACTCACGACAACTATTTTTTTTATCCCTTATTCATTTTTTTTTATTTTTTTTTATTTTTTTGGTACTGTGTAGCACTAATCACACATGTGAGATGCATATGTTAGAATTAAGATTTTTCCAAGTGAGATTTCATAATCCGAGGTTGTCTAGTAACCATAATGTAAATAAGAAATCCCCATGGGAACACAAGTACTAACCAATTCGGATGACTCATAACTATTCCAAAAATATTTCTACTATTCATGCTTAAGTACTTATGTGTTGTGTAAATAAGATCTTTAAGGTTAGGCCAAAACTTATGCCAAATTCCGTACAATACTTAGCTTATTTCATGCTACTAGAGATAGAGAAAGGAGATACACCAAATATACTAACACTATCTTAACAACTCATAAACTAAGAAAATGCTAGTCATTTTGCTATCGGACAAGTAGCAGAAAAAGTAGAAGGTTTGATGTTCTCAAATATGCCTCAAAACCAAAAATGCAAATAAACAAAGCAAAGTGTAAATAAAAACATGAAATTAAAAAAATGCAGATAAACAAAATAGACTAAAAATAAAGATATGCAAAGTAGGAAGAAAATGCAAAAAGAAAAGAAAACTCAAAAAATCGACTCAGGTTGTGCAAGCAGACACAACACCCCCCAAAACTTAGACCTTTTATCGTCTCGATGAAATCAATACGATGGCAGGGGTGGGGGAGAAGGGGGTCCCCGATGTGTGTTAGGGGGGATCTAGGCATACCAGGAAAATGACCAAGGTGTTGATGATATTGATATAAAGCATCTACTTGTTGTCTAGTGATATCCATATCATTCATAAAATTTCTCATTCTTTCTTGGTCAACATCATAGTCTTGAACGAACCCTATCACCTGACTATAGAAGTCCCTAGTGAACTGAAAATGATCCCGTACCTCCCTAAACTGGTCGTCAGATAACTTGAAGCGGCCCTCCAACAATCGTTGTTGGGTATTTTGCTTCTCATGAAGGGAGTCTAAAGAGGTATAGAAGTCAGAAAAATCAAGCCTAGAGGATCCCGTGCCATAAGCAAAAGAGTGTCTAGGAGGTTCTGGATGTCCGGAAGGCTGCGAGAGTCCTGATGACGAGGGCTCTTAGTGGTACTCGGGTTCTTCTATAATGGAGGGTACAGTCTCAGGGTGTAAATCAGTAATCACCTAATTTGCGGGGTCGCGAACTGAAGTGCGCTCGGGGCAAGGAAGGGGTAATGGAAAACCATTGGTTCTAGGGAAAGCAAACTCATTCTCATCCCGACAAATCATCTTCATAGCAAGACAAGAATCGATGTCAATCTTGTCATTACCATGAGTCACCTCTAAACCATCAAGTGCACAACCCAAATTGAATGCTACTTGGGTGATCAATCCACTAAACACTATCATCCCCGAAGATGCCTTAGCTGCCTTCCACAAAGTTTGCAAAAAATGAAATCCCAAATCAAAATCAACTTTATTTAACATCGCACAAAGATAATAGAGTTCTATCTTTCTAACTACCCCATCACTCTCTCCTCGACCAAAGATCGTTTTGCTCATCACTCGGTGAAGGTATCTAAAGGTCAAGTTTTGCATACAGGATGGTTTGGCTCTAGAGGGCTCATAAGGGTCTTTTGATCTAGTTATCGACGTCCAAAATTCATTCCACCTAATTTCATCATCAAATCCTCGGGCACCACCAATGGGTAAACAAAAACAGTTATTGAAATCACTAAAATTCCACCGAACTTCTTTATTCATCATCCTAAAAGTTATGCCCCCTACATAGTCATCTTCAGAAGAAAATTTAACATCAAGTGAGCTCAAAAATTCAAGGACTAGGCGGGGGTAAGTCGGTGCATGAACATACATAATATCATTCCAATCTAAAGAGCTTATCATCCAATCTATATCATCCCTAATTCCTAACATGTCCATAGTAATAATATTCATATATTTAGTGCATGTAATTTTCCTAGCGACAAGGATATCATATCTAGATTTTTGTTCATGATTTCTAAAAAAGATATTGAACTCGTTTTCGTTACCTTCGTCGCGTGCCACCCTTTTTCCTTTGCCTTTTGAAGTAGAAGTCTTCCCTTTACCTTTGTCGCCTCCCGGTTCATCTCCTTCGCCAGATCCACCACCTTGACGAAGTCTCTTCAAGATCTGTGATATGGTGCAGGGCTTTGAGGAGTTTCTTGTGGAAATGGGTCTTGAGAGTGGAAGGGGAAGAAAAGGAAGAGAAAATAGGGAAGTTTCTTCTTTCTTTTCGGATTTGTGGCTTGAAAAAGTTTTAGATCTAGATGTAGATCTAAAAAAAAGTGAGCTCTAGAGGTGGAAAATCAGGGTTTGATGAGGTATAGTAGAGAGGAGAAGACTTTTGGGAGAGAGGGAGATGGAAATAGGGTTTTTTTGGAGGGGTAGGTGGCGCACACGGGCAGGGGCACAGTGATAAGCCGAAAAATTGAGTGTCATGAATGGACTTATCAAATTAACAAATGATATCCATTGAACCCCTTAACTACACAATGATGTTGTAATAACGAGCCCATGCTCGAATCTCTCGAGGAACCAACGGTAGGATGTAATCTAGGATTGTATGTTATTCCTATTTTTGAAGTTTTTAATATGGAATTGGGGGTTTTAGCTTTGAATCTAAATCTAACAAATGGAAAGCACATCAAATAAGAAACTAATCTAATGCATAAGTAAAATCTACCTAGGTGTTAACAATCAAACCATAACGCATTGTCACTCTACGTTGTGATTAAATCATTAACACACTTAAACTAAAAATGAAATAACAAGACACATTTAAAATCTTACCTAAAGCATTGAATAAAATAGAGAATTAAATGACAAGTCAAATTTAAATTTGATCTAAAGCAGAACTTAACCCTAGCTAAAAACTCAACCTCTTAACAATTAACTAAGCATCTAATAAGACTAGATTGCATTAAAGAAATTACTTCTAAACATGAATTAAACTTCAATTAGTTTAAGTAATGCTAAACTACTTGCTAAAACATAACAAGCATTAAAATAAATCTGTGCCAATCTATAAAATAGTAATAAAAGGAAATAAAATGGTAAACCACTCCATTCTCATAATCATCTAAACAAGCTTCACACTCTTGCCATCACACAAGAGGCCGAAGACGAGAATGCCCAACTCCGGTCCTCAATGGAGAATCTCTACGGTGTATCAGTTCCAGGATTGCTCAGCATCTCCGACGAAACGCCCCCGGTGAGCTAAAAACAACCCAAAACCTATAAACGGGCCGAAAATCTGGAAATCTGCACAACTGGAACTCTAAATTTGGATGTGAACTGCGAATTGCGGATTGTGATCGATGAAGCTCAGTAATGCCGGAGGAACGCCGCCAAACGTTTCTGATGGAAAGGGAAACCTCAGATCGGAGGAACGCCGCCAAATCTAATCTAGACAGAGGAACGCCGAAATGCAGAATTTCGTCGGAAGGAACGCCCGCCGATGGCTCAGATGATCAGAATCAGCTGTCGTGAAGCTCTCCACCAAGGTCGAAGCTCGATAGATTGATCGGAGAAAGGAAAGGGGTCGGAAATCCTGGAGAAGCGCCGCGGGATGTAGCTCAACGTGTGAAGGAGTCGACGAAGGGTGAAGCACTATAGCTTCTGTTTTGAATCAAATCCAAATCTGAACGGACGACTGTGATTGATTTGGACTTGATCAACGATGAAAAGTAGCCTAAAATCTTATCCGAGGATGTTGATCTTGATCAAGGGTCTAGATCTACTCTCCCTTAAGTCGGATGGACCAGATCTTTAATGGATGATTCAGATCTGTCCAATCTTTGATGAACGGTCCATAATGCTCCATAGCTTGATCTTCTCGTTTAAACTCCGATTCGAGCACAACTTCGGTTCGAATAGATCCAAATCCAAGATCCTTTGATGCCTACAAAATAAGAATCAAATATTAGCATCAAATAACACAAAAATAAAATAATTTGTAATTAAGTCCATGAATACATACAATGCTCGAAATATGATGCAAATATAGATTTTATCTATGAGCATAACATCAAACCATGCATGTATGAATCAAAATAATATAGTAAAATTATGATTATCAAATCCCCCACACTTAGTCTTGAACGTCCCGTGCAAATAAAGAAAAGCAAAAATCATCTCCACACAAATTTCTTGGCAATACCTAGAAGATAGTAAAAAGGATTTTAACTAAGATCATCTAAAGATCACAACAATCATGAATATAATCTAAACAATAATCAGTAGGTATGGTAGTTTCAATCCAATTGAAAAATTAAGCAAGTTGCAATCTCATAAGGGATTTACTTATTCTATCTCTCACACTCAAAAATGCATATAAGTGGAGCTCACTCAATGCAACTCACAACATTTCACTACCATAAGCTTGCTTATTTTCTAATTCTCCACCACTATAAAACATAGCATACATGAATTAAAAGGATTTTATCATCAAGAATTGAAATGGAAACAAGAAGAATAATTAAAGTGGATGAAATTGGCAAAAGAAAAGTATTTAATGAAGAAAGTGAGAAGATAAGAGTATTAGAGGAATATACTTGATGAGTTGACCATTTTGATATGTAAAGAGATGAATACCATTTATCATTACCAATTCAAAAGATCAAGCTAACCTCTCCTTCAATTTGATGGCAATCCAAAAATCTTGATACTCTATCTTCAATCTTTATACTCTCTTGATTTGCCAAAATATTTTCTTCTATGTTTTTTTCCCACTGTTTTACACTTCAATTCTAGCACTAAATCAATCTCTCACCAACTTATCAAGAAGAACTCCCTCCCCCACACTTAAAACATTGTCCGTCTCAGGCAATGAAACACATCATGCATTCAATGTATTAACACTCTTGAAGCTACTGTCTCTCTTTCTGTAGAATTTTTTATTATTTTTTTTTTCAATGTATTCAATCTGTTTCTGTATCTTCTTACTATCTCATTCCCAGCAATAAGCCAACTTGAGATTATGGAAATAGAAGCAGATTTCTGTTTAATTGGAACAAAGCTTCAGAAGCCATTTCTAACATTTTAGCACATAATAGCACTCGATTACACTGAGGTTTCAAGAGCTTAACACCATAAAATGACTCAATTCTGAATTCTGTTGCAACCTCTGTTGTGCACATCCTAGTATCCTGCTCTCTTCAAAATCTGCAGCTTTGACCATCTCTGAAATTAGATTAAGTTCCAACAGGAGCACAGATCATTATAGCCACCAAAGCAATAGAATGTCATAAACATTACATTTAGGAAATGAAAATCAAGTGCTCCACTTGATTTGGAACATGGATTTGGCACTGCTAAGAAATCAGCAATTCAAATTTCCCGTAGCAACATATTTCAAATCCTTGGATTGAGTTTCAAGAACCACTTCTGGTGTTGCCGCAAACAAAATCAAAGACCTAAGGATTCAAGTTCAGCAACATCTTGCTTTCAACAAATCTTGAACTCACATATTCAAAACTGGCTGAATAGATAATAGATTGCAGAAATCAGTAAATTCCTTATTCTGTAGAATTCTACATTGTTTAATTCTGTGTCAATTTAAACATTTCTTACTATGAACTTTTCTTCTACTCATGAACATTAGCTTCATTAATCACCTACAATAGCCTATCATCATGTAACGACCACCCTTCTTACTACTACTACACTCTAAGGACGACCGTTACTTGACTTACTAACTCTACTTAACCGGTATGATAAAAATCTTTAGGAAAACCCTACCGAAAAATTTCGGCAGAATCTCCCCTGTACCGGTGACCATATCCGTAAATACATACAGAGTATACTCAGCCACAGGCGGCTGGAACATGTAATTTCACAACCACGCAGTATAATAGCACAATAAAAATATGAAACTACTCTAGCAATGGCAAACAACCATATCACTCCAACAATAGGAGGTATCAAACTACAAATGCAGAAATGAACTCAATTTCAATATAACATTAAAAAAGAACTAAAAGAAAAGTCTTGACAATTTTGCCAGCTAATTCTGGATCTCTCCATAGTCCACACATCACACACCGTCACAGCACCTCCTTGTCGCCTTCTTCCTTATACTTTAGCTTTTTTCCTTTATCTGCAGTAGGAGGAAAATAGTATCTATAAGCTAAAAGCTTAGTGAGCGCTATCCTACTCACAAAAACTCGATATGCATGTATATAAATAAAAACATGCTAAAACTGAATGCTAACATGTAAAGCTACTCATGCTCATAAATAGCAAAGAAACTAATTGAAAAGCTAACATGTAAAGATAATCATGCTCATAAATAGCAAAGGAATCTAACTAACTGAAATACTAGACATGTATAGCTAATCATGCTCATAAATAGCAATAAAGGAATCATACTAACTGAAATACTAAATATGTATAGCTAGTCATGCTCATAAATAGCAATAAAGGAATCATACTAACTGAAATACTAAACATGTATAGCTAGTCATGCTCACAAACCAATAAAACTATAAAAGAAGCATACTAAACATGTAAAGCCACTAAACATGTAAAACTATTAAACATGTAAAGCCACTAAACATGTAAAACTACTAAACATGTAAAGCTAAACATGTAAAACTACTAAACATGTAAAACTACTAAACATGTAAAGCCACTAAACATGTAAAACTATTAAACATGTAAAGCCACTAAACATGTAAAACTACTAAACATGTAAAGCTAAACATGTAAAACTACTAAACATGTAAAGCTACTAAACATGTAAAACTATTAAACATATAAAGCCACTAAACATGTAAAACTACTAAACATGTAAAGCTAATCATAGAACTATCCTGTGTATCAATAGGAAACTGAAGTGATACATAAGTTGAACTAATTAATGCTAAACTGAGTCTAACTTGTATTCATATAACTAATTTGTGAAGTTTTGAAAACTATTTACATAATAGATCAAAATAGTAATCATGCTACTGATGGGCCCGGCAACTATACTTGCTGTGCGCGCATCCCTAACTAAACCCGGGATTGCAAGTTCCGAGTCTAGTAGGGTTTACTAGGTTATCTAAACCTAGGGACGACTGTGGGAGCCCAACCCAATGGATATCTAATCCAGTACAGTGCCACTGCTGAAAATAAAATACTGATTTCATAGCTAATTTTCTTACCTTGCTTTAACTAGGTTATCTGAACCTAGAACTAGGTTATCTGAACCTAGAGGCGACTGTGGGAGCCCACCCATTGGACCGTAGTCCCATATAAGCTGAAGCAAGACTAAATAAGTTATTTTAAATGCTTCTACTGCATTAACTGCGCTATTAAAATGCCTACTGTAGCATTATATTGAGCTAAGCATTTTATCAAGCACTTGGTGTGCACTAGAACACACCCTACGTACTGAAAATCTGTATACAAAGCTTAACATAAACCTGCATGCAAAGCCTAACAAAAATCTGCATATTAAGCCTATCAAAATCTGCATACTTTACTTATAAAAAAATCTGCATGCTATAAAAAATAGAACTGCTCATGTTATTCCAATAGCAAATAGGAAACTAGAACAACTTAAGCATGCTGTGAAAGTAAAACCAATTCAACTACTAGGCATGCAATAGAATCTAGAAAATAAAGGAATCGTTGCTGCATGGAATTAACAGAATATCATGCTTCATCAGGAAATACTAAACAGTAATGAAAACTAAAACTGCTTATGTTAAACTGATACTTTAAAATGGCAGGGCTGCTCATGCTACTAAATCAACAATAAGTACTAAATCTGAAATGCTACAAGGTGCTGTTCGTACTTGTAAAATGCTCAAGAAATAGATATTGAATTGCTAAAAAAAAGAATTAACTATGCATACTTTAAGCTTAAGCTGTTCATGTTCGTTGAGCATAGGGATCCAAGACTAAAAATGCTAAACATACTAAGGATCCAAATATGATTACCCATTTCATGCTTACTGGAAATAGCAAGGAACAAAACTAAAATCTGCATTTGCTTAAAAAGGAAACAAAACAATTCTGTTTGTTAAAGCAAGGAAGTCTAAAACTAGAAACTTGAACTCCAAGGAACATCTAACTAAAATGTTATTCATACCAACATAATAAGAGTCTATTCATGCTTGTTAAACTAACAAACTTCTAAAACCATCTACTCAAAATAAAGGGATGTTTAGTGCTTATTAATATGCAAGGAAACTAAATCCGCAAGGCTAATTTTAAGGCTGTTCATGCTTACTAAATGCTAGGTTGTTCATATTCTTTGAATAAGGAAGGTTCTACACATGCATGTTGTTAATAAGAACCTATTCAACACATAATTGCAATTGAACCTCCTTAACTAAACTTAATGGAATTCAGTTTCCATAGAGCAACCAAAATCTCTATAGCAAACTACTACAGTAAAGAAGGAGAATCAAAATCTCAAAACTGCTCTTAAGCCTCAACAAGTTTTAACAGAATACCTAGGTTTCACATGCACACAGATTTTAGGATTTACTTAGGGTAATAAAATCCTTTAAAGAAAACTTGCTACTATAGATGAAGACCACTTCATGCTCACAGCAGTAACCAAGAATCTAAGAATCGTATGCCTCAACAAAAAGGGTAAACATGACCTGGAATCAAAAGCTCCTTAAAACATGTTGTTCTAAGCTCTAAACACACTTCAACAGGTTAGCAACAAAGCAATCAAAAATCTTAAATCTATCCACTTCCCTTCAAGCTTCCAATTCCTAAAAACATGCTTCAGCCATCACTTCCCACATCTTGTGCCACGGCAAGAAAATAATAAAAGAATGCAAAGCTTCGGCAACAACATGAATGCCATAAAATACAATCCGAAAACACGGAATCAACTTAAAACTCGGAACAACTCCTACTGCAGGTGAGAAGCAACTCACCTTCGGTTCTTGGACTTACAACCGAGCAAGATAGCTTCTAGGGCTTCGGAGAAACTCACGATCTCGGCCTCTTCCTCGCGTCTTCGAGTTCTCCTTGTCGAGAGGATCGAGAGGGCGAAGAAATCTCTTGGAATCGAGCCTTGGTCGGCCGCCGGAGACGCCCTCAAGCTTGCTGCGTTTTTCGCCCGAGAGAAAACGCCGTCGCCGAGAGAAAGGGGAGGAAGAATTTAGGTTTTGTGATTAATCCCTAAGTTCTTCCTTTTAATACCCTAAAGTTTCTGTTAACTAGTACTACTTAAATATATTTTGTTCCTTTCTAAATTGACAAAGTCTGTTGGCGCAGTTGGTTCGTTGGAAAAGAAACATTCCCGAAGGTCTCGGGTTCGAATCCCTTAGCCGCGCACCTTTTTTTCCAATTTATTTTAAATATTCCAACTTATGCTTAAATATAATTGTTCTCCTATCTAGTTAACAAATCGAGCACAGCTCGGTTGGTCGGGCCGAGTTTTGCTCGGGCCGAGGAGCTCGGTTCGAAACCCAGCTTCTTCAACTTATTTTCCTTCTTATTATTCTCCATTACCATGTTCTACATCATATACATTTCATCTCATTTATTATTAACAAAACGTTTCCAGACCAGTTGGTTGGCTAAGTCCGGATTCGGGTCCGGGGTCTTGGGTTCAAAACCCGGCTTCAACATTTTTTTGTCACAACTTCTTTCTTTTGGTAAAAATACCAAACGACCTCCAAAAATTTCATAAAAATACTCTAAAAATTTCTAAAAATCTCTAGAATTTTTATAAAGCATTTCCAAATTTTAATAAGGTCTTTTAGGACTCGAAATAGGAAAAATTGGGTCGTTACACATCAACAACTTCTGAATTTTGGATTTCCAAATTTCAACTTCAGACATCACCTGATCAAAATTTTCAGCAATTCAGCAATCAAATTCAGTAAAAATTCAAGGGTTTCAAACTTCAGATTCTTTAAGAGAATGCCTACACTTCACAATCCAGGAAATTTAATTCAGTTTCACTGCTCTTCACTAATGACCACGAATTCCAGCAATCCAACAGTTCAACTTCTGAAAATTTCAGAAATATACTACTGCAGGATGTGGTTTTGCACACAAAAGTTTTGAAATAGGTAGAGCATTCAAATATCAATCAAAAACCAGAACTTAAGATCAAAACTTGTAGGATTTAGCTTAGGAGAAAGGATCATTTGACATTGCCACAATTTCTGAAGAAATTACTGATACATTTTCCAGTAACAAAATCTATTTGCATAAATTAGCTTCAGGTTTCATGAAATGCAGCTTGGTAGCAAAGTCTCAAGTTCAATGTATCAAGTTTAAATGTTTCAATTTAGACCTCAACTTAAAGATTCAACTTCAAGGAAATTGCAGAAGTGTCAAAGCCTAAGATGATCATACAAATTTTCCAATTACTCCACTTATGGAGTTGATGAGCTGAAGCTGATGGAATTTTGCAAATTGTGCAGTTAACCTTCAACTAACATTGATATCATAGAAGACATAGTGAAGTTCACTTCCACACTTTTGTCATTCCAAATGTTAATCTTAGAAATCCGTAACTTTTGGTCTTAAGTTTCAGAAATGGAATTTGAATTCAATGGAGCTTCAAGGACCTTATAGAAGGACTGAATCTAATTCTGACATAGCTCCCTTTATAGCTTGCAAACATCCTCTCTAATTGACACATACGAAACCAGAACATGCAATTCAGTAACCAAACCCCAGATTGCAGAATTCAGATTACAGAATTAAGTGCTAAGTTTCAGCTTCAACCATGAGTCTGATTTGTATTCAATTCTCAGTCTAAATATTAGGTAAACTCTAGTGAAGTAAGATCAGCAACTATCAACACTAAAACAACAGCTGAGTTTCAATTTTTTTTTTCTTGAACAAAGAGCTTTAAACTCCTTTCCACACAACAAGGTGCAGATTTCAGCATTTTCCACAACTTAGTATCAACTTTGCATTGTTCAGCCAACAAAAATCTCAATACTTCTTCGTTTTGTTTCTTAAGACCCCTATCAATGCATACTCAAAAGCTTTCTAGGTTTCAGCAGTTCTAACTCATTCAACTTCAATTCCCAAATTGGCACAGAAATGCCACATTCATTATTTTGCAAAATTCTGCATTTTCTGAATTCCTGCATTAATGGATACTTGGCACACAACAGAATTTCCATTTCAAACTTCACTTATTCATCTCTGCTTTAAGACTTAGCTCCATCTTGTTCTTCACTTACAGCAGTAATAGATTTCATCAATTTCTGCATTCCAGTATACAAATTCAACTTAACAGAGCAAGGAAAAATTAGAAATCCCCCTTGTTTTAACCAGAAATTTGGGTTGGCACATTGCTTCAAAAGCTAAACAGCCAATAGTCTAATTTCTACACAGTGCAGAATTCTTTTTTTTTTTGATCAAGTCTGATTTCTGGATTTGATTTATGAGTTACAGAATTCTGTACTGGATTTCTGATCTTGCCATTTGTTTCAACACAATGCAGAACTTGACTTGAGTTTCACATTGGTTTTAAGGTTGTTCCTAAATTTTGATACTCCGTTTGATACAAAATAATTTCCAACTTCCAAGTTCAGAGCTTCAATTTCTGAATTTGCCTTGAACCATGAAGAGTTAAGCTTTGTAAAGGGTTTCATTTGACACTGAAATCATAATACAATTAAATACATAGCATGTTGTAGTTGTACAACTTTTCAAAATTCAGATTCTAGATTATGGTAACAAGGAGCTTGAAAAGAGCAAAATCTCATTTTTCACTGATCAATCAAAAACTTACTTGAGCCCTTTCACTAACCAAGAAACTGTATAAAATATTAAGCACATGATAATCAAAGCACTAAATTTACATTCCAATAGGTTTCAGAATTTCTGTTCAATAATTGGAGTTTAAGGAAATCTTGACTTGACCCATGATGAATACAATTTGTAAGAGGATACACTCAATACTAGTTTAGCAAGAATTAAATCCATGAGCTCCAAGTTTTTACTAATAAGAATTGGCACATGGATTCCTCAGAATAATTTGCATCAAAATAAACTTCACAACTGATAAAAATTAGCAACTTCTTAGCTTGATTCCTAAATCTAAATTCTTAACTGAATTCAAAAACAATAGCTTAAAGAAGTTGCTGGCCTTGAGCTATGAGAAAGTTGGGCTTGTATCACTTATGAACCTAAGAAAAGTTCTAGAACATAAACAGCTCCTTTATTTCTTGATAGTTTTACAACACAACATAATTCTCAATTCTGCACTTCAAAGTTCAGAAACAATTTCAGCAAAACTAGTGAATTAAATCTTCACAAGTTCCAAAATCAGAATCAGAATCAGAGTTTTCTGTTTTTTACAATTACATGGATCCACATCAGATTCTACCAACCCTTTTGAATTATGGATTCCTGAATCCTTAGTTTCAAAATCTTGAATTCAAGGAGATCATGGTCGGATTCAAGAAGAATCTATACACAATGTTTTTAGCTTTAGAATTATACTTTTAACAGGATGTTTTCTAGGTTAAGTATCAGCATTTTGAATTCTTGCAGCCTCAACATTTTGCTCACTAGAAAGACACTTCAACAGTTAGTACAGAGTAGTTTTCTGAATTAATTAGTTGTTATATTCAGTTTCAGAATTCATGCCTTTTATCTACTCTTATTTAATCCTTCCTTCGAAAGTAAATCCATTTGAATCCCTTCCTAAGTATTACAACTCACTGATTTAAGAACTGAAATGCAGCTAGCCAATTCCAGAATCAGCAGTTACTGCATTTTCATCTTTTCTCTTCCTCCATGTATTGTATCAGTATGAAAATCATAAATGAAAACAAAGCTGAGGATGATTCTGAATTTTTTATTTTTCTTCACCATGCATTAGTGATCTTGCTTGCTGTCCAGAATTAGCATGAAGAATTTGCACCAAGAAATCAATAGATGAAGGATCAAACTGAATTCTACTATAGCCCAGAAAATCCTATTCCAAATTGTTTAGTAATTTCTGAAACTCAGATTCAGCATTTCTTTTTTTTTTATATTTCCCAGATCTCATGACCCTCCAGATTTTTAATTCATTGAAAGCTTGGAAAGAATGGCACACCAATTGTCATTAAGTATACAATTCATTTACTTAAGTTTCTCAATGATTCAAGAATTTTAAGAGGAAATTGGCACACAACTGAGACTCCAAATTCAAAATCCCTCTCTGTTTCGGTAGTGACCATTTTCTTCAAATTCTAAAAATACAAACAACTTCAATTTGCTGAATTAAGTATCAGTAATGAATACTTAGAGTGAATTCAGCTTAAAGCATACAATGTCAACAAGGGAACAAAGTTGACACCAATCAATTTGCATTTGATTCTAGAATTCTGCTCTCACTATTATTTCTTTCCTTCTCCCTCTTGTCAACCAAAACAACTTGATAAGTCCTCTAGAATTTCGAGAATGCTAGCTATGAAGCTTTTAATATGGAACTAATCTCTTCAATTCCTGAATTCTTGCTTTCCTTCTATACTTTAATGCCTTGAGGATAGCTCAAGACTAAACTCCTCTATCCATGGCTAGCATAGCTTCAAGAATCAAATTAAGCTAACTCATCAAGCAATTAATCCAAAATTCTTAACGAAATAAAAGAAATAAGACAAGCAAAGAGAATTAAGAATTAGAATGCTAGATGAGAATGTTTCAAGAAAATTGTGGATAAAGAAATGGAAAATATGATGGAACAAAAATGACAAATATCCTTCATTTCATGCATACATATGCTATTGTGACTTTAAAAAGAAGCAAAGCAAGTTCTAGAGTTCAATTTCTATGAGTGCATGTCACACAAAAATATAATAATGATTAGGCTTAAAGTGGTCCTCTCTAGGTAATTTTCATGCAATCAAGCTCAATTAATCAAAATAGAATCCACCACCAAACTAATCAATATCATGTAAGTAAAGCATCTAATCATGTCAAATGCCCTAAAATTGATGATCAAATTTAAGAAACTTTTACCATCTTAAAAATATTACTAGAAAATTCCCATGAAGAATTTTATTCAAATTGAAATGCTATGTATACTAGACAAAATGCAAAGTATAAAAGTAAAATGCAATTGTAAAGTATGAAACTAAAGAAATGCATAAAGCAAGAAATAAAAGCAAGGAACAAACTCCCCTTAATTCCGGGCGGTTGAAGTAGATTTAAAAGAAGAATCCATGACGGTAGTGGAGTATCCTTGGTTGCATCCAACTTCTTTTTATTTACCATTTTTCCCTTGAAATCTTTTTCTGGAGGTCATAGGTGGTTCAGTTCAAGCATCCACTCCGGAAGCTTGTATTCTCCTATAACATTATTAAAAGATAGTCCCTCCCACATGCATCAACAAAAGAAAATAGGAGAATATTAGTGTGGGTAGAAAATATATCAAAAAATGAATCACATTTAATAAAATCAACAATCAGTACCTCAATTATATTTTCTAAAAAATCATAAAAAATACTCACCTTGTCATGTTGAAAGGTAGCTCGAGTAGTGATTGTTACCTCCTTTTCATCAAGTAAATGCTCAAGCTCTAGTTCTAGAGAATGTTTAATTTCATGTAGTGATTCTTGGGTACTTGGCTCCATAGCACAAGTCCTTACACTTACATCCTCTATTCTTGGTGATTCTTGAGGTAATGCTTCCAGAAAGTAATCCCCTACACTTAAATTATCTTCAACATCAATACCTGCATCATTTCCAACATCTAAAGCAACAACATCAGTAGAATCAAAAGTATGTTCAACTCCATCATCACAACAATAAAAAGTACTTAAAGAATCTAGTGAAGTAGTAGATGCAGTGTCAGGCCTGACAAGATCTCCACAATCCACCTCCTCACTACCATTTTGTGTTTGTAATTGGTTAATGGATGATACAATTTGATCAAACTGACTCTGTATATTCTGTATCCTTGAAAATTGGTGCTCTTGATGCTCTCTCATGTGTTGCATAATCTCCTTGATTTTCCATGTTGACTATTCAATTTGAGAATCATTCTGTTGAAACGAATGTGGTAAAGAAGATGTTGAAATCTCTTGAAACTCATATGAATTCTGGTAAGCTGGATATGGCTCAATATATTGTCCTTATGCACTTTCATACCTGAAACATGAATGATCCACCCAATTAGCATTATAAACATTTGAAAATGACTCTTACCTATTTTGTTGATCCATGTTTGGGTAAAATTGATGCTCAGGCTGAAAATACTGATTCTCCATTCCACCTCCAAAATTTTGAAAATATGGATCCATGCTTCTGAAATCTCCTGTTCTTATACTGACAACTAGGAAATAAAATCAGAAGACTCAGGAACATATAAAATCAAACTCATGGATATATAAACATGAAAGCAATCAAAACAACAAAATTTTTAAGTTTTCAAAATAAAGAACAATCCTAAAATTATCAAACACCATTTTCCCAGGCAACGACGCCAAAATTTGATAAGTCGAAAAATTGAGTGTCATGAATGGACTTATCAAATTAACAAATCATATCCATTGAACCTCTTAACTACACAATGATGTTGTAATAACGAGCCCAGGATCGAATCTCTCGAGGAACCAACGGTAGGATGTAATCTAGGATTGTATGTTATTCCTATTTTTGGGGGTTTTTAATATGGAATTGGGGGTTTTAGCTTTGAATCTAAATCTAACAAATGGAAAGCACATCAAAAAAGAAACTAATCTAATGCATAAGTAAAATCTACCTAGGTGTCAACAATCAAACCATAATGCATTGTCACTCTACGTTGTGATTAAATCATTAACACACTTAAACTAAAAATGAAATAACAAGACACATTTAAAATCTAACCTAAAGCATTGAATAAAATAGAGAATTAAATGACAAGTCAAATTTAAATCTGATCTAAAGCAGAACTTAACCCTAGTTAAAAAGTCAACCTCTTAACAATTAACTAAGCATCTAACAAGACTAAATTGCATTAAAGAAATTACTTCAAAACATGAATTAAACTTCAACTAGTTTAAGTAATGCTAAACTACTTGCTAAAACATTGTTGGTTGCTACTCGGAAAACCTATAGGTTCCACTGTACAAAAATTTTGTACAAAGGTCTGAACCTTTTCCTAGCTACCATGTGTTCTTTTAAATTAAATTTTGGATCGCCTGCGGAACTTAACACGTTTGATCCAAAACTTAATCTATTTGTTCTTTTAGGTTTTGACTTGGATCTCCTGCGGAACTTAACACGTTCGACCCAAGTCTTCTTAAGTTATTAATTTCATTAAATATTAATTTCCATAAAAGGTTCCCAGTACTGACGTGGCGAGGCACATGGCCTTCTTGGATATGGGAGCAACCACCACCGACTAGACAAAACCTTTAATAGAAAGCTAATATTTAATTTCCTAAAATAACTTTAGGTTAACCAAAGAGAACAATCAAATCACAAGGAAAAGAAAAAACAAAAGAACACAACTTCGAAAAAACGTATTCGAAATTCTAGAACGTAAGCCTCTTGTATTTGGTATTATTTCCATAAATAACTAGCATGATGCAGAAATAGAAATTACTAGTTATACCTTGTAGAAAAATTGATCTTCTACCGTATTCCTCTTCTAACCTCGGACGTTGTGTGGGCAACGATCTACCGAGATGAGAAACCACCAACCACCTTCTTCTCCTCCAAGCAAGGTTCGGCCACAAAGGAAGAACTTCACCAAAGAAGAAAATCAAAATACTAACCAAGCTCCAAGAGATGCTAGCTTTCTCTCCTTCTTCTTCTTCTTCTCCAAGTAGTATCCGGCCACCACAAGAACTCCAAGAGAGATGAAGTATTCGGCCACCACAAGAGGAAGAGAGGGAGAGAGTAATACCACACCAAGGAAAAGGAGAGAAAACAATAGAGGTTGTCTCTCGTGAAGGCACCCTCACCCCTTCTTTTATATTCCTTGGCCTAGGCAAATTAGGAAATTTAATTACAATAAAATTTCCTTAATTTTTCTTGACATGAATTAATTGAGAAAAATAAAACAAAATTTCCCAATTAACTTGAGATGGCCGGCCACATCATTGGAAACAAAAGAGGACAAGTTTTAATCAACAATTAAAACTTCCTAATTTGTTTCCGGAAATTTTAAAAAATAAAATTTCTCTTTAAAATCTCTTCATGGTTGATAAAGGAAATTTCTATAATTTTAATTTTATCAACATGTGAATAATTTTAAAGAAAAAATAAAACATCTCTCCAATCTATAAATAAGGAAAGAGATCTAATCTCTTTCTTTAATCTTTGTAGATCTTTTACAAGAGAGATATTTTAATTTTAATTCTCTTTAAAATATATCTTCACATAATAATAAAAATTAAAATTAAATTTCTTTTTAATTTATTTTGGCCGGCCCTACTAGCTTGGGTTCAGCTAGGGCCACCCAATTATACCTTGGCCGGCCCTAGCTTGGTCCTAAGCTAGCTTGGCCGCCCTACAAGTGGGTATGAAGGTGGGTATAGGTGGGTATAGAACTCTATAAATAAGAGGCTACGATAGGGACCGAGAGGAGGAATTGGTTTGGTCTCCCGATAAAATTAAGCATCCCGTGTTCGCCCCGAACACACAACTTAATTTTATCAATGATAATTCATTCCACTAGAGAACTATCATTGAACTACCGCACCAATCCCAAATTACATTTTTGGGCTCCTTCTTATTATGAGTGTGTTAGTCTCCCTGTGTTTAAGATATCGAATGTCCACTAATTAAGTGAGTTACTGACAACTCATTTAATTAATATCTAAGTCCAAGAGTAGTACCACTCAACCTTATTGTCATGTCGGACTAAGTCCACCTGCAGGGTTTAATATGACAATCTTTATGAGCTCCTCTTGAGGACATTATCAACCTAGTATCTCTAGACACAGTTTCCTTCTATAATCAACAACACACACTATAAGTAATACCATTTCCCAACTTATCGGGTTTATTGATTCAACGAACTAAATCTCACCCATTGATAAATTAAAGAAATAAATATCAAATATATGTGCTTGTTATTATATTAGGATTAAGAGCACACATTTCCATAATAACTGAGGTCTTTGTTCCTTTATAAAGTCAGTATAAAAGAAACGACCTCAAATGGTCCTACTCAATACACTCTGAGTGTACTAGTGTAATTATATAGTCAAGATAAACTAATATCTAATTACACTACGACCTTCTAATGGTTTGTTCCTTTTCCATTTTGGTCGTGAGCTACTGTTTATAATTTATAAGGTACTGATAACATCATCTTTTGTATGTGACACCACATACTATGTTATCTACAATATAAATTAATGAACAACTACAAACAAATGTAGACAATTAGACCAAATGTGATTCTTTATTCATAATAAATGTTTACAAAGCTTAGGCTTTCAGTATACATTCCAACAAACATAACAAGCATTAAAATAAATCTGTGTCAATCTACAAAACAGTAATAAAAGGAAATAAAATGGTAAACCATTCCATTCTCACAATCATCTAAACAAGCTTCACACTCTTGCCATCACACAAGAGGTCAGAGACGAGAACACCCAACTCCGGTCCTCAATGGAGAATCTCTACGGCATATCAGTTCCAGGATTACTCAGCATCTCAGACGGAACGCCCCCGGTTAGCTAAAAACAACCCAAAACCTATAATCGGGCCAAAAATCTAGAAATCTGCACAACTAGAACTCTGAATCTGGATGTGAACTGCGGATTACGGATTGTGATCGGATGAAGCTCAGTAATGCCGGAGGAATGCCGCCAAACATTTCTGTTGGAAAGGGAAACCTTAGATCGGAGGAATGCCGCCAAATCTGAGCTGGATAGAGGAACGCCGAAATGCAGACTTTCGTGGGAGGGAACGCCCGTTGATTGCTCAGATGATCTAAATCTGCTATCGTGAAGTTCTCTACCGAGGTCGAAGCTCGATAGATTGATCGGAGAAAGGAAAGGGGTCGAAAATGCTGGAGAAGCGCCGCGGGATGAAGCTCAGCGTGCGAAGGAGTCGACGAAGGGTTAAGCACTGTAGCTTCTGTTTTGAATCAGATCTAAATCTGAACGGATGGTTGTGATTGATTTAGACTTGATCAACGGTGAAAAGTTGCCTAAAATCTGATCCGACGATGCTGATCTTGATCAAGAGTCTAGATCTACTCTCCCTTAGGTCGGATGGACCAGATCTTCAATGGATGGTTCAGATTTATCCAATCTTTGATGAACGGTCCATAATGCTCCGCAGCTTGATATTCTCGTTTAAACTATGATTCGAGCACAACTTTGGTTCGAATAGATCCAAATCCAAGATCCTTTGATGCCTACAAAATAAAAATCAAATATTAACATCAAATAATACAAAAATAAAATAATTTGCAAATAAGTCCAAGGATACATACAATGCACAAAATATGATGCAAATATAAATTTTATCTATGAGCATAACATCAAACCATGAATGTATGAATCAAAATAATACAATAAAATCATGGTTATCACATGGCCGTGTCTTATAGACATGGCCGAGTTAGGTATGGCTCTACACGGCCGTGTCGATTGGCACAGCCTCCTCTATTCTCCTTTCGACCAAGATCGCACGGTCGTGCCGATTGGCACGGCCCAGTCCTTCCTCTTCTCTGGGCACGTCTCACGGTCGTTCCAATTGGCACGACCTGAGTCATCTCCTTCTCTGGTAGTCTCGCATGGGCGTTCTAAGTGGCACGGCCTGTGCCCTTCCTTCCTCTGCATAGGCCACACGGCCATGCAAGGTTGCACGGGCCATGGCCTCCATCTTGCTATTGGCTTTTCACGGCCATGTGGGATCACACGACCAACTCCTTTAGGCTCACGGTGACTTACCCTTCGCTCTTTTCGGTTCCTCCGACGCCTCCGCGCCCTTGAAATGCTCACGGCTAGCTCGTGGAGGCTCTGCACATCCTAAAAATCAATACCCAAAAGTGAAGAAATAATTAAAATGCTCAAAACAATAATCTAGAATGAAAAATCCTTGAGTTGCCTCCCAAGAAGCGCTTGTTTTAGGTTTTATCTTGACCCTGTTTCAGTTAATGTGGGCTAAACCCATGGAAGCATGGATCTCCTCCAAGGGTTAATGCTCCAATCTGCGCCTTCAGTTTCACTCGTGCAGGACAAATGTACTTCTTGTTGCTTGCTGGAAGGGAACTCTCATGGAAACTGCACTCCTCGACTTTGTGTATGTTGATCTTGCTAGAATTGCCCTAAGAAGAGGGGTTGCAGATGGAGGAATCAGATAAATCAAACTCGATCTTTTCTTTGCCGATCTCCAAGGATAATCTGTGACTTTTTACATCGATGATGGCTCCAGCAGTGGCAAGGAATGGTCTTCCAAGGATGATCGGTATCTTGGGGTCTTCCTCCATATCCAAGATAATGAAATCTGTGCGACCTATACATCCACCCACTTCTACTAGCGCGTCTTCCACTATTCCCATTGGGTATCTGCATGAATGGTCAGCTAGTTATAGTGCCATAGTGGTCAGTTTAATATTTTGGAGGCCCAGTTTCTTACATAAAGAGTATGGAAGTAGCCTAACGCTGGCCCCCAAGTCGCAGAAAGCTCTCGGTATCTGTTCAGATTCAATTTTGCATGGTATGGAGAAACTTCCTGGATCCTGAAGCTTTGGTGGAGAATTTGCCATAAGGAGAGCGCTGCAGTTCTCTGTTAATGCTGCAATCTCGAAGTCGCCCTTCTGCTTCTTGTTAGATAAAATACCTTTTAAGAACTTCGCAAACTTCGGCATTTGGTGCAGTGCATCTATCAGTGGAACTTCTATGCAAATTTCCTTGATCTTCTTCAGGAAGAGGTTGAACTCTTCATCCTTCTGGGAGGTTATCAATTTCTGAGGGAAAGGAATCGTCTGATTCTGTGGGGGAACTTGAAGAGTTTCTTCAACCTTTTTAGTAGCCTCCTCTCCATCCATGTTTTGAGCCTAATTGGGCATTAGGAGAGAGGGCTCCTTCTTTAAGTCAGGTTCCTTCTGGGTAATGATTTTGGGGTTTCCCACAATACATCCACTCCTCAACTCAATGTGGTTGCAATGTTCCACTAGATTTATATCTGGCTTCCCTGGAAATATTCCCTCTGCTCTTGAAATAGATTGGGATATCTGAGCTATCTGGCTATCTTACATCTTTTGGTGCTTCTCAGAATTTTCCATTCTTTGAGTTAATAGCTTAATCTCATTTTTCATCTCTTTTTGCTCTAAGAGAGCTTCTTCAAGCATCTTTTCAATTCTGGACAGTTGTGAAGCTTGATGTTGAAAAGTTTGTTGTCCAGCTGAGTAGTTCTACTGCCCAAGTGAGTAGCTCTGTTGTCCAAGTTGATAGCTTTGTTTTATTGGCCCTTGATCTTGATGGTCCCGGTATGAGAAGTTTGGGTGATTTCTCCAACCTGGATTGTATGTATTAGAGTACGGATTATTTTGCCTTTGGTTGTGTTGGGTTTTTCGGGCCTCAAAAACCGTTTTTTGCGTTACAGAAACCCCGAATCCCATGCCACCGGATCCGTGCGAAGTTATAAAACAAAATTTTCTACATGTACGAGTTTCTCTAACCTAGATCTAAACTAGATCTACAAAGGAAAATAGATTACCTTTAATGCGAAGTCCTTCACAAATCCCGCTCGTCCAAGGTTCGCCGGATCTCAAGGTTGTCAAGTGTACAACCCTCTATGTGTATCCACACGAACAAATTGATGGAGAGAACCTCTAAAGATGTGCTAGCAACCTTAGAGGATCAGCAATGGTGGAGGAGAGGGAGAGAAGAAATGTAGAGAGGAAGAAGAAGGAGGTTACCAAAACCAAAATGAAACTCACCCTTGAGTTAAAGTGGCCGACCACTTCAAGAAGGCTTTTAAACATCCATGGGATATCAAGAGTCACAACACTTGATCTCCCTCATGAGGTGGCACACACATGTGCTAGCCTTGATGATGTGGCACATCATCATTAGTCCACTTAATGCCAACTCACAAATGAGGTGGCAATGGTCAAGTCAAACTTGACCTTTCATCTTCCTCTCAAGTCAAGTCAAACTTGACCACTTCTCTCCCATGGTTGATCAAATCAAACCATTGGTTCAAGTCAATTTTAATTTAATGAATCTCTATTCGTTGAATTAAATTGGCTCAATGAGTCTAAGTCCAAATTAGACTCATTTAACACATGAACCAAATTGAGTCCAACTCAATTAGTTTACTTTGGATTACTCTTAATCCAATT
Source organism: Zingiber officinale (assembly GCF_018446385.1). Taxonomy (NCBI): domain Eukaryota; kingdom Viridiplantae; phylum Streptophyta; class Magnoliopsida; order Zingiberales; family Zingiberaceae; genus Zingiber; species Zingiber officinale. The sequence goes on from NC_055994.1 coordinate 75,127,317, forward strand.
TGGTTCATCACATGAACCTAATCCTCTTGGTTCATCAAATGAACCTAATTTCCATCTAATTACCCTTTATGTGTGACCCTATAGGTTTTTGTAATGTTGGCAATGCTCCTAAACCCATTTAGAAACATAAGTAATGAGCGGTATCTAGCAACACATCATTACTACCCAAGTTACAAGAATGTTGAGATCCAACATCACCTTGTGACTACTAATTGTGATCCCTCACAATATATGACAAGTGTCCTTCTATCCTTGACATCTAGATTGATCAATATGAGGCATAGACCGTGTCATCCTCTAATCAATCTAAATCTTGAATCCCAAGTAGACTCACTCAATCAAATGAGCTCAACATCTCATATTGACTCATTTGGGCATGGCCATGCACTTAGTGGTCTCACTCTATCAAGAATAATGATGTCACTCCCGTCATATAGGAGGGATAGATCACATCTACATCACTCACATCCCTCCGCATAATTTGTTACATACCCAGTAATCGCCTTTATAGTCCACCCAGTTACGGGTGACGTTTGACGAAGCCAAAGTATGTAACTCCTTAAGTAGGGAACCATGGTGACTTCAAGTCCAAGGACTAATAGTCATACTAATAGCCACATGAGAAAGTATATGACACTCATATAACGATCCATGATATTTTCTCATGGTGGGTCATTCAGTATACATTCTCCAATGCATACCCATGTGTCAACTTGATATCTCCATATCCATGACTTGTGAGATCAAGTCATCGAGTTGACCTACATGCTAGTCTCATCGCATTAACATTGTCCCTGAATGTTAATACTTAACTAGGAATAATTAAGAGCAGCGTTCCCTATATCATCTCACTATCGGTTCAACCAATCGATTGATATAGGTAAGAACCTTCTACTCAAGGACGCTATTATACTTAGTTATTTGGCACCAATACAAGTAAGTATAATAACTATAAAAAAAATGCCTTTATATACATAAGAAATATGATATAATGAGTCCATACAACAATCATCAAATGATTGACTCTACGGCTCTAACTAACAATTTCCCACTAGCACTAGTGCCAATCAGTGTAGGCTCTAAGGCCTAATGACCTAGTGTGACCATCATATGCTTTCTCTGTGCCAAAGCCTTGGTCAAGGGATCTGCGATGTTAGCCTCTGTGGGTACTCTACAAATCTTCACATCTCCTCTATCGATGATCTCTCGAATGAGACGGAAGCGTCGTAGTATGTGTTTGGTCCGTTGGTGTGAGCGAGGTTCCTTAGACTGTGCTATATATCCATTGTTGTCACAATAGAGCTCTATGGGATCAGCAATGCTAGGAACCACCCCAAGCTCAGTAATGAACTTGCGGATCCAAACTGCCTCCTTTGCTGCTTCTGATGCAGCAATATACTCGGCCTCTGTTGTAGAATCAGCAACTGTGTCCTGCTTCGAACTCTTCCAGCTCACACCACCACCATTTATGCAAAACATGAACCCAGACTGCGATCGATAATCATCTTGATCAGTTTGGAAGCTAGCATCACTGTAACCCTTTACAGCTAGCTCGTCATCGCCTCCATATATCAAAAAATATTCTTTAGTCCTTCTCAAATACTTAAGAATATTCTTAACTACTATCCAGTGACTTTCACCTAGATCTGACTGGTATCTTCTCGTCATGCTCAAACCATATGAGACATCAGGACGAGTACATAGCATGGTGTACATGATAGATCCTATGGCTAAAGCATAAGGGATCTGATCCATGCGGTCTCTCTCCTCTCTAGAAGAAGGACTTTGAGTATTCGAAATACTCACGCCATGTGACATCGGCAGAAATCCCTTCTTGGAGTTCTGCATGGCAAACTGAAGTAATACCTTGTCAATGTATGTACTCTGACTTAGGCCAAGCAATCTCGTAGATTTATCTCTATAGATCTGTATGCCTAGAATGTGGGATGCTTCACCTAAGTCCTTCATTGAGAAACAAGTCCCTAGCCAAGTCTTGACAGACTACAGCAAAGGGATGTCTTTCCCAATGAGTAGTATGTCATCCACATACAATATAAGGAAGACAACTGTGTCCCCTACAACCTTCTTGTAGACACAAGATTCATCTTCATTATTGATGAAACCAAACTATTTGATTGCATCATCGAATCGAAGATTCTAGCTCCGAGAAGCTTGCTTTGGTCCATAAATAGACCTATGCAGCTTGTATACTCTGCCAGTATGTTGTGGATCTACAAAACCCTCAAATTGTGTCATGTACACATCCTTGAGCAGGTTTCCATTCAGAAACACGATTTTGACATCCATCTGCCAGATCTCATAATCATGGTATGCTGCAATAGCAAGCATGATCCGAATGGACTTAAACATCGCTACTGGAGAAAATGTTTCATCATAGTCAATACCATGAATTTGCTTGAAACCTTTAGCTACCAAGCGACCCTTATAAATAAGTCTATCCATGTCAGTCTTTCTCTTAAAGACCCACTTACACCCAATGGGTTTTACCCCTTCAGGTGGATCAACCAAAGTCCATACTTGGTTAGTGTACATGGATTCCATCTCAGATCTCATGGCCTCTAGCCATTTCTTGGAATCTGGTCTCATCACAGCTTCCTGGTACGAGGTAGGCTCATCCTCAATGAGCACAACGTCATCATGATCAGATAAGAGAAATGGGTATCTCTCAGGCTGACGACGTACCCTATCAGACCTGCGAAGAGGTAGGTCTACTTGAACTGGTTGTTGTTCCTCAATTCTTTGTGGAACAACATCATCCACAACACTTTGTGGTTCCAATTCAACTTCCATCAAGGCTTCAGTGCTATGGTCCACATCTTGAACTTCTTCAAGATCGAACGTACTCCCACTAGTCTTTCTAGAAACAAAGTCTCTTTCTAGAAATACCCCAATCTTTGCCACAACTACCTTGTGTTGACTGGGAATATAGAAGTAATATCCCTTCGTTTCCTTGGGATATCCAATAAAATAGCACTTATCATATTTGGGTCCCAGTTTGTTTGAGACTTGATGTCGAATGTAAGCCTCACAATCCCAAATCCTCATAAAAGACATCTGGGCATCTCTTCCAGTCCATATCCTATATGATGTCTTTATTACAGCCATAGATGGAACTCGGTTGAGAATGAAGGCTGCTGTGTCTAGAGCATAGCCCCAAAGATACATGGGAAGATTTGTATGACTCATCATAGACCGTACCATATCTAATAAGATACAATTCCTCCTTTCGGATACACCATTCCACTGTGGTGTTCCTGGAGGAGTGAGTTGAGATAGAATCCCACACTCAGCTAGATAGTAATGAAACTCATGGCTAAGGTATTCACCACCTCGATCTGATCGAAGTATCTTAATACTCTTACCGAGCTAGTTTTGTACTTCATTCTTGAATTCTATGAACTTTTCAAAAGATTCAGACTTATGTGTCATCATATACACATAACCATATCTATTGAAATTATCAGTAAATGTAATGAAGTACCTATAACCACCCCTGGCAGTGACATTGAAAGGGCCACATACATCACTATGTATAAGTCCTAGCAAGTCAGTCGCTCCCTCGCTGTGTCCACTAAAGGGAATCTTGGTCATCTTCCCTAGCAGGCATGACTCGCATGTCTCATATGATTCAAAATCAAATGAGTCCAACAAACCATCTTTATGGAGCTGGGATAAGCGTTTGTCATTTATATGACCTAAGCGACAGTGCCAGATATAGATTTGGTTCATGTCATTTGACTTGAACCTCTTGGTACTTATGTTATAGATAGGGTTCTCAAGGTCTAGAATATAGAGTCCGTTCATCAGAGGTGCACTACAATAGAACATATCATTTAAATAAACTGAATAACATTTGTTCTTTATTATAAATGAAAAGCCTTTCTTGTCTAAACAAGAAACTGATATAATGTTCTTAGTCAGAGTAGGCGCATAACAACAATCCTCCAATTGTAGTACAAGCCCAGAGGGCAGAGATAGAGAATATTGTTAGAGTGTATAATAAAAGCCTAGCTTTTAGTATAAACATTTATCTAGAAATAAGAATCACATTGGTCAAATATCTACATTTATGATAAATGTAGTTGTTCAATTAATTTATATTGTAGAAAACATGGTGTGTGGTGTCACACACAGAAGATCATGTTATCAGTTCTTTATAAATTATAAACAGTTGCTCACGACTAAGATGGAAAGGAACAAATCATTGGAATAGTCATAGTGTAATTAGGTATTAGTTTATCTTGACTAATAAATTACACTAGTACACTCTAAGTGTATTGAGTAGGACCATTTTAGGTAAGTTTTTTTTATACTGACTTGATAAAAGAACTAGACCTTAGTTATTATGAAAGTGTGTGCTCTTAATCCTAATATAATAACAATCACATATATTTGATATTTATTTCTTTAATTTATCAATGGGTGAGATTTAGTTCGATAAATCAATAAGCCCGATAAGTTGGGAAATGATATCACTTATAGTGTGTGTTGTTGATTATAGAAGGAATCTGTGTCCTAGTAATCTAGGATGAGAATGACCCCAAGAGGATCTCATAAAGAATGTCATGTTAAAACCTGCAGGTGGACTTAGTCCGACATGACGATAAGGTTGAGTGGTACTACTCTTGGACTAAGATATTAATTAAGTAAGTTGTCAGTAACTCATTTAATTAGTGGACATTCATTATCTTAAACACAGGGAGACTAAGACACTCATAATAAGAAGGAGCCCAAAATGTAATTTGGGATTGGTGCGGTAGTTCAATAATAGTTCGTTAGTGGAATGAATTATTATTGATGAAATTAAGTTATGTGTTCGGGGCGAACACGGGATGCTTAATTTCATCGGGACACCAAAACCAATTCCTCCTCTCGGTCTTTATCGTAGCCTCTTGTATATAGAGATTTATACCCACCACATACCCACCTTCTTACCCAACCAATAGGGGCCGGACAAGCCAAGCTTGAAGCTCAAGCTTAGGGTCGGCCAAGCCTAAAGGTTAAGCCTTAAGGTGGCCGGACAATATCTTGGAGCCCAAGCTTAGGTGGTCGGCCACATCATATTAAAAAGGGTTTTTTGTTAAAATTATTTCTTATGTGGATATCATGGTTTTAAAAGAGAGTTTAAAATTTAAATCTTTCCTTTTATAGCTTTCTACAAAAGATTAAGAAAAGATTTGAAATCTTTCCTTATTTGTAGATTGAAAGGAAGATTTTAATTTTGAGAAAACGTTTCTTTTTAACCATCTTCATGATTTAAAAGAGAGTTTAAAATTAAATATTCTTTTTTATAAGTTTCTACAAAAGATTAAGAAAAGATTTGATATCTTTCCTTATTTGTAGATTAAAAGAGATTTTAATTTTTAGAGATAACTTTCTTTTTATCCACATGTTTAAAAGAAAGATTTTAATTTATAAAATTTCCTTTTTACAAACCACCATGAAGGGAAAAATTATTGGAGAAATTTTTATAAATTTCCGGAGATAAATTAGGAAGTTTTAATTAATTAAAACTCTCATTGTTTTGTTTTTAAAGTGGCCTACCATTGTAAATTTAAAAGAGAAAATTGTTTTTAATTAAATAAATTTTCCTTTTCATGGCAAAAGAATTAAGGAAGTTTTTATTTAAATTTCCTTATTTGCCAAGACCAAGGATTATAAAAGAGGGGGTAGAGGTGCCTTTATGGGTGAACGACTCTATTCTATTCTTCCTCTCTTTTCCTCCTTGGTGGCCGGCCCTAGCTTCTCCCTCTTCTCTTCTTCTTGTGGCCGGCGGCAACCCCTCTTGGAGCTCTTGATGGTGGCCGGTTCTAGCTAGGAGAAGAAGGAGAGAAAAGGAGGCGATATTTCTAGCATCCCTTGGAGCTTGGTGGTGGCCGAACCTCTTCATCCTTGGAAGAGATTTTGGTGGCCGAAACCTAGGAGAAAGAAGAAGGTGCTTGGTGGTTCTCATCTCGGAAGATCGTTGCCCACACAACGTCCAAGGTTAGAAGAGGAATACGGTAGAAGATCAAGAGGTTATTTTTGCTTACAAAGAAAGGTATAACTAGTATTTGTTTTTCGCATCATACTAGTTTTTCTTTGTATTGTTATTTTTGGAAATACCAAACACAAGAGGTATATGATTCTAGAGTTTTCGAAATAGTTTTTTCGAATTTGTGTTTTCTTCTTTTTCGAATTTGTGATTTGATTGTTCTTTTTGGTTAACCTAGAGTTATTTAAGGAAATAAATATTAGCTTTCCTTAAAAGGCTTTGCCTAGGCGGTGGTGGTTGCTCCCATATCCAAGAAGGCCATGTGCCTCGCCATGCAGTCCTGGAAGCCAATTTTGGAAATTAATATTTATGGAATTAATAACTTAGGTAGATTTGAATCAATAGTGTTAAGTTCTGCTTGCGATTCAAATCTAAACCATTAAGAACAGATAAGTTAAATTTGAAATCAATGATGTTAAGTTCCGTCTGTGATTCCTAATTTAACTTTTAAAGAACACAATAGGTTATTTAAGGAAAGGTTCGACACTTGTACAAAAAAATTTTATACAGTGGAACAGGTACGATTTTCTTAGGACTAACCAACAATTGGTATCAGAGATAGGGTTTGCCTCTGTGTGTTTGGTTTTCAAATTAGGTTATGCACATGTCATACATAATTTAGGCAGGATAATAGTAGGATGTGCTAACTTTGTGGTTGCAGGCTCCAACTATTATGGCTTATAGATGTTGTGTGTGATTGGACCCTTGGACATGTCAAGGGCATTATTTTGTGTGTGCATGATTGTATGTGACTAATACAGCAGGAGCTGTATTAGCCCTAGGATTTTAGAATTTTATTTTTTATCTAGATTACATGTACATTCCCTCGTGGAATATAGGATCGATATATGTAAAATTCTATTTTTGTCGCGGATCAGATTCTTGCGAGGCGTGGTACTTTTGGAGCATCAGAGGCGCAGCGGAATAAGAAGCAAGATGGATGCGACGACTCAACCTTATGGCGGTGGCTAAAGATGGCAGCAGCTAGGGTTGGTGCACATGGAGGACAGTAACAGAAAAAGGCCATAATAGTTGGAAAATAATTTCCATATTTATTGCTTTTATTTACTGTGATGTGTATGTATGCATGTGATGTATGCTAGGATAGTTTAAAATTCCTCACTTTAAATAACTAAGTGGGAGAGAGATTTATTTTAATAAATTCCACGGTCTCCATTACTGGTTTGTAAGTGATGCAAACAAACTTGCGCGTTGGCTCTAAGTGCCTTCCTCCATATCGGATGAGTTTGTTTACGGATCACTAGATCAAACTTCAATTTAGGATGACTATAGGAAATTAATTAAGAGCGTGTGATCTTCCCCATCGGAAGGGGCATAATCTTATTAATGGACTTAGTGTCAAGTAATGGTATACACTTAGGCACGTCTAACAGTATCCTCCCCATTGTAGTCACTGCTATTATTTGTGTGACCAAAGGAAAACCAACTATTAATTTGTCAAAAAGATAAGTTGACAAGATAATAAAATTAAAACCCCCTCTTACAAATGTCGAGTTTTTGTATACGTCCACACTATCGTGGCATACAAAATTCACAGTGTATGAGGTAATTTTATTTGTCAGGATGACAAGAAAATAAAATTAATGGGAAAAACTCTTACAAATGTTTGATTTTGTATACGTCCACACTATCGTGGCATACAAAATTTACGGTGTTTGAGGTAATTCTATTTGTCATAATGATTTATTGACAAGATAATTAATGGATAAAACCCTCCTCTTACAAATGTTCAATTTTCTATACGTCCACACTATCGTAGCATGCAAAATTCACGGTGTTTGAGTTGTTGGTGAATTTAAATGATATTGTTTTGAGGAATCAATATTATTTTAAAATTCAAAGTTTTGACCAAATATTTGATCAAAGACAGATCAACTATTAATTTTATTCATCATAAAGTAAAGTTGACGAGATAATAAAATTAATGGATAAAATCTCCTCTTTGATTTTGTATACGTCCACACTATCGTGGCATACAAAATTCATGGGGATTTTAAAGAGTTGGTCTTGACCAAATATTTTTGTGATTCTTAGGATTTAAAATGTTTGTCAATCCCCTAGTTGTTATACTATAGAATAGACTTAGTAGTCTCAATTGTAATGATTGGAAATAGGACTTGGACATTTAGGTAGACTGTCCTCTTAGAACTAAGAACAAAATAGGTGTATTTCATTCATTAGTTAATACATGATTAGTGGTGTTATCTGTCGGTGCCTGGTGTGTAGATACGGGAGCCACTAATCATGTTTGCAATCCCAACTAACTGCACTTGGTACATCCCAACGGAATGGTGTAGTAGAAAGAAGGTATATGGCTCTTATGGAATAATTAGATCGATGATGAGTTACCAAATTCATTTTAAGGATATACACTGGAAACGGAAGTGAACATAGTACTTTCTAAGTTAAAACTCTCTACTCCCACAGAATTGCAGAATGGGCGTAAGTCTAGTCTGAAGCATATTCGGATTTGGGTGGTCTAGCACGTGAGAGACACTGAAAAATTGGACATGAGTTCACCTGTTTGTGAGTTATCCTAGAAAAACGAAAAGAGGTTTGTAGTCCTTAAAATCGGAAGGTCATTGTTGGCACCAATGCTCGATTTGAAAAAAGGACTATACTATAAACCACAAGTCCATGAGTAAAAATTGTTATTAAGGAAATTAAAGAACACGTCTAACCTAGTACCAACTGTACATGATGAAATATCACAAGAAACTGCAACACGTATCACAAATGATACACAATTACAGAAAGTGCCTCGTCGTAGTGGGAGGGTTGTTAGGAAACCTAAAATATTCATGTTTTGGGAGAGTCTTTGGACTCGATCCCTGGTGGACATGAACCTGATCCCCGGACATATGACGAAGCACTCCAAGATAAAGAGACAGCATCTTTGCAAAAAGCAATAAATACAAAATTAGAATATATGTATTCTAATAGAGTCTGGGAGCTTATAAAATCACCAAATGGTGTAAAAGTCATTGGGTGAAAATTAGTCTACAATAGGAAAAGAGAGATAGACAGGAAGGTAGAAACTTTCAAAGTAAGGCTTATTGAAAAAGAAAACCTTTTTTTACCGATAGCCATGCTTAAGTTTACCCGGATTCTTTTATCTATGAGATTTAGCAAGTGGATGTCAAGACAGCTTTCCTTAATGGAAGTATTGAAGAAAATATCCATATAAAGCAACCAGAATGGTTCATTGCAAAGAACAAAGAAGCATCTTGTGTGCAAGCTCAATCAGTCTATGGACTGAAGCAAAGCTTCAAGGTCTTGGAAAATCTGGTTTAATGAAGTAATCCAGACCTTTGGATTTATTTAATAACCGAATGAGTCTTGTGTATACAAAGAGTGTGATGGAAACGTGGTGGTATTTCTTGTACTATACGTAGATAACATTTTTGGTAGTTAGAAACAATATCAAAGTGTTGTCAGAAGTAAGGGTATGGTTGTCCAAACAATTTGATATGAAGGACTTGGGAGAATGCATATATTCTTGGTTCAAAGGGATCGCAAGAAAAGAATATATTTTACTTATCCCAAGCTTCATATATCGAAACAATCTTAGCTCGTTTTAGCATGCAGAACTCCAAGAAAGGTTTCTTACCTTTTAGGCATGGAGTAGCTTTATCTAAAGAGATGTCTCAGAAGACATCAAAAGAAATAAAGGACATGAAGGCAGTTCCTTATGCTTCGGCTGTAGGAAGTCTAATGTATGCAATGTTGTGTATGAGACTGGATATCTGTTTTGCCGTGGGCATGGTTAGTAGATATCAAAGTAACTCTGGACAAGGACATTTGTCTGCGGTAAAGCATATATTGAAGTACCTTAGAGGCACTAGAGATTATATGCTAGCTTACAAGGCAGATAATTTGGTCCCTGTGGGTTACATGGATTTTAACATCCAATCAGAAAGGGACAATAGTAAGTCAACCTCGGGGTTTTGTGTTTACTTTAGGAGGTAAAGTCATAACTATGGAAGAGCGATAAACATAGGTTCTTTTTCGGACTCCACCATAGAAGCTGAGTATATGGCAGCCTCTGAGGTATCCATAGAAGCTGTATGGCTCAGATACTTCAAGATAGACTTAGATATGATTTCTGGTTTGCCCAAAATAATTTGGTGCAGTAGCAAACTCAAAGAAACCATAAGTCCATAAGGCAAGTAAACACAATAGAGCGCAAGTACCACCCAATAAAAGAAATCGTATAAATGAGGAGAAGTTGTTGCCGCCTAGATTGCATCAGATGATGACCTATAGATCTTTTCACTAAGGCCCTTAAGGCAAGAGCTTTTGATGGGCATGTTGAAGGGTTGGGAATCAGATGTATGACAGCAGATATGGCAGCTTAGTCTTTTAGTATAAGTGGAAGATTATTAGAGTGTATACTAAAAGTCTAGCTTTTGGTATAGACATTTATCTAGAAATAAGAATCACATTGGTCAAATATCTACATTTATGATAAATGTAGTTGTTCAATTAATTTATATTGTAGATAACATGGTGTGTGGTGTCACACACAGAAGATCATGTTATCAGTTCTTTATAAATTATAAACAGTTGCTCACGACTAAGACGGAAAGGAACAAACCATTGGAATAGTCGTAGTGTAATTAGGTATTATTTTATCTTAACTAATAAATTACACTAGTACACTCTAAGTGTATTGAGTAGGACCATTTTAGGTAAGTTCTTTTTATACTGACTTGATAAAAGAACTAGGCCTTAGTTATTATGGAAGCGTGTGCTCTTAATCCTAATATAATAACAAGCATATATATTTGATATTTATTTCTTTAATTTATCAATGGGTGAGATTTAGTTCGATAAATCAATAAGCCCGATAAGTTGGGAAATGATATCACTTATAGTGTGTGTTGTTGATTATAGAAGGAATCTATGTCCTAGTAATCTAGGTTGAGAATGACCCCAAGAGGAGCTCATAAGGATTGTCATGTTAAACCCTGCAGGTGGACTTAGTCCGACATGACGATAAGGTTGAGTGGTACTACTCTTGAACTAATATATTAATTAAGTGAGTTGTCAGTAACTCATTTAATTAGTGGACATTCATTATCTTAAACACAGGGAGACTAACACACTCATAATAAGAATGAGCCCAAAATGTAATTTAGGATTGGTGCGGTAGTTCAATAATAGTTCTTTAGTTGAATGAATTATTATTGATGAAATTAAGTTATCCGTTCGGGGTGAACACGGGATGTTTAATTTCATCGGGAGACCAAAACCAATTCCTCCTCTCGGTTCCTATCGTAGCCTCTTGTATATAGAGATTTATACCTACCACATACCCACCTTCTTACCCAACCAATAGGGGCCAGCCAAGCCAAGCTTGAAGCTCAAGCTTAGAGTCGGCTAAGCCTAAAGGTTAAGCCTTAAGGTGGCCGGCCAATAGCTTGGAGCCCAAGCTTAGGTGGTCGGCCACATCATATTAAAAAGGGTTTTTTGTTAAAATTATTTCTTATGTGGATATCATGGTTTTAAAAGAGAGTTTAAAATTTAAATCTTTCCTTTTATAGCTTTCTACAAAAGATTAAGAAAAGATTTGAAATCTTTCCTTATTTGTAGATTGAAAGGAACATTTTAATTTTGAGAAAACGTTTCTTTTTTAACCATGTTCATGATTTAAAAAAGAGTTTAAAATTAAATATTCTCTTTTATAAGTTTCTACAAAAGATTAAGAAAAGATTTGATATCTTTCCTTATTTGTAGATTAAAAGAGATTTTAATTTTTAGAGATAACTTTCTTTTTATCCACATGTTTAAAAGAAAGATTTTAATTTATAAAATTTCCTTTTTACAAACCACCATGAAGGGAAAAATTATTTGAGAAATTTTTATAAATTTTTGGAGACAAATTAGGAAGTTTTAATTAATTAAAACTCTCCTTGTTTTGTTTTTAAAGTGGCCGTCCATTGTAAATTGAAAAGAGAAAATTATTTTTAATTAAATAAATTTTCCTTTTCATGGCAAAAGAATTAAGGAAGTGTTTATTTAAATTTCCTTATTTGCCAAGACCAAGGGTTATAAAAGAGAGGGTAGAAGTGTCTTTATGGGTGAACGACTCTATTCTATTCTTCCTCTCTTTTCCTCCTTGGTGGCCGGCCCTAGCTTCTCCCTCTTCTCTTCTTCTTGTGGCCGGCGGCAACCCCTCTTGGAGCTCTTGATGGTGGCCGGTTCTAGCTAGGAGAAGAAGGAGAGAAAAGGAGGCGATATTTCTAGCATCCCTTGGAGCTTGGTGGTAGCCGAACCTCTTCATCCTTGGAAGAGATTTTGGTGGCCGAAACCTAGGAGAAAGAAGAAGGTGCTTGGTGGTTCTCATCTCGGAAGATCGTTGCCCACACAACGTCCAAAGTTAGAAGAGGAATACGGTAGAAGATCAAGAGGTTATTTTTGCTTACAAAGAAAGGTATAACTAGTATTTGTTTTTCGCATCATACTAGTTTTTCTTTGTATTGTTATTTTTGGAAATACCAAACACAAGAGACATATGATTCTAGAGTTTTCGAAATAGTTTTTTCGAATTTGTGTTTTCTTCTTTTTCGAATTTGTGATTCGATTGTTCTTTTTGGTTAACCTAGAGTTATTTAAGGAAATAAATATTAGCTTTCCTTAAAAGGCTTTGCCTAGGCGGTGGTGGTTGCTCCCATATCCAAGAAGGTCATGTGTCTCGCCATGCAGTCCTGGAAGCCAATTTTGGAAATTAATATTTATGGAATTAATAACTTAGGTAGATTTGAATCAATAGTGTTAAGTTCTGCTTGCAATTCAAATCTAAACGATTAAGAATAGATAAGTTAAATTTGGAATCAATTGTTGGTTGCTACTCGGAAAACCTAGAGATTCCACTGTACAAAAATTTTGTACAAAGGTCTGAACCTTTTCCTAGTTACCATGTGTTCTTTTAAATTAAATTTTGGATCGCCTGCGGAACTTAACACTTTTGATCCAAAACTTAATCTATATGTTCTTTTAGGTTTAGACTTAGATCTCCTGCGGAACTTAACACGTTCGACCCAAATCACCTTAAGTTATTAATTCCATTAAACATTAATTTCCATAATTGGTTCCCAGTACTGACGTGGCGAGGCACATGGCCTTCTTGGATATGGGAGCAACCACCACCGACTAGACAAAACCTTTTATGGAAAGCTAATATTTAATTTCCTAAAATAACTTTAGGTTAACCGAAAAGAACAATCAAATCACAAGGAAAAGAAAAACAAAAGAACACTATATCGAAAACAAATTCGAAACACTAGAATCGTAAGCCTCTTGTATTTGGTATTATTTCCAAAAATAACTAGTATGATGCGGAAAGAAAAAATACTAGTTATACCTTCTAGAAATACCTCTTGATCTTCTACCGTATTCCTCTTCTAACCTCGGATGTTGTGTGGGCAACGATCTTCCGAGATGAGAACCACCAAGAACCTTCTTCTTCCTTCTAGGTTTCGGCCACCAAAATTCTCCAAGAGAAGTAGAGGTCCGGCCACCACCACCAAGCTCCAAGGGATGCAAGAAACAAAACCTCCTTTCTCTCTTTCTTCTCCTAGCTAGAACCGGCCACCATCAAGAGCTCCAAGAGGGATTGCCACCGGCCATAAGAAGAAGAGAAGAGAAAGAAGCTAGGGCCGGCCACCAAGGAGGAAAAGAGAGGAAGAATAGAATAGAGTTGTTCACCATGAAGCCTTCTCTACCCCCTCTTTTATAATCCTTGGTCTTGGCAAATAAGGAAATTTAATTAAAAACTTCCTTAATTATTTTGCCATGAAAAAGAAAATTTTATTTAATTAAAAATAATTTCCTTTTTACAAATACAATGACCGGCCACACCATTCCACAAATCAAGGAAATTTTAATTCACACAAGAATTAAAACTTCCTAATTTGCTTTCGGAAATTTATAAAAATTTCTCAAATAATTTTTCCCTTCATGGTGGTTAATAAAAAGGAAATTTTATAAATTAAAATATTTCTTTTAAACATGTGGATAAAAAGAAAGTTATCTCTAAAAATTAAAATCTCTTTTAATCTACAAATAAGGAAAGATATCAAATCTTTTCTTAATCTTTTGTAGAAACTTATAAAAGAGAATATTTAATTTTAAACTCTCTTTTAAATCATGAACATGATTAAAATTGAAAGTTTTCTTAAAATTTAAAATCCTCCTTTAATCAACAAATAAGGAAAGATTTCAATTTTAAACTCTCTTTAAACATGTAGATGATTTACAAATAAGGAAAGTTTTTACCAAAATTAAAACCATCCTTTTAATCTACAAATAAGGAAAGAGATTAATCTCTTCTCTTAATCTTTTGTAGAAAGTTATAAAAGGAAATTTTTAATTTTTAAACTCTCTTTTAAAATCATGATATCCACATAAGAAATAATTTTAATAAAAATCCTTTTTAATATTCTAGTGGCCGGCCACCTAAGCTTGGGACCCAAGCTTTGGCCGGCCACCTACATGACTCATCCACTTGATCTTGGCCGGCCCTAGCTTGGGTTCCAAGCTAGCTTGGCCGGCCCCATTGGATGGGTAAGAAGGTGGATATGCGGTGGGTATAAATCTCTATATACTAGAGGCTACGATAGGGACCGAGAGGAGGAATTGGTTTTGGTCTCCCGATGAAATTAAGCATCCCGTGTTCGCCCCGAACACACAACTTAATTTCATCAATAATAATTCATTCCACTAAAGAACTATTATTGAACTACCGCACTAATCCCAAATTACATTTTGGGCTCCTTCTTATTATGAGTGTGTTAGTCTCTCTGTGTTTAAGATAACAAATGTCCACTAATTAAGTAAGTTACTGACAACTCACTTAATTAATATCTAGCTCCAAGAGTAGTACCACTCAACTTCATCGTCATGTCGGACTAAGTCCACCTGCAGGGTTTAACATGACAATCCTTATGAGCTCCTCTTGGGGACATTCTCAACCTAGATCACTAGGACACAGTTTCCTTCTATAATCAACAACACACACTATAAGTGATATCATTTCCCAACTTATCGGGCTTATTGATTCATCGAACTAAATCTCACCCATTGATAAATTAAAGAAATAAATATCAAATATATGTGCTTGTTATTATATTAGGATTAAGAGCACACACTTCCATAATAACTGAGGTCTTTGTTCCTTTATAAAGTCAGTATAAAAGGAACGACCTCAAATGGTCCTACTCAATACACTCTAAGTGTACTAGTGTAATTACATAGTTAAGATAAGCTAATACCTAATTACACTACGACCTTCCAATGGTTTGTTCCTTTCCATCTTGGTTGTGAGCTACTGTTTATAATTTATAAGGAACTGATAACATGATCTTCTGTGTGTGGCACCACACACCATGTTATCTACAATATAAATTAATTGAGCAACTACATTTATCATAAATGTAGACATTTGACTAATGTGATTCTTATTTCTATATAAATGCTTATACCAAAAGCTAGGCTTTTAGTATACACTCTAACAATCTCCCACTTATACTAAAAGACTAAGTTGCCATATCTGCTGCCATACATCTGATTCTCAACCCTTCAACATGCCCATCAAAAGCTCTTGCCTTAAGGACCTTAGTGAAAGGATCTATAGGTCATCACGTGAAGTAATCTAGGCGGCAACAACTTCTCCTCGTTTATATGATTTCTCGTATTGGGCGGTACTTGCGCTCTATTGTGTTTACTTGCCTTATAGACTTATGGTTTCTTCGAGTTTGCTACTGCACCAACATTATTTGTAATAATTTTTGGACAAACCAGAAATCATATCTAAGTCTATCTTGAGATTATTGAGTCATTCAGCTTTTATGGCTGCCTCAGAGGCTTGCCATATACTAAACTTCTATGGTGGAGTCCAGAAAAATACCTATGCTTATCACTCTTCCATAGTTATGACTTTACCTCCTAAAGTAAACACAAAACCCCGAGGTTGACTTATTATTGTCCCTATCCGATTGGAAATCAAAATCCATGTAACCCACAAGGACCAAATTAACTGCCTTGTAAGCTAGCATATAATCTCTAGTACCTCTAAGGTACTTTAATATATGCTTTACTGCAGTCCACTGTCCTTGTCTAGAGTTACTTTGATATCTGCTAACTATGCCCTTGGCAAAACAGATTTCTGATCTCGTGCATAGCATACATTAGGCTTCTATCAGCCGAAGCATAAAGAACTGTCTTTATTTCCTTTATCTCCTTTGATGTCTACATAGACATCTTTAGATAAAGTTACTCTATCCTGAAAAGGTAAGAAACCTTTCTTGGAGTTTTGTATGCTTAAAACGAGCAAGGATTTTTTCGATGTATGAAGCTTGGGATAAGTAAAATATTCTTTTCTTGCGATCCCTTATTACTTTGATCTCAAGAATATTTACATTCCTTCATATCGAATTGTTTGGACGACCATACCCTTACTTCTGACAACACTTTGATATTGTTTCCAACTACCAAAAATGTTATCTACGTATAGTACAAGAAATATCACCACGTTTCTATCACGCCTTTTGTATACACAAGACTTATCCGGTTACTAAATAAATCCATAGACTTTAATAAACCGGATGTTCTAAGACCTTGAAGCTTTGCCTCAGTCCATAGACTGATTGAGCTTGCACACAAGATGCTCTTAGCCCTTTGCAATGAACCCTTCTGGTTGCTTTATATGGATGCTTTCTTCAAGACTTCCATTAAGGAATGTTGTCTTGACATCCACTTGCCAAATAGATAAAAGAATCCGGATAGACTTAAGCATGGCTACCAGTGAAAAAATTTCCTTTTTCATCAAGCCTTGCCTTGAAAGTTTCTACCTTCCTGTCTATCCTTCTTTTCCTATTATAGACCTTTTACACCCAAAGGCTTTTACACCACTTGGTGGTTTTACAAGCTTCCAGATTTTATTAGAATACATATATTCTAATTCTATTATTCATTACTCTTTGCCAAGATGCTGCATATTTATCTTGGAGTGCTTCGTCATATGTCCGGAGATCAGGTTCATGTCCTTCAGGGATCGAGTCCAAAAACTCTCCCAAAACATGAATCTTTTAAGGTTGCTTAACAACCCTCCCACTACGACAAGGCATTTTTTTTAATTGTGTATCATTTGTGATACGTGTTGCAGTTTTCCTTGTGGTATCTCATCTTGTACAGTTGGTACTAGATTAGACATGTCTTTTATTATTTCCTTAAGAACAAATTTACTTATGAGCACGTGGTTTCTTATATCGTCATTTTTTAAAAAAAAGTAATTGATGTTAACAATGACCTTCTGATTTTTAAGACTATAAACCTACTTTTGTTTATCTAGGATAACTTACAAACAAGTGAACTCCTATCCAACTTATCATTATCTCTCATATGTGCTGGATTACCCGAATCCGAATATGCTTCAAAATAGGCTTACGCCTATTCAGCAACTCTATATGAGTAGAGAGTTATGACTTTGGAAGGTACTACGTTCACTTCCGTTTCCAGAGCATATCCTTAAAACAAATTTGGTAATTTTCTGAATAACTCATCACCTATCTAATTATTCCATAAGAGTCCTATACCTTCTTTCTACTACATCATTCTGTTGGGGTGTACCAGATGCAGTTAGTTGGGATTGAAATCCAACTTCTGATAAGTGACTCCTAAATTCTCCCAAGAGGTACTTGCCACTACGATCTTACCATAGTGACTTTTACTTTAACATTTCTCCGCATTAGCCTTGTACTCTTTGAACTAATCAAAGTACTTAGTCTTGCGGCACATTAAGTAAATTTATTTGTATCTTGAATAGTTGTCTATAAAATAGACAAAATATTCAATACTACCTCTTGTCTGGATAGTCATAGGATCACACAAATCAGAATGAACCAATTTCAACATATATTTGACTCCATACCCCTTAAAAGCTTCTTGGTTATTTTCTTTCTAAGTAAGACTCGCAGGTTGGAAAGATTTCCACTACCAATGAACCCAAAAGTTCATCAGCTACCAATGAATCCTACTCAAGTATAACCTAGCTTTAGATGCCAAAGATATAATTGGTTCTTTTCTGAAGGTTGCTTTCTCTTAAAATTAGAAGATGTGTTACTAATTTCCATTTGTTGCATCGTGGGAGTTATTGGATTATAAATTGTCAACCATCATACCAGAATAGATAATTTCCTTATTTTTCTTGATAACATCTTTGTTATCAAAATAGACACAATATCTATAATAGTTTAGAAACTGAAATCAGGTTCTTTCTAAACTTGGTACGTAAAGACAATTACTTAAAATCCATATTTTATTCTTATCAAAGGATAAACATCTCCCACTGCAACAACTACCACTTTTACAGTAGTGCTCATGTGGACAGTGATTTACCTTTCATTTAGTTGTCGGGTTTCCTGGAACCTTGAATTGCAGACATGATTAATGGCATCTTGTATCTACACTCCAGGTTCTAGTAGATAACACCACTAGACATGTTTCAACTAATGAATTAAATACACCTAAATTGTTCTTAGTTCTAAGAAGACAGTCTACCTTAATGTCCAAGTACTATTTCCAATCATTACAATTGGGATTACTAAGTCTTTTTCTATAGTATGACTACTAGGGATTGACAAACATTCTAAGAATCACAAAAATATTTGGTCAAGATCAACTCTTTAAAATCTCCATGAATTTTGTATATACAAAATCGAAGAGGAGATTTTATTCATTAATTTTATTATCTCGTCAACTTTACTTTATGACGAATAAAATTAATAGTTGATCTGTCTTTGATCAAATATTTGGTCAAAACTCTTTGAATTTAAAATAACATTGATTCCTCAAACAATATTATTTAAATTCACCAACACCTCAAACACCGTGAATTTTGCATGCCACGTTAGTGTGGACGTAAACAAAATTTAAACATTTGTAAGAGGAGGGTTTTACCCATTAATTATCTTGTCAATAAATCTTTATGACAAATAAAATTACCTCAAACACCGTGAATTTTGTATGCCACGTTAGTGTGGACGTATACAAAATCAAACATTTGTAAGAGGGTTTTATATTATGTCAACCTTTTTTGACAAATTAATAGTTGGTTTTCTTCGGTCACACAAATAATAGCAGTGACTCCGATGGGGAGGATACTATTAGACATGCCTAAGTGTATACCATTACTTGACACTAAGTCCATTAATAAGATTATGCCCCTTCCGTTGGGGAAGATCACACGCTCTTAATTAACTTCCTATAGTCATCCAAAATTGGAAGTCTGTTCTAGTGATCCACAAACAAGCTCATCCGTTATGGAGGAAGGCACTCAGAGCCAACGCGTAAGCTTGTTTGCATCACTTACAAACCAGTAATGAAGACCATGGGATTTATTTAAAAATCCCTCTCCCACTTAGTTATTTATAAACGAGGAATTTTAAACTATACTAGTCTATGTATACTAACATACACACACAGTACAATATAAAAGCAATAAATAGAAAATCTAATTTTCAACTATTATGGCTTTTATCTATTGTTGTCCTCCGCGTGTCATCAACCCTAGATGCTGCCATCTTTGGCCACTGCCACCGGGTCTAGTTGTCGCATCCATCTTGCTCCTTGTTCCGCTGCGCCTCTGGTCCTCAAAAAGTTCCACGCCTTGCAAGATTCGATTCGCGACATATATAGAATTTTTACATTTTTCGATCCTATATTCCTCGAAGGAATGTACATGTATCTAGATCAAAAAATAAAATCCTAATAAAACTAAATATAGCTCCTGCTGTATTTTATAATACAATCATGCACACACAATAAAATGCCCTTGACATGTCCAAGGGTCCAATCACACACATAATAACTATAAGCCATAATAGTTGGATCCTGCATCCACAAAGTTAGCACATCCTACTATTATCCTGCCTAAATTATGTATGACATGTGCATAATTAAACTAATACCAAATACACAGAGGCAAAACTATACCAATTGTTGGTTGCTACTCGGAAAACCTAGAGATTCCATTGTACAAAAATTTTGTACAAAGGTCTGAACCTTTTCCTAGCTACCATGTGTTCTTTTAAATTAAATTTTGGATCGCCTGCGGAACTTAACACTTTTGATCCAAAACTTAATCTATATGTTCTTTTAGGTTTAGACTTGGATCTCCTGCGGAACTTAACACGTTCGACCCAAATCACCTTAAGTTATTAATTCCATTAAACATTAATTTCCATAATTGGTTCCCAGTACTGACGTGGCGAGGCACATGGCCTTCTTGGATATGGGAGCAACCACCACCGACTAGACAAAACCTTTTATGGAAAGCTAATATTTAATTTCCTAAAATAACTTTAGGTTAACCGAAAAGAACAATCAAATCACAAGGAAAAGAAAAACAAAAGAACACTATATCGAAAACAAATTCGAAACACTAGAATCGTAAGCCTCTTGTATTTGGTATTATTTCCAAAAATAACTAGTATGATGCGGAAAGAAAAAATACTAGTTATACCTTCTAGAAAGACCTCTTGATCTTCTACCGTATTCCTCTTCTAACCTTGGATGTTGTGTGGGCAACGATCTTCCGAGATGAGAACCACCAAGCACCTTCTTCTTCCTTCTAGGTTTCGGCCACCAAAATTCTCCAAGAGAAGTAGAGGTCCGGCCACCACCACCAAGCTCCAAGGGATGCAAGAAACAAAACCTCCTTTCTCTCTTTCTTCTCCTAGCTAGAACCGGCCACCATCAAGAGCTCCAAGAGGGATTGCCACCGGCCACAAGAAGAAGAGAAGAGAAAGAAGCTAGGGCCGACCACCAAGGAGGAAAAGAGAGGAAGAATAGAATAGAGTTGTTCACCATGAAGCCTTCTCTACCCCCTCTTTTATAATCCTTGGTCTTGGCAAATAAGGAAATTTAATTAAAAACTTCCTTAATTATTTTGCCATGAAAAAGAAAATTTTATTTAATTAAAAATAATTTCCTTTTTACAAATACAATGGCCGGCCACACCATTCCACAAATCAAGGAAATTTTAATTCACACAAGAATTAAAACTTCCTAATTTACTTTCGGAAATTTATAAAAATTTCTCAAATAATTTTCCCTTCATGGTGGTTAATAAAAAGGAAATTTTATAAATTAAAATTCTTCTTTTAAACATGTGGATAAAAGAAAGTTATCTCTAAAATTAAAATCTCTTTTAATCTACAAATAAGGAAAGATATCAAATCTTTTCTTAATCTTTTGTAGAAACTTATAAAGAGAATATTTAATTTTAAACTCTCTTTAAATCATGAACATGATTAAAATTGAAAGTTTTCTTAAAATTTAAAATCCTCCTTTAATCAACAAATAAGGAAAGATTTCAAATTTTAAACTCTCTTTAAACATGTAGATGATTTACAAATAAGGAAAGTTTTACCAAAATTAAAACCATCCTTTTAATCTACAAATAAGGAAAGAGATTAATCTCTTCTCTTAATCTTTGTAGAAAGTTATAAAAGGAAATTTTTAATTTTTTAAACTCTCTTTTAAAATCATGATATCCACATAAGAAATAATTTTAATAAAAATCCTTTTTAATATTCTAGTGGACGGCCACCTAAGCTTGGGACCCTAGCTTTGGCCGGCCACCTACATGGCTCATCCACTTGGACTTGGCCGGCCCTAGCTTGGGTTCCAAGCTAGCTTGGCCGGCCCCATTGGATGGGTAAGAAGGTGGGTATGCGGTGGGTATAAATCTCTATATACTAGAGGCTACGATAGGGACCGAGAGGAGGAATTGGTTTTGGTCTCCCGATGAAATTAAGCATCCCGTGTTCGCCCCGAACACACAACTTAATTTCATCAATAATAATTCATTCCACTAAAGAACTATTATTGAACTACCGCACCAATCCCAAATTACATTTTGGGCTCCTTCTTATTATGAGTGTGTTAGTCTCCCTGTGTTTAAGATAACAAATGTCCACTAATTAAATAAGTTACTGACAACTCACTTAATTAATATCTAGCTCCAAGAGTAGTACCACTCAACTTCATCGTCATGTCGGACTAAGTCCACCTGCAGGGTTTAACATGACAATCCTTATGAGCTCCTCTTGGGGACATTATCAACCTAGATTACTAGGACACAGTTTCCTTCTATAATCAACAACACACACTATAAGTGATATCATTTCCCAACTTATCGGGCTTATTGATTCATCGAACTAAATCTCACCCATTGATAAATTAAAGAAATAAATATCAAACATATGTGCTTGTTATTATATTAGGATTAAGAGCACACACTTCCATAATAACTGAGGTCTTTGTTTCTTTATAAAGTCAGTATAAAAGAAACGACCTCTAATGGTCCTACTCAATACACTCTAAGTGTACTAGTGTAATTATATAGTTAAGATAAACTAATACCTAATTACACTACGACCTTCCAATGGTTTGTTCCTTTCCATTATGGTCGTGAGCTACTGTTTATAATTTATAAGGTACTGATAACATGATCTTCTGTGTGTGACACCACACACCATGTTATCTACAATATAAATTAATTGAACAACTACATTTATCATAAATGTAGACATTTGACCAATGTGATTCTTATTTCTAGATAAATGTTTATACCAAAAGCTAGGCTTTTAGTATACACTCTAACATCAATGATGTTAAGTTCCGTCTGCGATTCCTAATTTAACTTCTAAAGAATATAATAGGTTATTTAAGGAAAGGTTCGACACTTGTACAAAAAAATTTTGTACAGTGGAACCAGTACGATTTTCTTAGGACTAACCAACAAATATGTTCCTACAGCAACAGCAGCAACCCGTGCTCCATTGCCTACGCGTAGGTCCACCTCGCCCTTCATCAATGCCTTGCTATTTTCAGCGTCTACACATTAGTACAAATGTGAGAAGCACATCCGGTATCTAATACCCATGATGAAGAAATAGATAGATTGACTTCTATAACATATATACCTGAAGTGGAAGTCTCACTTCTCTTCTTCTTAAGATCTTCCAGGTACACTTTGCAGTTTCTCTTCCAGTGCCCGGTCTGACCGCAGTAGAAGCAGGTAGCATCCTTGGCAACCCCTCGTTTAGGTTTCAGTGCCTTGTCTTTACCCTTGGCTTGGGACTTTCCCTTACCTTTGGGCTTGCCCTTGCCCTTGTGTTTCTGAACCATCAGAATAGAGTTGGGCTTAACATTCTTAAGGTTGAGCTCAGCAGTTCTTAACATGCTAAGCAGCTCGGGCAGTGGCTTGTCAATTTCGTTCATGTTGTAATTTAGAACAAATTGACTATAGCTATCAGGCAAGGATTGCAAGATCAGGTCAGTGGCCAGCTCTTGGCCAAGTGGGAATCCGAACCTCTGTAGGTTTTCTATGTACCCAATCATTTTGAGTACATATGGGCCTACGGGAGTCCCATCTTGCATCTTGCACTGAAACAATGCCTTAGAGATCACGAATCTCTCGTTCCTCACTTGTCCTTGATATAGTTGACGAAGATGTTCAACCATATCATAAGCGTCCATCAACTCGTGTTGCTTCTGAAGCTCAGAGTTCATGGTCGCGAGCATAAGACATGACACATCTAATGCGTCATCTTGATGCTTCTTGTAAGCATCTCGGTCAGCTCGTGTGGTAGTGGCAGGAGGTGCCTCGGGAATGGGCTGCTCCAGGACATACATTTTTCGTTCCTGTGTGAGAACGATTCTCAGGTTCCTGTACTAGTCCAGGAAGTTAGTTCCATTGAGTTTGTCCTTATCAAGGATAGAATGCAGGGAGAAGGAGTTCGTGTTTGACGACATAGCAATCTACAATAGAAAATGTAGAAAATTAATAATCATATTCCAGTAATCATTTAATTAGGCCTTTAACTAAATAATGTTCCCATTGAATTATAGAACTTTTGTAGAATCAAGTCATGGATGTGGTCAAACCACACCAACTATAATTCATGCGGGACAAGATCCATATCATACTACGCCTTGAGTTAGCTTTGGCTAAATCGCCCAAGACTTAGTATGATCGGTAGGTAACTAATTACCAATTATATCTCTATGCAACTCTTGTTTATAGGATCAAGATCTGCATGTATATTAAAACTTGAGTTAACTTTGGCTAAATCACCCAAGAGTTAATATAAATGTGATTTTGACATATCTACCAACCATTGGAAAATACTTATAGTTAAACTTGATCCAATTGAGTTAACTAGTTACTCAATCTAATTGAGTTGTACTCACCCATGCGTTGATAGGCGGGACCAAGATTGTCCCTCCGCACCCTACCAAGATAATATGCGTTGCTCTGCTTTGGCAGATTCAACAACAACATGTGATTGAGGTAGTGATGGGTATCACAGCATGGTAGGCATTTCGAGTTGACATGATTGAGATCTAATCTAATCGACGATGTGTATCAAGTACGTGATTTAGATCGAATATAATCGTTAAGGCACTAATTAATTACTAATCTAGCATGCATCACATGCACACACACAAGTAATTAATTAAATTTTGTGATTAGTCATGGCCCTACTATGATCTTCTCAAGCCAATGAGAAGATCGGATGGTCAACCTAGGGTCAACAGCTTCCTCAAGCTCCTCCCTTTGACCGTCATGTGTTGCTCGCACCCTCCTCGTAACTCCGTCTCGAGTGGACCTTCCACCGGACCTTCCACCGCTCCAATTTTGTACATTACAAAAGGTGAAACTCGAGTTACATTCGAGTCTAAAAACTATTTTATAACAGGAAAATAAATAGAAGGGCATGACGCGCAGGTCGCGAATCAAGTACAACATGCACAAACACACAAAATGGCGCGCAGGCCATATTATGAATTATAACACATATTTCCAATCAAATTGGGTTCTTTGGGCCATGACCATCACAAAATGATACATAATTCTAAATTATGTGATTTTTCATAAATTTCTGTAATTTTTCTAATATTTTTACGATTTTATGGGTCGCTACTTCCCGGCGGTCCCGATTAGCGATTTTCGGGCGCAATCGCGGAACAAAGCCCCTTGCGGGGTTAGGGACAGCACCCCTACTTGCGATATAACCATCACGAGTGTTCTTAAGCGATCCTACAGCACCTTAGTCCGCTGTCCCAAATCATTTTTGGCGAGACTTTGTCGATTCGGAAGGTATTTCTCGATAGTCAAAGCCTACAAGTGTTCAAACACTTGTTGCTTCGCTTCTATGAGAAAAATACCCATAAAATACATAAAAATCATAAATTTATAGAAAGTTACAGAACTGATATTTTTTATAAAAATACAAAAGAAACTAATACACGCTTCGCACGTGGCTCTGATACCACTGTTGGGTTTTTCAGACCGTAAAAACTGCTTTTTGCGTTGCGAAAATCCCGAATCCCATGCCACCGAATCCGTGCGAAGTTATAAAACAAAATTTTCTACGTGTACGAGTTTCTCTTACCTAGATCTACACTAGATCTACAAAGAAAAAGAGATTACCCTTGATGTGAAGCCCTTCGCAAATCCCATTCGTCCAAGGTTCGCCGGATCTCAAGGTTGTCAAGTGTGCAACCCTCTATGTGTATCCACACGAACAAATCGATGGAGAGAACCTCTAAAGATGTGCTACCAACCTTATAGGATCAGCAATGGTGGAGGAGAGGGAGAGAAGAAAGGTAGAGAGGAAGAAGAAAGAGGTTACCAAAACAAAATGAAACTCACCCTTGAGTTAAAGTGGTCGGTCACTTCAAGAAGGCTTTTAAACCTCCATGGGATATCAAGAGTCACAACTCTTGATCTCCCTCATGAGGTGGCACACACATGTGCTATCTTTGATGATGTGGCATATCATCATTAGTCCACTTAATGCCAACTCACAAATGAGGTGGCAATGGTCAAGTTAAATTTGACCTTTCATCTTCCTCTCAAGTCAAGTCAAACTTAATCACTTCTCTCCCATGGTTGATCAAATCTAACCATTGGTTCAAGTCAATTTTTAATTTAATGAATCTCTATTCATTGAATTAAATTGGCTCAATGAGTCTAAGTCTAAATTAGACTCATTTAACACATGAACCAAATTGAGTCCAACTCAATTAGTTTACTTTGGATTACTCTTAATCCAATTTGGTTCATCACATGAACTTAATCCTCTTGGTTCATCAAATGAACCTAATCTCCATCTAATTGCCCTTTGTGTGTGACCCTATAGGTTTTTGTAACGTTGGTAATGCTCCTAAACCCATTTAGAAGCATAAGTAATGAGCGGTATCTAGCAACACATCATTACTACCCAAGTTACAAGAATGTTGAGATCCAACATCACCTTGTGACTACTAATTGTGACTCTTCACAATATGTGACAAGTGTCCTTCTATCCTTGACATCTAAATTGATCAATATGAGGCATAGATCGTGTCATCCTCTAATCAATCTAAATCTTGAATCCCAAGTAGACTCACTCAATCAAATGAGCTCAACATCTCATATTGACTCATTTGGGCATGGTCATGCACTTAGTGGTCTCACTCTATCAAGAATAATGATGTCACTCCCTTCATATAGGAGGGATAGATCCCATCTACATCACTCACATCCCTCCGCAAAATTTTTTACATACCCAGTAATCGTTTTTATAGTCCACCCAGTTACGGGTGACGTTTGACGAAGCCAAAGTATGTAACTCCTTATGTAGGGAACCATGGTGACTTCAGGTCCAAGGACTAATAGTCATACTAATAGACACATGATAAAGTATATGACACTCATATAACGATCCATGATACTTTCTCATGGCAGGTCATTCAATGTACATTCTCCAATGCATACCCATGTGTCAACTTGATATCTCCATATCCATAACTTCTGAGATCAAGTCATCGAGTTGACCTACATGCTAGTCTCGTCGCATTAACATTGTCCTTGAATGTTAATACTTGACTAGGAATGATTAAGAGTAGTATTCCCTATATCATCTCACTATCGATTCAACCAATCGATTGATATAGGTAAGAACCTTCTACTTAAGGACGCTATTATACTTAGTTATTTGGCACCAATACAAGTAAGTATAATAATCATAAACAAATGCCTTTATATACATAAGAAATATGATACAATGAGTCCATACAACAATCATCAAATGATTGGCTCTAGGGCTCTAACTAACATTCAAGCACACGGCTCATCCGCAATGTCATCCTTCGTGTATGTCTCAAAGTCACTTCTCTCGCCCCTTGTTCTTGCTGCCTTGTCCACGGTCCCTCGGATGCTCCATCCTTCATTGAACCCAATGCCATCAAGCTGAGTCATATGTGTATCCTATAAACTTGCACACTCACATACACATATCAAATATAAGGGTGAACCTAATTTAAATCTTTTGTCTAAATATCAAAACACATAGTCACACTGGACCATCGGGATTGCTCCAACAATCTCCCCCTTTTTGATGTTTAACAATACGTTTAAGTTAGGGAAAACAAATAGCAAATAATAATGCTAATAACAAATGGACTTACATTACCAAGGCTACACACTTGAATTTACACTGCCAAATGGACTTATATTGCTAAGGCTACACACTTGGACTTACACGGATGAGGAAGCATCATCAATATCCTCAAAGGTTGAAGAAGAAGCCAAGATAAGTGAAGAGGAGGTCTTGTAGATCAACCTAGTCAGCATCTCCACTGAAGACAAGTCAAAGGACCACATCATTTACTTCGGATGCAATGAGAAGGGGCACTACAAGAGTAGGTGTCCATTGGGTAAGAAGAAGGTAACTCCTAAACCCAATCAGGTTATTTTAAATACTAACATGGGTTGTAGGAATGAAAAAGCCCAAAGGAGAAAAATACACATTAGATGCTTCACGTGTGGTAAAATGGGGCACTACTAAACAAGATGCCCAAGGAAGGGAGAGCTCAAGAAGTTAAAGCATCTAAAGAAATGGGAGAAGAAGAGAAGCTCAAGTCAAGGGGGAGCTTCAAGGGTAAGGGAGGTATACCCTAACTTGAATTATAATTCAAATGTTTATTCTCCCATGCATGCTAGAAATAATTTTCATTATTTATCCATGCAAAATTTTAGCTTTAGATATCATGATAGGAATAGAGTAAATGTAGATCATAATCCTAGGAGACTAATTCATGATAAACCTAGACATATTAGATTCTCATTACCTAAGGAGAATAAGGTAATGGAGAACCTAGGAAAAAATCCTAAGAAGAGGAGATATATACCTATAAAAATGGGTAGGTCTAGGAATGTCCAAGGTGGACATGTTGACTCTAGGTTTAGGAACTAAAAAAGGGAAAATCAAGCCTTGAAGGCAAAGCTTGATAAGCTAGGAAAATTTCTTAAGAGATTCAATGTTGGATCTAAGGGATTAGGTATGGGGTTGGGTGACCAAAGACCCAACAATGACAAATCAAGTGTGGGATATCGATCTGGTCCCTCCAAGGCCAAAAAGAGATCATATGCTAGGGTGGCACATGATAATGGCAAGGGAGGAGCAACCAAGGGTAAGGTAGAATCATCCAAGGCAAATGAGAAGAAGTATGTTAGGGTTGCATATGATTATGGCAAGGATGAAGTGTCCAAGGTGCACCATTGTAGTTTAGCCATAGTGGAGAAAGCATCTAAGAAGATGTCTAAGGATAAGAGCTCAAGGGGGAGGTCAAAGAGTCAATTTGTAACCCATGGTAAATGGATCTCAAGTTGGTATTACTTGGGAGTCAGAAAAGTCATGGAATGTGCCAAAGTGGTTTTAGAGACAGACTTGACTCTCAAATCTAGGAAATTGGCACACATGGGATGTGTTTCATGCAAGAAATATGATATTGAGGTCATATTGTATGATAATTGATTTTGGATGTATAGATGTCATATAAACCAATACTAGGGATGCATTGTGGGTTAGTATGAATAAATACGTCAAGAGGAAGTCAAAACTAGGACTTTAAGTCAAGGTTTAATTAAACCATTTAACTAGTTTTAGATTTTATGTCAATATATATATATAGTCAAGGTTTAAATATATTTTTTTCAAGTAGACATGGGTAAAACAGACCTCTCTACAAAATTTAGAGATTTTTTTTTATGTCTATGGAATTATTGGTGCATTTCTGAAATCATGTTCAGAATGTTGAATTGGGCTGGAAAAAAGGTACCAATCGACTGGTGCAGTTACCAGTTGGCTGGTAACAGTGCTTTTCAACCAAGAAGGCTTCTGTGAGATTGTATCGAATAGGGCAGTCGACTAATATTGACGGCAATCAACTGATACCAGGCTGATACTATTTTTCAGCATTTGTTTTGATCAGATCAGCTCGTTTAGGTGTATAAGATCCATGGGGGGTAAATACATGAGTTTAGAGTCAGTTTAATGATCAAGTTTTCTACAATTGGGAAATTATTAGAAGCTTTTTAATGTTAGGCAAAAGGGGAGAAGTAAGGTTTAGTTGGAAAAATCTTAAGTACGTTTGTGTAGGGGGAGTCTTGTGATAAGTTCTTAAATAACCCTATGGTAAAATTCCTAGCTCAATGGGGAGCTTAGGTGTAGGGAGAGTCTTGGGATATGTTCCAATGCATGTTTGTGTAAGTCTAAGTGTGTAGCGTTGGCAACGTAAGTTCATTCGATGGTGTATGTCCAAGTTGTGTTGCCTTGGCAACATAAGAACATTCGACGATTAGTCTGATGAAGTGCGACATTGGCTTTGATACCAATTGTTAGGGATCTTGTGACCGGCTAGAAGGGGGTTGAATAGACGTTGCCCCCAATTTGATAACTTCTCCTACAATGTTAGTTTATGCAGCGAAAATACAAACTAATATAAACAAGAAAGCTAAAGACAATAAGAGAAAGCAAACTGCTAACATGTTTCCTTTAACGTGGTTCCAAGATTAGGGCTCCTACTCCACGACTGTCCGTAAGGTGGACGATCCCTCAATTCTTCAGTGGATTAGCCCTCGACAAACTCCGGTTATCTCAAGACTCCTTGTGGATGGTGAAACCTCACCAAGACCTCTTGGATTACACAAGCGCTTGAGAACTAGTTGACTACTAAGGTTTTAACCAAGTCTAATTTCATCACCTTAGCCATCCATCCCAAGCTCCATCTTATAGAGCTTGGGAAGAAACAGCAAGGCTATTTACCATTACCAGTCGACTAGTCCTTGCACCAATCGACTAGTGCCTAGCCAACGACTCTTTACCAGTCGACTGGTCCTTGCACCAGTCGACTCGTCCTAGCTATTCGGGAAAAAAACTCTATGTGTTCACCCCTAGTGGACTGGTCCCAATACCAGTCAACCAATATAACCCTAAACTAGGGTTTCCCTTCCCAAGTACATTTCTCTCACACTCGGACCCTCATGACTCACTTGACTCTTCTTCACAGCTTTGACCTCTTGCCTTCAAGTCTACTTCCTTTGGCTCTCATCCCTCTGATGCATTCAAGCCCGTGGCTCATCCCCAATGTCATCCTTCGCGCATGCCTCAAAGTCGCTTCCCTTGGCCCTTGTCCTTATTGCCTTGTCCACAGTCCCTTGAATGCTCCATCCTTCATTGGACCCGAAGCCATCAAGCTAAGTCATATCTGTATCCTACAAACTTATACACTCACATACATATATCAAATACAAGAGTGAACCTAACTTAAACTCTTTGCCCAAACATCAATACACATAGTCACACCGGACCATTGAGATTGCTCCAACACCTCCTATGATGAAAGTTATCTCCATAATAAGAGCCCTTGGTAAGAGGGTGTTAAAATATCTTACCCCTTCAAGAGCAAGATTTTGATGAGACTAATGAGATGGTCGAGCTAATGACCTAAAATAAGCGCTTCTTGGAAGCAATCCAAGTTCTTTCTTATTTTCATTTTAGTACTTCGTTTCTTTTCTTTTTCTTTAACCTAGTCTCTCTACTTAATTTTTCTTGTTTAATTTTCTTTTCATAGGATTCAAAGTTGTGGAGGAGTGTAATTCACAAATAGAGGAGTATTTCAAAGCATATGGTGTAGCCTTAAAGCTAATCACTTGGTAACTTCTCTTACGTCAAAATCTCCTCCATATTATATTTCTAGTTTTCATTGGGATAATGAAAAGTTTAAGTTTAGGGGGATGTGTTGGTTATAGTTTAGTTTTTACACATTTCCTTTTGTATAATAAAATTTTTCTAGTTGCATCATTCATCACATAATGATTGTTGGTTCCTTAATACAAAATACTAGCACGCTTGTTCTAGATTTCATGTGATTTATTGGTTATTTATGACACTAGTATGTTTAGTGATATATCTTTTTCTATCTATATTATCATGAAGTGAGCAATGTTTTGACTATAAGAGTTTAAGTATTGGCCTTATTTTAGAATCTTTATACACTATGTCTAATTTTGATGGTAGATAACTCTGAAATAGTCATGATTCATAAAACTGGACCAGTACTTGTGTTTCTAAGGTGATCTCTTAATTATATTTTGGTTACTAGATGATCTTGGATCATGGCAACTCACTTGGAAAAATCAAAATCCCTGCATTTACATTTAAATATTTGCATTTGTATTAGTACTACAAAAATCCTTGCATTTGCATTTATATATTTACATTTGTATTAGTGCTAGACATTTAAAGCACTAAAAAAAAGGAAAAAATCATATGAATAAGGAATAGAAAATAGTTGTCGTGAGTAGAAACTAACAATTAACCCTTTGAGACCGAGTTAGGTTATTATGGAAATAAATGTTATGTTTCTCTTGATTCCAAATAGTCCTTTGAGACCTTGTGTAGTTTTAGAGATATGAATCATGTGTGTGACAGATAAGTGCCTATCACCAGAAGCACTAGAAACATAGTTTTATGATAACTTAACTAGTCTTAGGTATTAAAACTTAAACAACTTAGGCCACTATTGTATTAAGCACGGAGAACTATTTCTTAGGCAATACCCAAACAACTTTTGTATCTTGCTCTCCAATGAAATTATTTAATAGGATTAGATTAACTTTCTTGAGATTATGATGCACTATTTAGCCACTGGAGTCTAGATTGCAGTTTTTTCCTTAAGGACAAGCTGAGGTTTAAGCTTGGGGGGTGTAATGTGCATAGATTATATACACTTTTATGCATGTTTTGACTCACATTCATGTACTTTCTTTGCACTTGATCTATGCACTTTTACACCTCTTATCATATTTTTAGCATAATTATTCTTCATTATCAGAGATCTGCTCTTTGTGTATTTTCTTGTTACAGGATGTGCTTTTGGAGCGAAAATGGTGCTAGTAGATAACTTAGAGAACAAGCAAAGAAAAAGGGTCCGGTCATGTAGAATCCATACGGTCATGCCACATGCTCAAAGGAGAAGAAGGCTCCGGCCGTGTGAACCTACACTGCCATGGCACAAACCAGAGCAAGCAAGCCCTGGCCACACGGCCTTATCAATGAACCAGAGAAAAAGCAGGCTGCGTCCATGTGGAATCCACATGGCCGTGTGAAATTTCCAGAGATGAAGTAGGTTGTGGCTATGAGGAATGTGGAATCCACATGGTCATGCCATCGGACCAAAGCTAAGGTAGCTTCCGACCGTGTGGATTCACACGGCCATGGCATAGGTCATGCCCCGCCCATGCCCCCTTGCTATAAAAAGAGTTTTTCTCTCCTTTTCACTCATCTTTAGCTTGGGGCTCACCCTCATTCTTTGGGGAAGGGTTCTTCCCCTTAGGAGAACCCTAGAAGCTTCATTTTCACTGATCTGTCTACTTCTGGAGCAAGGATTTCATCCAACCGACGCTACATGGATAAGTCTTCTCTTCTCTTCTCTTTATGTTTTGAGTTGTAGATTGCTTTACTTCTTGTCTCTTAGTTATATTTCCTTTCCTATGGAGTAGATCTCTTGTTTTAAGATTAAGAGAGTAATTGTGATGTGAATTAATATAAAATTCATGGATTTGCCAATTTCCTATCTATATGGCATTGTTATGCCTTGTATCTATTTGATCTTATGTGTGTGTAGTGTGTTTAAGCTTAATTTTCATGTTTAATTGAATATTTATGTAGAATTACTAATTCCATAGGGAGAATTCCCTAGATCATATGACCGAGGGGTCCTAATGATAAGGGTATCCCATTTTTAGACATCTAGGGTATTGCCTTGAAAGGAGAATCAATTCTCCGTAAGTAAAGAATTGGACATAATTGTTATTTTTATCTCTATGTTATTGAGTGTAGTGTATTTTTGTGATGTATGACTGAGGAGCCCTAGTGATTGGGGTATCTCGTTACTAGACTTCATAAGAATCACTTTCACTTAGTAACATAAGATATGGATTAAGATAGCATTCCGGCTTGACCTCCACGGGGAAGAGCCAGTAATGAATCTAACTTCCTATAAGTGCATAGGAATAGAGAATGAGTGATAGGTGATTCATGATATATTGATTAGCATCACAATGAAATCAAACCCCTAGAATATTTTTCCAAACCAAGTTCCTCTCACTCTCTCTCTATCTTCCCTGCTCTTTCTCTTCCTAGTGTTAGTGAGTCAACATTCAATTGTCTAGATAACTTACCATGTAAAGGTAACTAGTGTTTAATCAACAGTACTCGTGAGATCGATATTTTATTACTTGATGGCACCTGTATACTTCAGGCTAACATCAACTCTCTATAGTTAAAACATTATGCAAGTTAGCGCCACCTTCTTTGTTCAATTTTATCATGTCATCTCTAGAGCTTCTTTCTGTAGCCACTTTAACATATTATTCAAAGTCATCATTCCACGCATAATGCCCATCCAACCTTTGATATGCCCTTATACAGAGCTACTAGCTAGTAGGATAGATGTAGGAATTATACTTGGGAGAGGTTTGAATTAGAGTTAATGAGAATACTTACTTTCATCATAGTGTCTTACTCTCCTCTTTCTCACTAGCTTCACCGTTGTTGGTAGAGCCGACTATTTTTTGTCTTCTCTGAAGGTGACATTCAACATCTATTACTATCGAATATTGATCTCATTGCCTCGATAAATTCTAAATTACTATTCAATATACATTATTATTAAATAAACTACTTGTTATTTGCTGGACTTGGGGCAAGGAACAAAAAGTTTGGACAAAATAAAAGTTGAAACTTTCTATTATGGGTTGGAAACCTACTATGGTGACTTATGCTTCCCACTATTGGCATTTGGCCAAAGATGAGAAATAAAATAAACCAAAAAACTAAAAGATAAATTAAACAAAATAGTAGGAACTACTGTGAATTTGATTGGACTGCCCAAGGGAAAAGAAAAATAAATAACAAAACAACTATAAGAATGAAAGGAAAAGAGAACGAAAGTCTTACTTTCTTTTTCGATTGTCTCGGGTATCTCTGACGACAAGAAAAGACAAAACAATGAAGGCTTTTGTTGGAAAGGAAGATAATGCTAATAAAGATAGTAGTTTAAGAGATTCATAAATTGGTTTCAATTACTAATGATTTACCATGTTTCGATTGTAATTCAAACCATATTTATTATTATTTATATATTTATTATTTCCATATTTATGATAATATATTACTATATTTATCATTATATTTTTCATATATTATCTTGGAAATATGTATAAATAGGTTGGTTAGCCTATGATAATTATCAATAAAATAAAGAATCAATTGTCTTCTCTTTAGTTGTCTCTCTATTATTTCTTTTCAATATTTCTGTATTGTTGTGTTATGTGTTTCAACATGGTGTCAAAGTCATAATCCTCCACCAATCCACCTCCTTGTTTCTTTTACCACCGCCTCAAGCAGCCTCTCTTCCTCAATTCGAATACCAAAGAAGCACCAAATTTCTACAACAACGGCTACAACTTAGTTATTGCCCTCCTCTAGCAATAACAAGTCTAGCATCTTCCCAATAGATTTCTCCTTGTTCAACTATTGTCAGCCATCAACAATAGCAACAGCAAAGCACTCAACAACAACAACAACTACTTCTATCTTTATTATCAACCACCATGATTCAAATTGAGTATGTTATCAACTTTATTTTAAAACAAAATGTCTAATATGTCTTCTTTAAAATCTACAAAGATCTCTCCACCATCTCAAAATACTTCTTTTCCTATTCATATAGTTCCTTCTTTATTAGTTAAATTTGATTGTGATAACTATTTGCTTTGGAAATGACAATTTCTTTATTTGCTTTATATTCATAACTTATTTGGTCATGTTAATGGTACTTCATCCCAACTTCAAAAAGATCATCCATCTTACGTTATGTGGTTTAGAAGGATCAATTAGTAATGACTTGGTTAATCTCATCAATTATTCAGTCTATACTCTCTATGCTCGTGGGGCTCAACACCTCTTGTCAAATTTAGGAAGCTCTGGAACACTCTTTTACATCTCATTCTCAAGTATGAGTTCTCCAACTTCATCTTCAAACTACAATCTATTCAACGAGGAGATATCTCCATTAATGACTATATACAATCAGTCATGATCATCGCCAACAACTTAACTACAATTGGGCATTCGGTCTCTAATCCAGAACTATAAATGCATATTCTTGTAGGTTTAGGCCATCAATATGACAGTTTTGTTTCTAGTGTCATGACTCGTATGGATCAAGTGTCACTTGAAACACTTCACGTATGTTATTCTCTCATAAAAGACTTCTACAAATACAATCTCAGAGGATGTCAAATTCTCTATCATTATCAGCACACATGACTAGTAAAGCTCTACAATCTGATCATCACAATCAGTCTCATCTGCAACATGATTATCAAAATCATAATTGAGGAGGTAAAGGCTAGGGTCAAGGCTGAGGTAGAGGACGTTGCCAGATTTGGCTCAACTACAATCATTATGCTCAAAAGTATTATAAAAGATTTGGTTCAAATTTTCTAAGGGGTCCTACATTGTCAAATCAATTTTCATCCTCCTCTTGGCAATCTACATCCCAATCATCTCAATTAGGAGCATTCTTTCTTTTCATTCCTCCTAATACAATTTCATCTATTCTTGGAACCCCAAGATGGCACTCAAACTCTAGAGTGATTCATCATATTCCACCAAACTATAAAATTCACATGGAAGATTCATCATATCATGGTCTTAATATTGTGCAAAAATATAATGATTTAGGATTCCGTGACGGGACCTATTCTACTCTGAGGAAACATTAAAGTCAATCCTTCTTACCTTTTTTTTCCTTTTCTTTTCAAAAACAAAATTTTCCCTATTTCTTCTTTTCCACCATATAATAGTTTTTCCATATCATATGTCTCTTTCTTTTTCTTAGGAGTCCTCGTCTCTCAAAAAAAATAATCTAGCAATAACCCCCTAGCCTTCCTGTCCTCTTCCCTTTCTTCCATGGTTCCTCCTCCCTCTCTTTTTGCTTTCTCCCTATTTCAAAAAAAAAAAACCTCCTTCCTCATTCTCTCTATTTTCTTTTCCTTTTTTTTTCTCCTTCTTCTTCCTTTTTAGTTTTTACTAGAATCTTCTACTAGAAATTTTCTTCTTAATATTTCTCTCTCAAAATCAGCAACAAGTCCCTCTTGCTACCCACTTTTCTTCTCCTTCCTATCTTCTTTTTTCTTCTTTTAAGAAATCCAACAGTAGCGAGGTTCAAGCCCTCCTCTTTTCTCTTTCTCTTCTTATTTTTCTTGTAGCAAGAGCAATATCATTTTCCTTATTCTTAATTTCAAGGACATCAAGTTTCGTCGCTCTTTTTTATCTTTGTCTCCCTTTCTTCTCTTTCTCTTCCTCATCTTCAACAACAGTTGACTTTGCGTCTTTCCTCCATGAGTCTTGTCATTTTTAGTCATCTTTTGATAGGCCAAATAGCAAGATTTTTCCATATTTTACTTAGTACACAATAATAGATTTTCTCCCTTTGCTCCAGCATATTCAGCTACCAAAATATAGCCTTCTTTTAATAAGGTACGACAAATAAAAATAATCAAATAAAACATGTTAATTAAAAAATAGTCTTATATAATTTTTTTTGAAAATTTTTAGAAATTTTTTGGGATTTAAACTAAATTCGTATGACATGTTTAAAGGGATAAATCTGTTAGGCTTAGAGAGTCTGTTTGGAATATCACTTAAGTGGGAGTCCTTCTCTCTTGTTAGAAGATAGTCACAAGTAGTCATGGCTGTTGCCATCCAATCACTGGTCGTCACCATCTCCCCGCGCGCCTTCACCCTCCCTTCGCTTGAAGCTAGATTGGCAACGCAATCGACCATGTGAGAACTGCTAATTTCCCTATGCTCTCATGCCCCCTCCGTTGTCTCCCCTTGTGTCTACAATGCACGCTGCCATGCCACCATCAGAGTGGCACCATTGTCATCGTTATGTCACCCCTATTGCCACCACCTCTCCTCTTCTCTGATCACAGCAACCACTACGGCCAGACATGGGTGGCCATATGCAGCCACCGTGACCAAACATGGTTAGACATGACCAGCCAGCTCACGGACACTATTGCTACCTTTTTCCTGTACAATCGCTTCGGTCAGTAGCTTAGCAATTGTTGCCAGTCATTGCTCCATCTAATGCACCACTGTCGTCAGCCCTCCGCCTCCTATTGTGTCATTGTATTACTAGAGAAGAAGTCGTGATCCAGTTTTAGGGCAGTGAACATCCTCTGGGAAGAGGATGAAGGGTAACAAATTTCTTAACCTAAGCTTTGTTGACCTATGTTAGTTCTGATTAGAAATTACAATTCGAATGAGATGTGTAGATTTGGGTAAATCTTGGATTAATTAGAATAATTGTTTAATGAAGTAGGGTGAAGGAAATTGTGAGATAATTAGGTTGGATTAATTAGGGTTTGGTTTGTATTATTTAATCTATGTTAAATCTAGGTGTTGATTGTGTTACTTTTTCTAGGTTTTTTATTTGAGACAAGAGCTTAGATTGGAGAACATTCAGTACGATCGACATTTAAGATGAGTATTTTTTTTCCTTGCTTTCATTAGTTATTGACCCTAGTGCATGATTGTTATGTTGAATGGTAAATAACATTTATCTTGACTTTATTCCATTACTTCCTTAGTTGATATTTGTTTTACTTGATCTTTGAGTTGATAAGTTATATTCATGCAATCTCATCTTTTCTATTCATATCATGTAGTGTATGTACGTGTATGGTGTGTATAATAGGATGATGCTTATGTTTTGTTATGTATATGTCATGTAGTGTACACACGTGTGTGGTGTGTATAATAGGATGAAGCTTATATTTTGTTATGCATATATCATGTAGTGTACACACGTGTATGGTATGTACAATAGAATGCTTGTTATTATAGCTATGCATATCCTGCTAGTAGTACACACATATGTGGCATGCGCTGATGATACCCTACATTACTAGTATTGATTGTGTATTAATGCTTAGAGCTTATATAGTTCTGTTGATGTGTTTGATTACCATTTAAATAACATTACACTATTCATTTCCTATCAACTATGCCTCCCATTTGTGGTTGAAAGTGTCGTCAGTGATGGTGATTTATTAACTACATATGATATTGATATGCTTACTACACTGTTATCATTGGGTTGTTATACCCTGAGCTGCCTACGGGGCTTCTATGGTAGAGTGATCTCCTGCATCCCATAGGTAGATAGCTACAACTTGTCTACCCACGAGTCATCTGTGGTAGAGTGATCTCCCGCAGACATGGACCCTGACATTTCAGAATGTCCATGGGTTATCTATAGTAAAGTGATCTCCTGTAGTCCATAGCCATATAGTTAGGTATCTTAGTCATTTATTTTTCTTGTGATGAAGCATTGCTCTCACCTATGATGTTGTATTACTGTTATATATATTGGTACCTGCTTAGGCTATATGGTACTTATGTTGATCATTATGTGGCTCTACTCATTGCATTATTTATAGTTGAGTAGGTGAATAGATAGTGGATACGTTTATATGTTATCTTTAGATGGCGAGTATTTTCCTTTGAGACTATATACCACTTGAACTCTTACATTATATTGATCATGCACTATCTATTTCTTATTATCTGCATAGTCATTTGGACTTACTACTCCATTGTATTTTCTCTTCCTTAGGTAGAATATAGATGATATGTGGAGTCAATTATAGAGATCCTGTCCTCCAGCCACATGTCACATCAAGCATTTTTCCTTCATTATTGTTTTTACTTGCATTATTAGTTCTGGACTTGTTCATGTAATAAATAACTTGTGTGTGGATTTTAGACTTGTGATGTTCTTTTATTCGATTATGTACTTATTATGTTAAATCGTACCTGTACGTAGTCATATCATTTTGTATGTTGAGTGGGTTTTAATATATTTCTCTATTGTGTACGTAGTCAGTTATTTTATCTTCTGCTGTTATGTTTATTCATGCTTGTGGTTTTGTATCATATTGTATCATATATTGTCACAAGGGAGTACCGTCTATTTCATTAGACAAGTACACCTTCGAGGCATGACACTTTCTCTACTGGTCTTATGCCGGCGACAAATCAGATTCCAACCTTCAAACAACAGCTCCTCATCTCCTTCATGTTGTTGTCCTCTTTTATTAAAAGCAAAGTTCAACAGATCTGTCGTATCCTTGATCATACTCGTGGTCTTTGCTCTAAAAGATTTGATTAATTATTGGTAACCAAACTCAACGTTCAAAATCTCTCATTAAATTTGTCAAAGGTAATGACAACAAAAATAGCAATTTATGAGATTCAGAAATTAATTTCAATTACTAATGATTTACTATATTTAGATTGCAATCCAAACTATATTTATCATTATTTTTATATTTATTATTACCATATATATGAATATATTACCATGTTTATCACTATATTTTTCATATATTATCTTAGCAATATATATAAATAAATTGGTTAGCATATGACAATTATCAATAAAATAAAATAAACAATTGTCTACTCTTTAGTTATCTCTATTATTTCTTTTCTATGTTTTTGTGTTCTTGTGTTATGTATTTCAATGACTAGGATTGTTGTTGATCATCTAGACAACAACAAAAGAAAGAGAATTAATAAGGGATATTGCTCTTGAGCAAAGGAAGAAGAAAAGAGAGTTGGAGAAAGAGAAGAGAAAAAGTAATTAAAGAAGAAGATCATAAGAAGTTGGCAAGTAGAGACTTGGGCATGAGGCGGTGGGATAGAGGCAGTGGAAGAAAATAAAAAGAACAGAGAGGGTAAAATAGATTTTCTCAAAAAGTTTTTAACTCGTTTTAAATCGAATCGATTTAATATAATGCCAAATCAGATCTAAATTAATC
Source organism: Zingiber officinale (assembly GCF_018446385.1). Lineage (NCBI taxonomy): Eukaryota > Viridiplantae > Streptophyta > Magnoliopsida > Zingiberales > Zingiberaceae > Zingiber > Zingiber officinale. The sequence goes on from NC_055994.1 coordinate 75,167,696, forward strand.
CCGTTTTGGATCAAACATATTTCTTATCTGCGTGCATATCCGATAGATTTTGTTCATCCTCAATCCGATTTTAGTCAAGCATCTTTACTTCATATTCGATGATTCAATTAGATTATTTATTTATTTATTTTGTAAAAAAAATCAATACCTAATATATTTATATAGATAATAATAAGCTGTGTGAAAGCTTATTTATTTTGGACCATGTTAGGATTGGGCTATAGCACAGCATAGCCCTCACGTGGCTCCGTCTATGCTACTACTAGTCTTACATTAATTGAAAAATGAGTGCTCTAAAATTTTCATTTCTATGTTGCAAAGCTCAAAAGATCAATTGTCTCTTGGGAAAGTGATGCGGTACCGAGTGAAAATAATAAATGTTTCAACACTATCCAAGGTCTTCAAATCACCTTTCAATATGACATACTCCTACGTACCTTTTGGTCTATAGAAATCATATATAGGCCTTTGCGATGTCAAAGTCTAAACCATTGCTCAAGCTTGTGAGGAGTTAAGCTGGTAATATATTCGTCCCTGCCATGCCAACTATTCTGTCTTTTTTTAGATTATCATTCTCGCACCACTGTCCTAGATAGATATTTTATATTTATTAGAGTAAAATATAAAATCATCATCTTATTAGTTCCTTCAGAATAACCCCACACTCTTTGACAGAAGAAAAATCATGGGAAATATTTATTCTAATACAGTGTCACTTTACATGAGGACGTCAAATATCACATATCTATATATCCATAAAGAGTCCTTAGCATGTATATTTTAGAAAATTTTCATGAGAAGGGCTGGATTTCAATTCATGGTATACTTGAAATCTAGTCCCCCTTTTCAAGAAGAAGAAGAAGAAGGGGATGGAGAAGGAGAACGAGTTACAGCGTATTGTTGAAAAAGATGATCATCTTTGGATCAAGAAAATTGCTGCTCTGCATATAAAAAAAAAGTTATCATAGATTGGAAATGAACATGATGTTACCGCCAATCATTTCTCAGGATTGGACAAAAAACAGAGAATGATAAAGTAAATCATAATGACTATAGATGACTGTGTAAAATGGTAACGGTTGTATACATATTTATCAAATTGATGAAAAGAATAAAATGGAGAGTGAGGAGGGAAAAGAAATATTAAAATTATAAATATCAAAATTATGATAAACACATTTGAAGTATATGATTTTATTTGAATATCATCATCATCAGTTTAATTGAATGTTATCTAGTTTATCGGAGATTTTCTATTTATTTCCAAAAATTTATTTAAAAGGAAAAAAAAATCAAAACAGTCATTTTTATGTATACTCTCATGCTTTTATGTGTTTGATTGCCCAATGTTCCTACTCCTCATGTTAGGACGTGATCATCAAATGCGTTGAACTCCTTGATCTCACTCCTCCTAAGCCCATCATCTTTTAGAGTCCACCTTACATCAAGTATTCGATTCATTGAATGCATTGAGCTCTCTCACTCTCACTTCGTGCCATTTAATGTGTGCACCTTTTGAGTCTATCTCCTATTAAGCCTCCGATCCATCGAGCTCACGATCTATATAATCATATTCACAACCACTCAATACTCTATACCCTATAGTCAGGCTTTTATTCCATCAAATGCATCTAGCTCCACTTGTATAAACTAGGTAGCCCTAGCCATTGAACAAAGACCACAACTCAATTGCATTGAGTCGACAACCTTTTCGATCTTCATGTGATTTAATCTTATGCATAATGTTTTAACTATTTTTTTTAAATATATATTTTATTTTTAAAAATCTAATCAATTCTTTTTTCACTGCATTCATCTCTAAAAATAAAATATGCATATAGTAGCTATCAATTTCTATTGAGAATATAATCAAAGTTATAGATTAAAAATACATTGAAAAGTTTAAGAGTTTAAAAGATGGACAATATCTTTATTGGTATGAAATATTTTAGATAGAGTTTAAAAATAAATCCATTAGAATTTAAGTTTAAAATGGACAATATCATATTATTATAGATATATATGATTTTTTTTTATCCTAACAATCTCATACCCTTCCTTTCTCTTGTGGTATTTTTGTACCCTTTTGCTTCCTCACTAGTGATCTACGTCTTTCTCCTCTAGAGTCAATGATACTCTCAAATGACGTCCTTCTCCTTTCTTACCAATAATTTCTCTTACTCGCCATGTCTTCCTCTTCGTTGATAAGAACATAAAATAGGGATATCTTATCTATTCCATCTAAAGTAGATGGTTAGTCTTTTATGTATCAATTATTTTAATTATATTATAGACTCATTTCTTTACTTTACTAGACTTCAACAATTTAAAATATGTAAAAATAATTTCTATTTTTTTATAACATATAAAAGTTAAAATTGCTACCTGATGAGTTTTTAAAAGAAAACAATATTTGAATCTTATTTTATTATTTGATATTGACGATTTAAATTTATTTTGAGAATTAAATTTTTTTTAAAAGAAATAATAAATTCAAATAAAAAATAACATTGAGATAATAAATCTTATAAAAATTATTAATAAATTCTTAAATAAATAATTTTATCTATTAAAAATTTTTATTATCAAATTTTAAATATAAAAATTTAATTAGTAACTTTTCATCTCAATCATAAAATTTATTTTTTAAAAAAATTATATTAAAGTTTTCTTTTTTTTACTAGGGCCCTAAATATGATTGAAATGACCATGCATTGACTTATTCACGATCTAACTGAACATACTCAAGATTGGTCGACAGCCACTGCCAACAACATTTAAAATGTTATTAACAATATTGGTGTCCATGTGATTCAAATCCAATCATGAACCCAAATAGAACATATATAAATGAAAGGATATTTTTCTAAAGGGTGTACTTAATTTTTTGAATTTACCAAACAACATATCATATTTTGAATTTTATCAAAAGGCGCACCTAATTCTTAAAATACTTATTCTGTCTATTTCAACCTTAAATTAAAGTTTAAAAAAAAAACTGGCATTTCTTATTTAAATCAAAACAAACTAAATTGAACCGGACTTAAAAAATTAATATTTTATCAAGAAATTTCATACAAAGTCAGTGATAATATAAAAATCTTATTTTTTAAAAATATATATATATTATTAAACTCATCATAATCTCCTAAATTTATCTATATTTTTATGTTTAATGTTAGAGCTTTATTAAAAAAATAAAAAAATATAAAAGAATATTAATAAAAAATTAAAAATTCTTTAAATTTTTTATTTTTGTTTCTTATTATTTAATATCTAACTATAAGAAAATAAATAAAGGTAAAATAAAATTAAGCGATCATGATGAATTTTATTATTTAAATTTTTATTAACCCACTTTTGTATTTTTAAAATTTTTAAAACATCAAAAATAAAAATAAAAATATGGATAAAACCTAATTTTTTTTTTTATGGATAAAACTTTCGCACATATGAAATTCTTTGATGAAATAATTTATTTTTTTTCTGGATCTAATTCGATTCAGTTTAGTTCATTTTAATTAAATAAGAAAATTTAATTAATTATTTCTTTTTAATGTATTGCTCAAATAGGTAAGAAGGATATTCTAAAAATTAAGTGCCTTATTTAATAAAAACTAAAGTAAGATGTATTTTTTTGAAAAATCCAAAAAAAACAAAATAATTGCATCATTTGGGGAAATGCCGAAAACGAAATGAACAGCTAATCAAAACTTGTAACGCAATATATTAAATATGACAAGGGCCATGCCGGTTGATTTAAAGCAACTCTAACTAACGGTCTACTCCCAAAAATATAAAGTGCCGCCCAATGATAATTCGCCACGTTACAAACTCCGTCACCACTGGCCTCCGGTCCAGGGCCTGTGCCCTATAACTGTCGACTAAATCACGACCAAACTCGATCGATCAGGAGTCAAGAGAGATGGGGATCAGGAGGACGCCATGCTACGGAAAGGACAACCTGAACAGGGGGCCATGGACAGCTCTCGAGGACCAGATCCTCGTCTCCTACGTCCAGGCTCACGGAGAAGGCAAGTGGAGAAACCTCTCCACGAAAGCAGGCCAGTCATCTAATTTCTTGTACGATGGATGCATGCATGCATCATGTTTATTTGTTATATACATATATATATATATATTATAGGCCTGAATCGGTGCGGGAAGAGCTGCCGCATGCGGTGGCTCAACTACCTGCGGCCCGGCATCAAGCGGGGAAACATCTCCGCCGACGAGGAGGCGCTCATCGTCAGACTCCACAGACTCCTCGGCAACAGGTGCATGGTCCATGCACCACGTTATTTATTTTGTATAGAAAGACAATTAAATGTTAATTATGTGAGTACTGTTCGTGAGCATGCAGGTGGTCTCTGATTGCACGGCGGCTTCCGGGCCGAACAGATAATGAAATCAAAAACTACTGGAACACAACTTTGGGCAAGAAAAACGCCTGCGAGACATCCAAAGCCAAGAGTAGTAACCAAGCCAAAGCCGACGTTATCATCCGAACCAAGGCAAAGAGGTGCACCCGGTCGTTCTTCGGCCTGGAGAAACTGCTTCTCCGACCACCATCTCCGCCTCCGCCGCAGCCGCCGCTGCTGCCATTGGCGGAGGATGCCTCCATTTTCACAGGACTGAGCGAGAACTCGTTGGAGAAGCATGACTTCGATCATCTTGACGTCGGCTTCGATCTATCTTCCATGGACTCTTTCGTCGACAGCGAGTGGATGATGGACGTGTTGGACTCTACTAATTAGCAATCAATGGAATGCTTAATAAGCCGCTAGCAAATATTATGTGCGTGTCAGAATAAATAATCAATTTTTATCAAAATAGGTAATAGGTGGGATCGGCTATTATAATTATTATAAGTTTTATCTTTTAATCATCATCTATATTTAAATAAATTTTATTTTTTTTATTGCAGCTAACTAAATCTTTTCTGGTCTTCCTTTTTGTTGTTTGATGTGTACGTATTTGTCATCATATTTCTACATCATTTAACCATTTATTAGTCATTTAAACACATATTCATATCATCTTAAACATAGCTCTTGGAGTTTTTCTCAATAGATACAACTCCGACTTTCTCTTTAATGCTCTCATTTTTTATTCGGTTCATTCTCGTATGTCAACATATCCACTTTAATATACTCTCTTTGCAACTTTCATCTTCTGCTTATGTGGTTAAGTCATAGCCCAACATTGAGCGTCATATAACATAACATATCTAACCGTCATGTTGTAGAACTCCTAGTTAAGTTTTAGAGATTCTTTACGATCATATAAAACACTCGACGCTAACTTTCATTTCAACCATACATCCTACTTGTATTTTATGTAAAACATCTATCTCAATCCCTCCATCATTTTGTAAAAATGATCGTAAATACTTAAATCTCTCAATTTCAGACAACTCATCATCTTCTATCTTAATAATTATCTCATTATGTCTAATATTGCTAAACTTAAATTCCATATATTCTCTATTTACTCTGTTAAGCTTAGTTAAAACCTTTCACTTCTAATGTTTTCCGTCATGATTCTAATTTAGCATTTACTCATTCAAGTATCTCATCTACTAAAATAATATTATCTACAAACAAATATGCATCACAGTATTATATCTTGAATATATTCAATGAGTTCGTCCATGATCAATGTAAAAAGATAGAGACTTAGAGTTGATCTTTAATGTAGTTCTATCTTTATTGGAAATACTTTAGTTAATTCATTTGAAATCTTCACTCTAGTTATTACATTCTCATACATATTCATAATTAGTTCAATATATGCTATACTAACACATTCTTTTTCTATAATTCTCTATATAATTTCTCTTAGAACTCTATTATAAATTTATTCTAAGTAAATGAATATCTTGTGTAGATCTTATTTTTGTTCATGATCTTTTTTATTAGTTGTTTAAGATGATGTATAGCTTTATTGTCGATCTTCCAAAAATGTACCCAAATTAGTTTTCAGTCGTCGTGATCTCCTTCCTTAATCTTTTTTCTATTACTCTTTCCTAAAGTTTCATGATATGACTAATTAGTTTAATATCCTTATAGTTTACATAATTTTATATGTCTCCCTTGTTCTTATATAAGAGAACTTAAAGTACTTACCCTACATTGATTAGACATTTCTCATTTTAAATATCATGTTAAATAATTTTGTAAGTCATTCAATAATATGTTTCCCTAGGCACTTTCATACCTCTATTGGAATATCATCTAATGGTTTTTCATTTTATATCATATTTAAAATTTGTTCTATTTCTGAAGTTAAAATTCTACGATAAAAATTTAAATTTCTATATTCATTTAACATATTTAAGTTACCTAAGTTAAGTTGAATACCTAAACCTTCATTAAAAAGTTAATAAAAATACCTCTTCCACATTCTTTTATTTCTCCATCATTTACTTGCGCCCTATTCATTCATCTTTAATATATCTTATTTGGATAAGATCTCTGATCTTCCTCTCTTTCACTTTAATTATTTTATAAATGTCTTTTTCCCTTTCTTTTATATCTAATTTTTAATATAACCGTTCAAAAAAAAAAATTTGTTTCATTCACTATTTTTTTAGACTCTTTTTGGGCTATTGTATATTTTTTAAAGTTCTCTTCATTTTATAAATATATAATTCCTTATAGGTAGTTCATTTTTTTCTTCACTTTCTCCTATATTTTCTCATTCCACTACCAAGATTTCTTAGTTGGTGGTACATGCTCCTTTGACTCATTGAGTATATTCTTGGTTACTATTTTTAACTTTAATATCATTTTTTATCACATATCAAATTAAAGTTATTGTATATTTCACCTAATATCTATACTTCTACCTTCTCCTTAAATATGTTTTATTTTCTATCCTTTAACTTCCACTACTTAATTCCATGAGTCATGTCTATTTTTCTTCTATTGACACTATAATTGAAACGTATATCTAATGCTACTAACTTATATTGAGTAATTAAGCTTTCTCCAAGGGTGATATAATCTTTATAAATCTTTCTACCCATCTTCATAATCATAAAGTTTATTTATGATTTATTATTTTCACTTTTGAACGTGAATAAGTATTCTTCTTTTTTCTTAAAAATTGTATTAGCTAATATAAAGTCATATACAATCGCAAAATCCAATATAATTTTTTTTCTTCATTTCTCGTTCTAAACCTATAACCCCATGCACTCTCTCATATTTCTCATTTTTCATTCTGACATACTTATTTAGATCACCTACTATTAAAATTATTTCATTTTATAAAATATTTTATAATACTTCATCTTTGTCATCCCAAAATCTTGATTTGACATCTCCATCTAATCCTACTTGACGTGCATATATGCTAATTACGTTTATGTTTTCGTTCACCACTACTATCTTGAGAGTTTGTAATTCTATCCCTCCTTCTAACTACTACAATTTTAGCGTTTAATGAACTATCTACAATAATACTCACTCTACTTCTTGTTTTAATCTTTCTTGTATATCATAACTTAAAACATGAGTTCTCTATCATCTTTATCTTTTCACCTACCCATTTTATCTTTTGTACACACAGAATACTAATTCTTCTCTTAATTATCATATATACTATCTCCATTACTTCACTAGCAAGGGTGGATGCACAATAGGGGGGCCATGACCCCCCAGTCCATGTTCGCCCCTGTTATATCATCGAAAAAAATAAATGAATTAATTTATTTAAAAGGACCTAGTTATAAATTTTAAAATTTATTAGACTTTTATGCAAAAATTACAATTAAAAAGGTAATAGTCAAACTTTTCTCCCGTGACTTCTTCTCCCTTTTTTCTTTTAAAACCACCTAAACCCTAATTTTCCTCGATCCACATCTACGCACCCTCAAATATTTTTATCATTACCCTTATTGTTGTTGCCGCCGCACACCATCGTTGTTGTCATCGCCACCACGGTTGCTATCGATGCCACCATCGCCACAGCTCTCCAGTATTTTTAGCATCGTTGTTATCGTGTCGTTGATGCTCAACAACGAAGATTCTTCTATTTAGGTGAAGTTTTTCTTGCTTGTTTCTCCTAACAGTCTTGTGCATGATTAAACCTACCTTGGAGATCATAATATACATAATGATTCTTGATTGTTTGCTGAATTTACAACCTGGATCATATAAATTATAACCTCATCCTATTCATATAATTTACATAACAAGAATGAGTTACTCCCTCTCACTTCGTACCAAATCTTTCTAATCTGTAATATTTCCTATATCATGTTATATTTTCCCTGATATCACGTTCATAGTTGTTGGCCTTTATTCTATTTTTACTTTATTCCAGTGGCAATATGCTTTATAGCATGACAGTTAATTGAACTTTTCTAATCATTAATGACTCAACCTTCTCAAATGGCTAATTTTTTCTCTTACAGAACCTTTTGCTAATAATGTGATGTTTCTTCAAAAAATAATTAAAAGATATCATAGGAGAACTAAGGATAGTTCTCTTAAAAGAGAATACAAATCCTTATGAGAATTTTAATTAAGAAGATAAATTATGAGAAATTTTTTGTTGAAATAATTTAACTAAAGCCGAATGATGAGAGAGAGAGTTTCGACTCAATATTTGTAGGAAATATGAAACTTCTTAAGTAAATTAATGAAGAAACGAGTGTCACATTTATTTAATAGAACTTCGGTTCTAGAGAAGATTCTTTTTGCTAGATGAGCAATTAAAATAAGTTTATATAAATTCATAGCATTTGCTTCGTGCACAAAGAAGATTTTTGAAGGTTTTTGCGTGTTCATAGATTTCGGCCAAATTGATGAGATGATTATATTTTTCCTCATTAGGTGTATTGTGGGTCGTTCACGGGTCATTCGCTCTATTTTTATATGAGTTCTACTCCTTTGGCACTTAGTCATGGCCATCGAGTTCTACTCCTATTGCGACCGAAACCTCCCTAAGACAATAAGACTCCAACTCCATCGACTCCGTCCGCCTACTTGTAGGTACCTTCTACCTCCTCTCTTGCCATATTAACCATGTAACATTCGAATACAATATATAATAATTATTTTTGTCACTTAGTATACGCCCCCCCCCCCCCCCCCAATTTAAAATCCTGGATTCGCCTCTATTAACTAGTGAGGATTCTATGTTCAAAATCATAGACTATTAGTTTTCTTATAATATTTATTTTTATCCAACTTATCATATCAGAAATACTCTTGTCTATTTAACACTATACCAAAATTCTCGTGAAGATGTAGATGTCCTTACTGATACGTTATAGTCAAGCTCTGTAACACAAACTCTTACATATTTATCATTATATCCGAGTTCTAGAAATATGATCATTCTTACCGAGATATTATAGTTAAACCCTACAACATATTCCTTTTAGAGAACTAACCTACCATTAAAATAATAATTTAATAGATATATTTATTAAATATTTATCATAATTTAATGTTAGCCAAGTATATCTATATAAATAAATATATTTAGTGTTTTTTTATCATTTTATATGAGGAAATTGATCACGTGTCCGAAAACTTTTTTTGCTATTTTTTTTTTAACACGTCTGGTCTATAAATATTTGGTGTTATGTTTTTTTTTAAAAACCAATCATCAGTGTCGTCCTCCGGATTTTGTAATTATACCCAATTAATTATTTAGGTATGGTTATCATGTCCTGTCCTGTCCTGTCCTTTCCTCGGACGATTCCGTAGATCTCATGTTTTAATAAGGTTCAACTAAATGTATTTTTGGACCTTTAATAAAAAAATATAATCCTTTAAATTATGGTACCTAATTCAATGCCTCGTTAAGTCCTCTTTCGTCACTGTTATCTATGTACCTCCTTCAACAGCTTGAGTCCAAATATGAAGGCAAAAGCTTCTTTCAAGCGAAAGATACTTGGAAATCATCAATAAAGATCAGCCACCAAATTTATTATCGTTATCGAGTGGTCAAATTTTAAAAAATTTTAATTTTTAATTTTTAATTTTTCTATGCGGTATGATAATTTGATTTTTGTTGGACACAAATAATCTAATGCCAGAGATTTATGAGTATTAGTTGAATTTAAGCTACACCGAATTAAATTCAACTTACAGTCGAAATAACCTGAGCGGATAATCTCAAGCTGCCAGCAGGGGCTGATTTCTGTAAAGTGCAGAGTGAAAGACCAGGTCTGCAGAGCGGAAGACCAGGCCAGCAGAGCAAAATTAATGATCATTACTCACCACTCACCAATCTACGAAGCGCCCTGTATTAATCTTCCTTTAATGCATCCGCTACATAAGCAACAAAAAGGTTTACATGGCAAAATGTTGGTTGTTCCACTTGGGCGCACACGAGTCAACTTGGTTTAGTGCAAATCCGGACCCTGGATTTGCACCCCCCCTGCGCACCCACGCATGAGAGAGAGCATCTCCCCATGCATTTGTTCACAACCTTAATGTATGTGAATCAATATAAACCAACAAAAGTGCCTTGAAACCTCCAATGTGAGATTAAAGTCTCATTCACAATGGAGCCTCTTTCCTCTTCCATTTCTTCTCCATTCACTTATTCAACAATCCCCCACATGAATGGAGATAGAGTAAGTGATAGCATTCAGTAGTTGAGTCAAGTATAGGATAGGTAGGTTTATCCTTTGAACCTTCCCTTGTGAAGATTTGGTTGCTTACTGGCTGATAGTAGACATGATGTCCTTGAACTATACTATCATCTGTGTAAGCAGTGACAAATCTCACCCAAGACTATTCCTGATACAACTCAGTTCTCATGAGTGTGTTCGTTCTTGGCCATGAACACGCCTGGTTCTGTGAGAAGCTCTAAGAATTGTGCCTCCAATTCTCTTCGAAACGGCCCCACTTCTTTCTGTCACGCCCCAGAGGAGTCCCTGCCGAAGAAATTTCGACAGCACCTCCCCTGTACGACGGACAATCTGAAACATTGCTACATACAAAATATACATCAGCCACACTCGGCTGGAATATATATACCATAGAAAATGGAAACAACACAACCACGCAGTTAATATACTCAGCCTACTCGGCTGGACAAAAAAACAAAATAAGCACAGCGGAAAGAAAACGAAGAGAAAATCTACAAATTTGCAAAGTTATCAAAACATCACAAATACCAAGTCCACACCACAAGCATCAAAACCTAGTTCTCACTACACCAAATCCAACGAATACGAAATGCAAGTAAAGAGAAACAGAACCAAAATCAATTTTTCGAATATGACGCGGGACCCAGGATTGGCAGCCGACATCTCTCCAAGCATCCATGACTCATCTATCTGTTACCTGGCGAAAGAAAACCATTTTTACGGGGTGGTGAGTATTGGAACTCAGCGGGTATAGAAAAGAGATAGTGCATGAACATAATAAACCAATAGAGAATGCCAAAAGGAATACAGTCTCATAAGAGGAATAGCAGATACTACAATAGAACCAAAATAAATGCTCGTACCTGAAACCATATCCTAGGCTAGGTATAGTAGGTCAGAACTGATACTAATCTGCTATAATACTGCTCATAACTACAGAGGTAATAAGCAAGGTATATACAAATTTCCAATGACTGGACATCTACAATGAGAATATATCTCAGCACAAGTGAGCATATCAGCATACGTGAACAACAACAGTAAGTAAGCAATAACAGCATATATGGACAGCAGCCAAAGCAAATATAATAATAAACAACGTATGCACGGATGGTCACTCCCGCCCACCTCTCCGCACCACGACCCCTGTATGGTCAAGAGGCCGGGTCAGTGACAGACTGTACACCACTCCAGCTACCACTCACACAAGTGGTCGAGGGGACAGTTGCATAGTAGCTAACTAGCTACATCTGTGATGGGGTCCCTACTGCTCGTACTCCAGCTACCACTCACACAAGTGGCCGAGTGCGGCACGACAAGACAAGCGGCATCAACTCCAGCTACCACTCTCTCGAGTGGCCGAGGATGCGGCATGCATGCAATGACATGATGCAAACAATGCAACGGTCATCATATATATATAAGCAGAAACAGGTATGCTACATGAAGCCAGCATGCTCAACATAATATATAAATAAATAACAATCAAAGCATACAGACATGGTATCTAGTATCTGCTACTGATCATGGACAACGACAAGAGACTGCATAGATATGGAAACGAGTTTCTCAAAGATCATGTGGAAGTATCAAGCGCAGGAAAATAAGAGTGGAGTCAAGGTAAAATAGTCCTTATCCAAAAATAGTTCATGCACCAATTCAAAGAACTAAAAGAAAGCAAAGCAAGAAGTACCCGCCTTTATATGTAGATCGTGTCAACCGTCTTCAATCAACGTCCTGCAAATCACATGATGTACAATTTAGCTAATTTCATAAACGACACTAGCTAAACCGAAACCTAACTTAATTAGGGAAAAATCCTAATTCAACTATGAACCTCGATTCACCCAAATACAATGAATAAATCCTTAATTAAAATCCACACTATCTAAATCTATCCCATCCGGAAAGAAAACAAACCGAAATCATAACCAAGCCTGGACACAAATTAACTTTAGAACACCACCAATGGAAATCTTCCCAAGGCACCCAAAGAATACTAAATCTGCCAAGAAGACCGGAAAGCATCATGAAGGAGAGGAACTTCATTGAAAACCATCCACGGGAAGCAGAAATAACAACACATGACATTAGTAGAAAAGGAAAAACATCATCCTTCTAAGTCCAGATCTAACCATAACCTGTCCATAAAATCAAAAGCCTTTGTGTGAAAATACAATGACATCGATTTCTACAATGTTGGTCACAACAGTTGCACTTATAAGGATCAATTAACCTAATTAAACTCGATTCTATCCAATAGGTATAAACTGGAAGAACCTTGCAAAATCTATTTTAGCATAATCTAATTTCTGGCATAACCAACCAATGTATTTAACTATTACTAACTACCAAATTTGCAGGCTTCAAACCAAGATAATAGAAATAAACTGGAACAATGTGTCGTCACAAGGCCAGGTAGATAAAAAATTTCATAGATTGGAGCAATTGATTCCGATACATAATTTAGTTAAGACGAATGCAACTTTAAGGCAAACAAAATGAAACGAGAACATCTCCCACCCAGTAAAGCTAGCGAAAACAAACATCCTCCAATTGTTTGATTCCTTACCTGGAAGGAACCGAGCAGAACGAGCGTAACCCTTCAGAAACCAGAGAGAAAGGCAAAAAGAATGAGGAAAGGGGAGGAAAGGTCGGCAGCTAGGGCTCATCGTGACCGGCGGTGGTGTGGCGTCTCAAGTGCTAGTGTGAGGAAGAGATGCCGGCGGTGTCCGAGAACTCGCGAGAGGGAAGGAAGAAGACTCGGCTGTGGCTCGGGAGAGCAGAGAGGAGCTACGGAGGAAGGAAGCGGCGCCGAGTTGGCTAGGGCCCGGCGTCGCAAGCGCAACGAAGAGGGAAGAGGGGTCGGCGGTGGTTTTGGGCAAGGGATCGCGAGTGGGAGAGGGCTCGGGGAGGATGAGGAGTTCGGCGCAAGGGGTTAGGGAAGAGTATGAAACTTAGGCTTTAATAGAAAACCTAGACCTATTAATCAAATCAACTCCCTATTAAATAGGTATTCCAAACAGACCTTTTCCAAAGCTACAAATTTTATCCCATCAAAATATGTCTACAGGCTCAGATTAAATCTCAGAAAATTTCTAAAAATTCCTAAAAATCCTAATAAGGTTATTTGTCTATTAAACCTTATTTTTTTTATTATCATTTGTTACCGTATTTTACATTCTCCCCCACTAATAAAAATTTGGTCCCCCAAATTTACGACCTAAGTATGTTGAACAACAAATGACATGTTTTATACCCGAGAGATGAACGAATGAGAACTACCAGTATCTATCAATAGATCTATACTAAAGGTATAAAGTGGCTAATACCTCGGAAGTCCAATCCCTCGGCCCGCTGTGCCTCCTCCCGTGTGACGGCATAACCCCGTCCCACCTCTGCACTCGATGGTGGCATCCTTAAAGTAGGCTGACATGGATTCAGAGGAGCGTCATCCTGCTGCTGCTACGGGTACTGAGGCTGAGTCTGCGGCTGAAATGTCGAATAAGGCTGAGATGGAAGTGCAGGGTCTTGCTGTACCGGATATGTTTGGTAAGGGGACGCCGCAGTAGAGTACTGCGTGGTCGCTGGCATCACTGGATACTCCTGACCCTGGATATGGTACACTTTTCCCGGGGGTCCCGACAGTTGCGGCTGATATGAAGCGTTTTGAGTCCTCTGAGGTCCTTTCTGCTGTCGTGGCTGGGTGGGTCGCCCTCCCTGAGTGGTCTCTTTAGTCGTCTCTAATTGAGCCTTCAGAGTGCAATTTCGACTCTCATGCCCCGGAAGCTTACAATAGAAGCATATAGCGTGATCCAACGGGCAATCATTCCTGGTATGACTCTTGGAGCCACACTGAAAACACATGATCCCTCCAAAGTTATTCTTCCGGTCTCGCTGAGAGGAACGAGAACCCCCATCCGAGGTTCGCCTTGTCTTCTGAGGTGGAGAGGACCCTCCTAAAGTAACCTGTGAGCTTTGCCCTCTTTTCTCTTTCTTCTGTGTCAGTTGTTTATTATTATTTTTTTCCAAATTCACCTGTTGCTGAGTCATCTCAATAAATAACGCTCGATCTAAGACCTCTCGATAGGAACTACCGGGAAATCCGGACATCTTGAGTCGTATGTATACCGCCAGTCCCTGAGTAAACTAATGCATCCGATCATAATCCTGAGCCACCAGATGAGGATAAAACTCGGCCAATCTACTGAATTCTGCATTATACTCCATCACCGAACGGTCGCCTTGCTTGAGGCTCAGAAACTCCTGACGACGGGATAGACAAAATGTAACCAGAAAATACTGTCTCTCAAATGCCTCCCGGTACATCTGCCACGTGATACGTTGTTCCCCAAAGATCGACTTCTGCATGTCCCACCAAATGACGGCTTGATCCCGAAGATGATATGCAGCCAACTCCACCTTCTCTTCATCTGTACACTTCATGTACCAAAATGTGCCCTCCAAGTTCTTCAACCAGCTACGAGCCGCCCAAGGGTCAGCACCCCCATGAAACAGAGTAGTTCGATCTTTCACAGACTTCGCCAACAAGGGTATTCGGGCTCTATCCATCACCCAACCAGTAGTGTCTGGAGCAGGTATAGAAGGTGGTACCCCCGGCGTCCGTAAATCATGCTCTCTAGTAGAGGTTGGAGGATTCCGATCACTGCTACCTGAATCAACCTCATTCGGGTTTCCTGTAAACTCCGTCTCTTGGCCAGTAGGTTCGGGACCCATCGATACCGTGGGTTGTTTTCGTGGTCGACCTTGTCCACGGTGATGCATAGCAGTCGACCCTTTTCGTGCCATACCTGTTAATAATAAGTATGTAAGGAAAATGATTTAGCAGTAGACCACTTACATCCTATAGCTCGGAGATGTCCTGCCGCTGCCTGGTCCCAAAACTCAAGAGTCACATCAAGGGGTCGAAACCAAATCGAAATCTCAAAAAAAATAAAATAAAATAAAAAATAAAAAAAATAAAACCAGAACACGGAACTAACTCGAGAAAAAAAAATCATAAAGCAAACCAAGATCGAAACCGCTCTGATACCACTAAATTGGTATCAGATTAACTCGAAAAGTTGTAAATCACAACAAGATCGACATTCCAAAAACACACAACCCAACATCGAAAATCCAAAATACAAAAAAAATAGGAATCACAAACCTCGCTCTGATACCACTAACTTGTCACGCCCCAGAGGAGTCCCTGCCGAAGAAATTTCGGCAGCACCTCCCCTGTACGGCGGACAATCTGAAACATTGCTACATACAAAATATACATCAGCCACACTCGGCTGGAATATATATACCATAGAAAATGGAAACAACACAACCACGCAGTTAATATACTCAGCCTACTCGGCTGGACAAAAAAACAAAATAAGCACAGTGGAAAGAAAACGAAGAGAAAATCCACAAATTTGCAAAGTTATCAAAACATCACAAATACCAAGTCCACACCACAAGCATCAAAACCTAGTTCTCACTACACCAAA
Source organism: Zingiber officinale (assembly GCF_018446385.1). NCBI lineage: Eukaryota > Viridiplantae > Streptophyta > Magnoliopsida > Zingiberales > Zingiberaceae > Zingiber > Zingiber officinale. The sequence goes on from NC_055994.1 coordinate 75,183,815, forward strand.
TCCAACGAATACGAAATGCAAGTAAAGAGAAACAGAACCAAAATCAATTCTTCGAATATGACGCGGGACCCAGGATTGGCAGCCGGCATCTCTCCAAGCATCCATGACTCATCTATCTGTTACCTGGCGAAAGAAAACCATTTTTACGGGGTGGTGAGTATTGGAACTCAGCGGGTATAGAAAAGAGATAGTGCATGAACATAATAAACCAATAGAGAATGCCAAAAGGACTACAGTCTCATAAGAGGAATAGCAGATACTACAATAGAACCAAAATAAATGCTCGTACCTGAAACCATATCCTAGGCTAGGTATAGTAGGTCAGAACTGATACTAATCTGCTATAATACTGCTCATAACTACAGAGGTAATAAGCAAGGTATATACAAATTTCCAATGACTGGACATCTACAATGAGAATATATCTCAGCACAAGTGAGCATATCAGCATACGTGAACAACAACAGTAAGTAAGCAATAACAGCATATATGGACAGCAGCCAAAGCAAATATAATAATAAACAACGTATGCACGGATGGTCACTCCCGCCCACCTCTCCGCACCACGACCCCTGTATGGTCAAGAGGCCGGGTCAGTGACAGACTGTACACCACTCCAGCTACCACTCACACAAGTGGTCGAGGGGACAGTTGCATAGTAGCTAACTAGCTACATCTGTGATGGGGTCCCTGCTGCTCGTACTCCAGCTACCACTCACACAAGTGGCCGAGTGCGGCACGACAAGACAAGCGGCATCAACTCCAGCTACCACTCTCTTGATTGGCCGAGGATGCGGCATGCATGCAATGAAATGATGCAAACAATGCAACGGTCATCATATATATATAAGCAGAAACAGGTATGCTACATGAAGCCAGCATGCTCAACATAATATATAAATAAATAACAATCAAAGCATACAGACATGGTATCTAGTATCTGCTACTGATCATGGACAACGACAAGAGACTGCATAGATATGGAAACGAGTTTCTCAAAGATCATGTGGAAGTATCAAGCGCAGGAAAATAAGAGTGGAATCAAGGTAAAATAGTCCTTATCCAAAAATAGTTCATGCACCAATTCAAAGAACTAAAAGAAAGCAAAGCAAGAAGTACCCGCCTTTATATGTAGATCGTGTCAACCGTCTTCAATCAACGTCCTGCAAATCACATGATGTACAATTTAGCTAATTTCATAAACGACACTAGCTAAACCGAAACCTAACTTAATTAGGGAAAAATCCTAATTCAACTATGAACCTCGATTCACCCAAATACAATGAATAAATCCTTAATTAAAATCCACACTATCTAAATCTATCCCATCCGGAAAGAAAACAAACCGAAATCATAACCAAGCCTGGACACAAATTAACTTTAGAACACCACCAATGGAAATCTTCCCAAGGCACCCAAAGAATACTAAATCTGCCAAGACGACCGGAAAGCATCATGAAGGAGAGGAACTTCATTGAAAACCATCCACGGGAAGCAGAAATAACAACACACGACATTAGTAGAAAAGGAAAAACATCATCCTTCTAAGTCCAGATCTAACCATAACCTGTCCATAAAATCAAAAGCCTTTGTGTGAAAATACAATGACATCGATTTCTACAATGTTGGTCACAACAGTTGCACTTATAAGGATCAATTAACCTAATTAAACTCGATTCTATCCAATAGGTATAAACTGGAAGAACCTTGCAAAATCTATTTTAGCATAATCTAATTTCTGGCATAACCAACCAATGTATTTAACTATTACTAACTACCAAATTTGCAGGCTTCAAACCAAGATAATAGAAATAAACTGGAACAATGTGTCGTCACAAGGCCAGGTAGATAAAAAATTTCATAGATTGGAGCAATTGATTCTGATACATAATTTAGTTAAGACGAATGCAACTTTAAGGCAAACAAAATGAAACGAGAACATCTCCCACCCAGTAAAGCTAGCGAAAACAAACATCCTCCAATTGTTTGATTCCTTACCTGGAAGGAACCGAGCAGAACGAGCGTAACCCTTCAGAAACCAGAGAGAAAGGCAAAAAGAATGAGGAAAGGGGAGGAAAGGTCGGCAGCTAGGGCTCGTCGTGACCGGCGGTGGTGTGGCGTCTCAAGTGCTAGTGTGAGGAAGAGATGCCGGCGGTGTCCGAGAACTCGCGAGAGGGAAGGAAGAAGACTCGGCTGTGGCTCGGGAGAGCAGAGAGGAGCTACGGAGGAAGGAAGCGGCGCCGAGTTGGCTAGGGCCCGGCGTCGCAAGCGCAACGAAGAGGGAAGAGGGGTCGGCGGTGGTTTTGGGCAGGGGATCGCGAGTGGGAGAGGGCTCGGGGAGGATGAGGAGTTCGACGCAAGGGGTTAGGGAAGAGTATGAAACTTAGGCTTTAATAGAAAACCTAGACCTATTAATCAAATCAACTCCCTATTAAATAGGTATTCCAAACAGACCTTTTCCAAAGCTACAAATTTTATCCCATCAAAATACGTCTACAGGCTCAGATTAAATCTCAGAAAATTTCTAAAAATTCCTAAAAATCCTAATAAGGTTATTTGTCTATTAAACCTTATTTTTTTATTATCATTTGTTACCGTATTTTACACTTTCTCACATAGGTGATCCCTCAAGAGTTGTCATCTACTCTTCTTGATCATTAAAAGCTCATCGGCTACCCTGGTCTAGTCACTGTTTCATTGGGTTATCCTCCTACAGTGTGTCTAGTCAGTGCAGATTAGTTGTCCCTTTGAACCTAGTTCTTGAAATCTCCAGTCAGCATAGGTTGGGTGTCCTCTGCACTGATCACTGGCAATGACATCAAGCTCATTCCTCTTGATGAGCTTGCAACGAACTCTCGATTTAACCCTTGGTTAGTGGATCCGCTAGGTTATCTTTTGACTTCACATAGTCAACAGTGATAACTCCCGTTGAGAGTAGTTGTCTAATGGTATTATGTTTACGACGTATATGTCTAGACTTACCATTATACAGATGGCTTTGTACCCGACCGATTACTGATTGACTATCGCAATGTATGCAAATCGCCGACACTGGTTTCGGCCATCGTGGAATATCTTCTAAGAATTGTCGTAGTCATTCAACCTCTTCACCACATTTGTCAAGAGCTACAAACTCAGATTCCATCGTGGATCTAGTTATTACGATTTGCTTAGAAGATTTCTAGGAAATGGCTGCACCTGCTAGAGTGAAGACATATCCACTCGTAGACTTAGAGTCTTTTATATCAGATATCCAACTCGCATCACTGTATCCTTCGATCACAGCAGGATATCTTGTATAGTGCAGTCCATATTCACGAGTATACCTCAAGTACCTTAGTACTCTTGTTATCCCTTTCCAGTGCTCAACACCGAGATTACTCGTGTATCTACTCAGTTTGCTTACTGCATATGCCAAGTCTGGTCGTGTACAATTTATCAAGTACATCTGACTTCCAATTACTCGAGAGTACTCTATCTGGGAGATACTTTCACCTCGATTTTTCGATAGATGTTGACTCGTATCTATTAGCGTTCATGGCAACGCAGTATCACCCTTGGTGAATTTCTCAAGAATTTTGTTCACGTAATGAGACTGACTAAGAACAAGTCCTTCTGTCGTTCTAAGAATTTTGATTCCTAGAATCACATCAGCTAGGCCCATGTCTTTCATATCAAATCTTGAGTTCAACATGTCTTTAGTGGATTTGATTATCTTATCATTACTCCCAATGATAAGTATGTCATCTACATAGAGGCACAAGATGACATAGTCACTCTCCGTGGCTCTCATGTACACACATTTATCGCATTCATTGATCTTGAATCCATATTCCTTCATGGCATTATCGAATTTCTCATGTCACTGCTTTGGTGCTTATTTCAAGCCATATAATGACTTCACCAATATACAGACCTTGTTTTTCTATCCTGGCACAAAAAACCCCTCAGGTTGGTCCATGTAGATTTCCTCTTCTAAATCCCCATTTAGAAAGACTATTTTTACATCTATTTGATGTATTTCGAGATTCCATAGAGCGGCAATAGCCAACAATACTCTAATGAAAGTTATTCTCGACACCGGAGAGTATGTATCGAAGTAATCAAGACCTTTCCATTGTCGGTATCCTTTGATTGCCAATCTTGCCTTGTATTTATCGAATGTGCCATCTGATTTCATTTTCTTCTTGAAGATCTACTTGCAACCTAGTGGTTTACTTCTCGGAGGAAGATCCACAAGTTTCCAAGTGTGATTTTGTAAGATAGATTCTATCCCAGATGCAATTGCCTCTTTCCAGTGAGGTCCATCAGACGAGCTTACTGCTTCTGAGTAACTCCGGGGCTCACTTTCCAGCATGAAAGTGATAAAATCCGATCCGTAGGATTTTTCTACCCGAGCTCTTTTACTCCGTCTAAGCTCAACCTCAATTGGTTCATCATCATCTTTTTCTTCTCCTTGTGTTTCATTTGCCCGTTTTGAGGAACTAGCATCCTCTCGAGTCTTATACGGAAACATGCTCAAAGAACGAGACATTTCTCGATTCGATTATCGAGTTCTTGTGTATCTCCGGTATGTGTGACTCATACACACAAAATTTGTACGTAGTGCTGTTTTGTGCATATCCAATAAATATACAATCAACAGTCTTTGATCCTATCTTAATCCTTTTTGAATCAGGCACCAATACTTTAGCAAGACACCCCTACATTCGTAAATATTTATAGGACGGTTGTCTTCCATTCCACACTCATAAGGGCTCTTATCTATTTTCTTCCGGGGCACCTTATTTAAAAGGTAATTAGCTGTTAACACAGCTTCCCCCCACATGGACTCTAGTAATCCAGAGGTCAATAGAAGAGCATTCATCATCTCCTTTAGAGTTCGATTCTTTTGCTCAGCAACTCCGTTTTGCTAAGGAGTATAAGGAGTTGTTGTTTCGTGTCTGATCCCATGTTCAACACACAACTCAGCGAATGGTGACATATATTCTCCGCCTCGATCACTTCGAACCACCTTAATTTTCCTATTAAGTTGGTTTTCAATCTCATTCTTGTAGAGGTCAAATTTCTCTATAGCTTTATCCTTACTTTTGAGAAGATACACATACCAATATTTTGTGTTATCATCTACAAAAGTGATGAAGTATTTATTACCACCACGTCTTGGTGTACCTTTTAGGTCGCACACATCAGTGTGGATTAGGTCAAGTGGTTCATTACTTCTTTCAATATGTTGAAAGGATAACCTTGTCATTTTCGCTTCAACACAAATCTCACACTTGTGTTTTGGGTCAAGGTGGAATGTAGGTATGCCTTGCATATTAATTAATCTACGCAATACATCGTAGTTAACATGTCCTAGTCTACCATGCCACAAACACGAAGACTCAAGCATATAAGTGGAAGAGCTTTCAGTTTTATTTATCTTAGGCCTAATCGTCATTACATTGAGCTTAAACAACCCATCAAATACATAGCCCCTTCCTACAAACACTCCATTCTTGGACAATACAACTCTATCTAACTTAAAGACAATGCGAAAGCCATGCTTGCTTAACAGTGATCCGGACACTAGATTCTTTCGAATCTCCGGAACATACAACACATTGTTCAGAGTGAGATCCTTGCTCGAGGTCATCTTCATCACCACTTTTCCTTGGCCCATGATGTCCGAGGTTGCTAAGTTCCCCATGAACAGTTTGTCTCCAGTGACTTCGTCGAAGTTGTGGAGCAGCTCCTTGTTGCAGCACACATGTCTGGTGGCTCCAGTATCGATCCACCATTGCCGCGGGTTTGAACCGATCAGGTTCAACTCAGAGACCACAGCGCAGAGGTCGCCCATTTCTGGTCCCTCGTTCAGGTTGGCCTCTTGCTTCTTCTTCAACTTTTTGTACTCCAAAGATTTGTGACCCACTTTGTCACAGTTGAAGCACTTCCCAGAGAACTTCTTCTTGCTGCCTTCTCTGGGTCCCATCTTGGAAGACTTGGGGTTCTTCCGTTTCGAGCTTTGACCGTACTCGACCACGTTGGCTTTCACAGTAGCCTGAGAAAACAGTTTCCTCTCTGAACTCTTATTGTCTTCTTTGATGCGAAGTCGAACAATGAGTTCCTCCACATTCTTATGCTTCAGGTAGTTCTTGAAGTCCTTCTAGCCGGGAGGCAGCTTCTCAATGATAGTAGTCACTTGGAAGGTTTCACTCAGAACCATCCCTTCTGAGTGGATTTCGTGCAAGATCACCTGAAGCTCCTGGACTTAGTTGATCACTGTCTTGGAGTCAACCATCTTGTAGTCCAGGAATCGGCCCACGATGAACTTCTTTGCCCCTGCATCCTCCATCTTGTATTTCTTGTCCAAGGACTCCCACAGCTCCTTAGTCGTTCTCTTCATGCTATACACAACGTACAACGAGTCGGCAAGGCAGTTGAGGATGTAGTTTCGGTAAAGGAACTCAAAATGAGTCAATGCCTCCACTGTACTGATGGTCTGCGCATTAGCATCCTCAGCTCACTTGGGAGGGTCCTCAGTCAAGAACCGAGCCAGGTTGAGCGTGGTCAGGTAGAAGAGCATCTTCTGCTGCCACCTCTTGAAGTTTAGTCCACTGAACTTCTCTGTCTTTTCCCCGTGGCTAATTGACACAGTTCCAATCGGGGTAGAGGGGGCCTGCACGTGTTGAGTCTGTTGCACATCAATATTTTGTTCCGTGGCCATCTCAATAGAGTCGAGTCTGTTTTAAGATTGTTGGATACAAACAATCTAATGCCGAAGATTTATGGGTATTAGTTGAATTTAAGCTACACTGAATTAAATTCAACTTATAGTCGAAATGACCTGAGCGGATAATCTCAGGCTGCCAACAGGGTCTAGCTTCTGTAAAGTGCAGAGCGAAAGACCAGGTCTGCAGAGCGGAAGACCAGATCAACAGAGCGGAAGACCAGGTCAGCAGAGTAGAAGACTAGGGCAGGTCTGCAGAGCGGCAGGGCAGAGCTGCAGTGCAGAAGACCAGAGCAGTAGGACAGGTCTGCAGAGCGGCAGACCAGAGCAGCAAACCAGAGCTGCAGTGCGGAAGACCAAAGCAGCAGGCCAGGTCTACAGAGTGGCAGACCAGAGCAGTTCTTGATCTGGCAAAAGATAGATCAGGCGAGCAGACTGGCTGACCAGGCGGACGAAGAAACCGATCGAGAAAATTGACCAAGGCCTACGAGAGTCGCAGTTTCCTTGAAACAGATTCGGCCACCTCCGGCTATGCTTCGAGGCTTACAAGGGTCATCTGTTTCCCAGGATACAATGGTAGACCATGAATCCGACGAAGCACTAGTGGTCACGGTGAACTAAGTGGCACACGATTGCTATCACGGGCACTCCGCCAAGCAGGAGCTGCACGACAGAGAAGGAGGAAGAAAATGGAGAGCCTTTGCTATGCTGTGTGCGTAACCCGTTTGCCTGTAGTCACAACCTCCTTTTATAGGAGCTCAAATGAACGACAAAAATAATGATCATTACTCACCACTCACCAAGCTATGAAATGTCCTGCATTAATCTTCCTTTAATGCATCCGCTACACAAGCAGCAAAAAGGTTTACATGGCAAAATGTTGGTTGTTCCACTTGGGCAAATCAAGTGGCACACAAGTCAACTAGTTTAGTACACAAGTCAACTGGTAACTAAGTGGCACACAAGTCAACTGGTTTAGTACAAATCTGGGCCCTGGATTTGCACCCCCCCTCTGCGCACCCACACGTGAGAGAGAGTCTCTCCCCATGCATTTGCTCATAACCTCAATGTGAATCAATATAAATCAACAAAAGTGCCTTGAAACTTCCAATGTGGGACTAAAGTCCCATTTACAATGGAGCCTCTTTCCTCTTCCATTTCTTCTCCATTGACTTATTCAACAATTTTTTTATCAACAAGCATAAATTGAATATGATATTTACCAAAAGACATATCGTAGTTGTGTTTATACCAAAAGATATAAAAAAATATATGTAATTTTCTTTTTACCCCTCCTACCAATCTCTTCTTCTCATTCATTATTTACCAAGCATCCAAACCATATTTTTAATTGAAAATGATTTTGTGATTCGGATGCATGTGGTCTCACCCTCTCTCTCTCCCTCCATACATCTTCCTAATAAACACGAAACTATTATGAACCTCCTCCGATTGTCATACCTCCTCGTGTTGTTTGGCTGGATTGTAAAAGAGTAATTACAGTTTAGGGATATTGTCATAAAAGTTTCAAGAGACAAGTTCAAAGGACAACAACAATTAAGAACCTCGACGTTAAAGGATAAAGTTGTAGTAAGAGTAAAATTAGTAGAAAAAGATAGATAAAGATTTAGCGATTTATATATAAATTTACTACTGTAAATAGGTTTGTACTGTAAAAAAAATTACATTTTTGTAGCAAAGGGTGATGACAAAAATCATGTTTATGGTGTAATTAAATATGTGGGGAAGAAATATTGAACAACACCTGCAATATGATGTACTCCATTACTTAATCGGTTTGCAAGGCGCTCCATTGTGATGCTAGATTTTAGCTAGACCTTTCTCATGCATGTTCAATTGATATAGTAGGTATCAACACGTTGGGCCTAATATACGATCATATCAGGTCACCTTTTTCCTTGATCAAAATTTTGGCTTGATATCATATCTACCTTCTCCTTGCTCAACCCTTCGTAGTAATTAGGAGTTTACATAAATCTAATCACCCTAGGTCCATCAGTGAATTTTGACCAAAATCCAGTGATAGACCTAGTCATGTTTGATTACACCCATTTAACGTGTTGTCAGTTGCTGGTGGTGCAAGGAGTTAAATTCTGCTATCCATTACTTATTTAGGGCTCTCAGTGGTGGTCTAACGTTATAAGAAATTTTTTCTTGAATACAGGCTTGAGATGGAATGATATCAGGCTCACGTTGGGTCTGATATCATCCCATATAAGGTCCACCATGGGTGTGATATGGGATCATATCAAGCCCAATGCGATCTTTTGTTAAAACTTTACTTTTACACCATATATACCTTTTCCTCACTCAACCCTTCCTAGTGGTTAAAATTTTACAAAAATACAAAAACCTTAGGTCTATCAGTCAGATTCTATCACAACCACTAATAAATTGTGAAAATCTAGTATGTACACCATATCTATCGTTACTTGGTCTTTGCTAAATTAATATGTACAACATCACTTGATTATGTAGTTGTAACTTTTCTAAAGTAGTTTGTAATTTATCTATCAAGGATGATCATATTACTAAAGAAAATCTCTCTGAGACATGGAATACGCTTAATGCAAATTCTTGCGTAGGATATGGAGCTAATGTAGAATAATTATCCAGAACAAATATTCTATCATCTTTTGAGTATAGTGGTGTGCATAACACAAATAGAAATACAAGCAATTTGACATTTGTTCTAAATAAAGAAGCAATTATCCTAGATGAGGTTCTGAATTCTTTTACAACACTTGTTAATTACTTTGAGTCTACTTGGAGTGAGGAGGAAAAACATTATATCTGAATTGGAGAGGAATTATAATGTAATATAAATGTATAAGAATTCTTAGTTGATAATATGCATATTGAATAATATGAAATTCCCCTAGAATAGTACAATGACTTAGAGGAGGAGTTCCTAGTAGCTAATGATCCATATATTCTAAATTCTCTATTGCTACAAAGGCCAATTGAAGAGGCAACAGATGAGCATGAATTTTGTGTTGGATAGATTTTTTCATCTCGACAAGAGTTCAAGAATGCACCTATGAAACATGTCATAGTTAAACATATGAGATATAACCCAGTTAACACTTAAAAAAATAAAGTTAAAGTCATCTACTTCAATCAACTATGTACATGGAGAGTAGTTGCCTAGGGATGTAGAGTTCACTGTTACGAAATACATAAAGAAACACCAATGTGGCACCGTTAGGGAAAGTGTTGATCATCAAGCATGCTCTTCCTCCTTTGTAGCGTCTTTTGTTGAAGAGCAATTTGTTTCTAATGAACAATACAAATCAAGTATGATTATATCATATATAAAATCTAGGTTTGGAGTGACCATATCATACAAAAAAGTAGACATAGCTTGGGAGAAAGCGATGAATAAGGTCGTTGGAGATTATGACCAAGCATATAGAGATCTTCCACTATATTTGCATAGTTAAGAGTCAAGGGTCCTGAAATCTATGTGACACTACATAGGAATGGTGATAATCAGTTCCAATACTATTTTTAGAGTTTTAGAGCTTGTTGAAGAGCATTTAGGTTTTATCTATGCAAATTGATCGGAATTGATGCCACACATCTAAGAGGGAAATATCCGAGTGTGTTGTTGATTACTATATCAATTGATGCTAATGACAATATCCTTCCACTAGCCTTTAGAATTGCTGAAGTTGAATGTGGGTCTACATGGGAGTGGTTTTTAGATCATACAAAGAGATTATTTGTTGTCAATGCACCATCAATGAGCATAGTATCATAAAAATATCATGGAATTATATCAGCAATTAGGAAAGTCTACCCAATCGCCCATCATGCTTTCTGTCGCCACCACATGTCTTGTAATATAGTAACAGATATTGGTAGTAGGTCATCTTTAGGCTTGTTTTGGACAGTAGCACGAACAAACACAACACTCCAATATGATCTCATATTGCAGTCCATGCTTGAAAAACATTCAAATGCCCATAAGTAGCTTTAGAACATTGACCCTAAAAGATGAGCTAATGCACACTTTAGTGAGAGAAGATACACATTGCTAACTACTAATTGTGTAGAGAGTTTAAATGCTTTATTCAAGCATATACGTGAACTTCCCATAAATAGGTTAATTGATAATACTAGAAGGGTAGCTTAATGGTTCTTTAACTGTAGGGAGGAAGTCTTGAAACGGTATGTTACTTTGACACCTCATGCTACCAAAGAAATGGATTCAAGGAGAGAGAAAGCTAGACTATATAAAGTTCACTTCTACTCTCAATCTGAAATGGAAGTAGAGACATGGGGTGCTTCATTAATTGTTGATTTGGAAAGAAATATTGTAACTACGGGGAGTTTTGAATTGTGTTGGATCGAGATACACGTGAGAGGGGGGCTGAATTACGTGTTTTTTAAAAAACTTATTTTTTTCTTCTTTTTAAAAACAAAGTATGCAGCGGAATTAAATACAGAAATAGAAAGCAAAAACACAAGTAGGTGAACTCGATCGATTTTACTTGGTTCGGAGCCTTCGACGACTCCTACTCCAAGACTCATGTCCCGTAAATCTATCGATGGGTAATCCACTAAAGACCTCTTCTGGAACCACCAGAAGAGGGGATCAAGTACAAAAAGGGTATAGGAAAAGTGTAACAAGATACACTTTCCTTTATGCAAAACTTAAGTACAAAATGAAACTTTATTATCCAACACTTGTAGTTTTAACAGATCAAGCTTGATGTTGGACGACTTCTCAGGGGTAGTCAGGCACAATAGTGTCATAGCAGAGCAACACCTTAAAGTTGGAGTAGTCAGAGTGTCGCACGATTGCGTAGAAGCTTGTAAATGAGGTGTACTTGAGTTGTTGGTCAAGATGCTCTTTTAAAGAGAGTTGAATGCGCCTTCCATAGCACTGAAGGTGCCTTCCATAAGCAAACTTTTATCCCAAATATCTCACTTCTTATCATCAACGAAGTCTAATTTTATTCGACTAAAGGCGTCTTCCAAGCTCCCGAAGGCTCCTTCTGTAACGACCCACCTTCTACACTACTACTACTACTCTAAAGGTGGACGTTACCTAACTACTAACTCTACTTAACCGGTACGCTACTTAACTACGAGGAATCCCTACTGAAAAATTTCGACAGAGTCTCCCCTATACCGGTGACCAAATCAACAATACAAATAATATATACTCAGCGACAGGCGGCTGGAACACATTTTTTTCACAACCACGTAGTAATAATAACACAATAACTCAAAGGAAACTATTCTAGAAATGGTAAACAAGTATATAACTCCAACAATAGGACATATCAGCCTACAAGTACAGAATAAACCCAATTACAGTCCCAACCGCATAATAGCGTTTAAGGAAAACCAAAAAGAACTCTAAACAGAAAGGTCCTGACAATTCCTTAGCAAACTCTTGATCTCCCCATAGTCCAGCCATCACACACCTTCATCACCACCACCTTGTCGCCTTCCTTTCATACTTTAGCTTTTCCTTTATCTGCAGTAGGAGGAAATGCAAACTATAAGCATAAAGCTTAGTGAGCGCTATCTAACTCACAAAAACTCGATATGCATGTATATAAATAAAAACATGCTAAAACTGAATGCTAACATATAAAGCTACTCATGCTCATACATAGCAAAGGAATCATACTAACTGAAATACTAAACATGTATAGCTAATCATGCTCATAAACCAATAAAGGAATCATACTAACTGAAATACTAAACATGTATAGCTAATCATGCTCATAAACCAATAAATCTAATGAAAATTGCTATTGTAACCTCAAAACCATACTTGTTCTACATGCTATATGCCACGACAACAAAAGAAAACCCTAAACCCGATCATTCTGCATACCCAATGTCACGGCAAGGAAAAACCAAGCTCAATCATAACTATTCTGCAGTAATCCTCCAAACCCAAACCTACATGCTTAATCTAATTACTTTCTTCCCTTAAGATCCACGGCAGAATTGTCAAAACCAAAAATCTTACAACATGCTTCGAATTCAAGGGAAACAAGAAAACATCCAAACAAAATCCGAAAACCACTCCTACCGCAGGTGAGAAGCTACTTACATCGGATTCTTGGT